>NW_024704762.1:279059-404059 GCF_018977255.1 Callorhinchus milii | reverse complement strand
TATAGAGATTACGAAAATAGGAGCTCACAGTATAATGATGCAATTCGGGAAGAAGAATGAGGAAAGGCAATATAAACTAGATGGTGCAATCTTAAAAAGGGGTGAACGAACAGAGTGACTTGGGGGTTCATATGTGGAGTCCTGTAACTCAGTGGTTAGAGCATTCGCTTTGCAAGTGAGAGACCTGGGTTCAATTCCAGGCAGAGGGCGAAACCTCGGGCAAGTTTCGTTACTCCACACAGAGCCTAATAATAATTCCTCCAAAACAAAACAAAAGAATAATAAATTGGTCATTTTCAATCTCCAACTGTTTGTGGGACATTGTTGTGCGCAATTGGCTGCCGCGTTCGTCCACAAATATACAGTCAATTCACTTTACAGTATATTCTGTGAAGCGCTTTGGGACGTCCAGAAGATGTGAAAAGCGCTATATCAAATGCAAGGATTATTATTATTATTATATAAGTGAATCTTTGAAAGACACTGATTTAATATAGTTCTTAAAAGAAACAGAGGGGAGGTGGGCAGCCTAACGGGGGGCAGGCAGTGGGGTGGGGGGGTATTCGGGGCAATGCAGCCAATACCATAGTATCGGAGGAGAGGGTAGTGAAATTCGATAGGATAAGAATAAGCAGAAAGGATTTACTTATAAGGTTGTCGATGTTCAAGGTAGATAAGTCATGGGATGCATCCTAGGTTACTGAGGGAAGTAAGGAAGTAAGAACCGAGGACACCAATTTAAAATAGTTGTTAAAATAAACAATGGGGAGGTGAGTGGACATTTTTTACACAGCGACTTGTTGGGATCTGGAATGCATTGCCTGAAAGGATGGTGGAAGCCGATTCGATTTAGTTTTATGGCGTCCAGTGAGATGTACTATCTCACCAGATGTACCAGTCCAGTGTACCATCATAAGGGAGAAAGAGCTCCTTGAGAAAATTGACCAGATCAGGGCATTAGGAAAGGGGCACCTCAGTGTCCTAGCATCGAAACTTGCTGAATTATCTTTGAAGAAGCTTTGGGGAGAAATGTTTCTCGTGATGCTGCCTGATAGGAAATATTTTGTACTTGCTTCTGATGTTGATCCCCTTGAACCCGAGCAATAGGAGTTAATTGTCAAACACTCTATTAGATTATCGTAAAGTATTATCGTTTTTATTATTCTGACAGTTTATTTGAGGATAACTGCAGATGGCAGGTTCATAAGGGTAATCTTAGCAAGTCATTTAACACAATGGGACGACCACCTCTGTGTGCACAGGGAGTAAAAACGGGAGATGTTGGCGCGGAGTTCAAGCCATGTGGATACCCTAGCCAAGAAACATTTTCAGTCTGATCTGACGGGGCTGATACGTTCTCATCCACCCACAGGTCTGCGTTAGGACAGGGGCAAACCTTCGTTGCGTGTAAACTTTTCTGGTCAACCCCGCATTCCTGCCATCATATGCGGTAAATATAATGCATTAGTGGATACGGACATGAGGGTAACTGTTTTAAGACAGAGTGTAGCGGGGGAAGGAGCATAAAGAGCAACAAAAAAAATTATTATACAGTGAGTTGGGGGGATCTCACCCAAATATATAAACATTTAGCAGTGATTGAGGGTGTTGAGCAATCTAAATTAGTAAAAATTAAAGTGGTTGTTAGTCCAAAATAAATCATGGAGAACGTGATATTAGGATGTGATTTCTTGAGAGAGAGAGGCGGATGGCCATAAGGTTAGTGTTTATAGTTAGCTGTAGAGCAGAGGATGTGGATGTAAATGCTGCAGAACAAGATCAGGTCCTTCATAAGCAATTAAATGCAAATGCGCTGTATGGAGAGCCTTGGGCTCCAGCATCGCCAACCACACATTACACTGTTTAATTCAGCTCCAGGTTAGGAAATGCAGGGAGAAACATAACACAGTTACCCTCCCCGTGGGGCCTCGATTGCAGATCTTAAAAGAATTATCAAGGAATTAGAGATTAGACACATTATCACCATCATCATCACCATCATCATCGCCAAATGTGAATCGGAAACGAATTGACCTGTTTTGCCAGTTCATGAACCCGCCGAGTCTTGGTGATTGGTTACCAAACGGCACAGACCCACTTCCCAACCACCCGTTCCCCCACCGGCACCCGCTCCCTGCCCCCCGCCCCCACCTGCTCCCCGCCCCCCGCGCCCCTGCCTGCCCCCCGACTCCACCTGCTCCCCGCCCCCGCGCCCCTGCCTGCCCCCCGACCCCACCTGCTCCCCGCCCCCCGCCAAGCCCTTGACCCCACCTGCACCCGCCCCCCGCCCGCCCCCTGACCCCACCTGCTCCCCGCCCCCTGACCCCACCTGCACCCGCCCCCCGCCCGGTGCTGTTTGTTTAAAGTTGCAGCCGCTGTAACGAGAATGGCTGATTGCAGTTTTATTTCAGACCCTAAATTAATGCAGCCCAGGGTCAGGGAACTGCAAAGCTTCCAATTTGGATCAGAGGGAAGAAGCTTCCAGTGAAATGGCCACAAACCATAAAACACAATCCATTCCGAGGTGAAGGAGATTAGGCTCATGGGAACTGGGGAGTCTACAAAATGGGATTAAAGGTAACAGGGAGAAATTTAGGGAATACTGGCCTGATATCAAGTGGGAGGTTAAAAAATATGTGACAGATTACATGAGGTTCATCAGAGTAAACCCCAACTCAGTGCAGAGAAACACACCATCATAGTGCATAAAAACACGATCCCCTTTGTGAACGGGTCTGAAACAGCCAGAGGTCATCACCATGTGCTCATGTTTCTGGATCACAGACTGGATTCACAATAGCATATCCCTGTAAACAGTGTGTTGCTAAAACTCTACTCCATGTTATGATTGAAATGGGATGATGCTGATGTTAGACTCTGACCGGGGAAGCCATTTTATTATAAAGTCAGTGACACAGAATCTGGGTATCAAACATAACTTGCACGTCCCATATCATCCAGAAAGTTCTGGAAAGGTGGAGAGGGCAAATAGACTAATTAAAAATGCACTAAAGAAAGCGTGCATACAGAAATGAAGAAAATGAGATGAAAGGATTCCCTGGTACTGATGGTATATTGCGGAATCCTGTAGCTTAATGCAACAACAACAACAAAATTACATTTATACAGCGCCTTTCACGTTGGGAGGATGTCCCAAGGCACTGGACAGTCAGGGATAAGGACCCGAGCTGGGGGGACAGGGTTTGGGTGAGGGGGTAGGAGCGGCTGAAGGCACAGTCAAAAAGGAGGGTCATGAAGGAGGCAAGAGGGAGCGAGGCGAAGGGTTTGTGGGATGGAGTTCCAAAGGGTGGGGACAGAGAGGCTGAAAGCCTGGCTACTGATGGAAATGCTGGATTTCCTTAAGTTCAAAATCGAGGGAATCTGCTCAGCTGCCACTGCCCTCCCAACTTCCACCCCTTCCCTCCCCTCTGCCCACCCTCCGATAACTACTCATCCTTCCTTCCACACCTTTGAACCTGTCATCCCCTCCTCTGTCTTCACCACCATATTCTCCATGAAGTCCACCACCTGCTCCCTGGACCCCATTCCTACCCCTCTCCTTAAATCCCAACTCCACCTCCTTGCCCCAATATTCGCTGACATCATCAACCTCTCCCTGTAATCTGGCACTGTTCCTTCCCCTCTCAAAACAGTCACTATCATCCCCACCTTGAAGAAACCTTCCCTTGACCCATCACAGCTATCCAGCTACCAGCCCATCTCAAATCTCCCTTTCCGATCCAAGGTCCTTAAGAGAGCCGTTGCCTCCGTGCTTCGCTCTTTCCTCTCCTCCCACTCCCTCCATGAACCCCTCCAATCGGGTTTCTGTGCTGTCCACAGCATGGAAACTGCTCTGGTCAAGGTCACAAATGACATCCTGACCAGGGCTCCCTCTGCCTCCTTGACCTCCTTGACCTCTCCGCTGCCTTTGATACTGTGGGCCACTTAATACTCCTCCACTGCCTCTTCTCCCACCTCAACCTTCAAGGTTCTGTCCTTGACTGGTTCAAGTCCTACCTCTCACACCGCCTTCACTTCGTCTCAGCAAATGACTTCTCCTCCAACCTCCGCACCGTCTCATGCGGTGTTCCTCAGGGCTCTGTCCTCGGTCCCCTCCTCTTCACACTCTACATGCTCCCCCTTGGTGACATCGTCCACAGACATGGGGGAAATTTCCACATGTACTCTATCTCTCTGACTCCACCCTCAACTCCAGGACGACCTCAGGCGCTGGCAGCATCAGCCTCCACGGCTGCACACTGAGCCAGTCAGGAACCTGGGTGTCTTGTTTGACTCTGAAATGTCCTTTCTCCCCACATCCGCACCATGACCAGCACTGCCTACCACCACCTCCGCAACATTGCCAGACTCCACCACTGCCTCACCCCTCAGGCTGCCAAAACTCTCACCCACGCATTCATCATATCAAGGCTCGATTATGGAAACTCTGTCCTCATCGGCCTTCCCACCTCTTCCCTTCACAAGCTGCTGATCATCCAAAACTCTGCAGCTCGTGTACTCTCAGGCATCAATCTCCATGACCCCATCACTCCCACCCTCGCCCGACTCCACTGGCTCCCCATCCCCCAGAGGATTGAGTTCAAGATCCTTGTCCTCACCTTTAAGGCCATCCATGGCATTGCCCCCTCCTACCTCTCTGCCCTGCTGATTCCCTACCAACCTGCCCGCTCCCTCCGTTCATCGGGCTCCGGCCTGTTCCATGTCTCCCACCCTACCTGCCCTACCATGGGTGGCCGGGCTTTCAGCCTCTCTGCCCCCACACTCTGGAACTCCATCCCACGGTCCCTTCACCTCGCTTCCTCCTTCAAGGTCGGTCTCAAGACCCTTCTTTTCGATTGTGCCTCTGGTCTCCCTCCCACCTCTCTACCTTCCCTCACCACTACACCACCCCTCCCCCATGCTCGGGCTCCGACACCTGACTGTTCAGCACTTTGGGACATCCTCCCAACATGAAAGGTGCTCTATAAATGTAATTTAGTTGTTGTTGTTGAGGCAGTGAAATAGAGTTGGGTGTCATCCGTGTACATGTGGAAGATGATGTCACCAAAGGGGAGCATGTAGAGTGTAGAGCTTGGAGAGGAGGTGACCGAGGACAAAGCCCTCAGGAACAGGAACCCCACGAGACTGTGGGGGGGCTGGAAGAGAAACCATTGGCAGAGACAAATTGGAGGCGGTGTGAGAGGTAAGACTTGAATGATTCAAGGACAGAACCTTGAAGCTTGAGGTGAGAGTAGAGGCAGTGGAGGAGGATGGGAGCAGCAGAGTGGTTGAGGAAGGTAAGGGGGCTGAGGGAGCCCTGGTCCCAGATGGACAAAATGTCATTTGTCACCTTGTCCAGAGCAGCTTCTGTGCTGTGAGCAGCATGGAAACCAGATTGGAGGCAAGAGAGAGACCTGGGTTTGATTCCCGGCAAGGCAAAATGTTGGACAAGTTGCCTCTGTTTATCTAGCAGTAAGTAGGAACCCGGTTGTTAATTGATTGACGGCTCGCTTTTCTGAGGATAATAATTCCTTCAAAAAAAATAATAAATTGGTCAATCCACGATTGTTCGTGGGACGCTGCTGTGCACAATTGGCTGCCATGATTCACCCACAAAATATACAGTCAATTCACTTTATGGTATATTCTGTGAAGAGCTTCGAGACATCTCAAAGACGTGATAAGGTCAAATGCAAGGATTATTATTATTATTAATATTATTATTATTATTATTATCTATGATGTAAAAAAAAAGGAAAGTCATTCAGTACAAATTAGATACAGGGGCACAGGCCAGTGTAATGGCACCGGAAGAATATATAAAATTGGGAGAAGCAAATAAGAAAAAAAATGGAGAAAGGGAAAGATAAACTAATGGCATGTAACAAAGCAGAAATTGAAGCAGTGGCCAGAGTAGAGATAGAAGTAATCTACAAGGGAGACAATATAGAATAAAATTCTGCATTGCAAAGATAAAAGCTGTAATCTATTAGGATTGGAAGATATAATAAAAATGGGAGTGTTAAAAAGAATTGGGAATGTGCAAATAGAGGAAAGTGAACCAAGGAAGGTGGAAGAAATAGTAGGAAAATATAGAGAGATGCTCGGAAAGAGAGGAATAAAGAAAGGAGATTACACAATGAGGTTAGAAGAGACAGCACCACCAGCAATTCAGCCATGAAGGAGAGGACCAGAGGCATTTGAAAAAAGACTGAAAGAAAAATTAATGGAAAGGGACCAAATAATAAAAAAGTGGACAAACCCACTGAGTATGTGAGTGCAGTGGTAATCATAGAGAAACCAGACAAATCATTAAGGATATGTTTAGATCAACAAAAGTTAAACAGGGCTAGAGAAAGGGAGCATTATGCAATTCCCATTTTAGAAGATATGCATGCTTTACAACAACAACAACAACAACAAGATTCCATTTATTGAGCGCCTTTCACATCGGGGGACGTCCCAAGGCACTGTACAGTTGGGTCAGGACCCGAGCAGGGGGGAAATGGTCAGGGTGAGGGGAGGGAAGGGAGGGAGCGAGGAGGGGGTAGAGAGTCAAGAGGGGAGCTGAAGGCACGGTCAAAGAGAAAGGTCTTGAGACCGGCCCTCTCGACTCTCTTCCTCCTCCTCGCTCCCTCCCTTCCCTCCCCTCACCCTGACCATTTCCCCCCTCCTCTCTCCCTCCCTCCCCTCACCCTGACCATTTCCCCCCAATGCTCGGGTCATGACCCAACTGTGCAGCGCCTTGGGACGTCCTCCTGACGTGAAAGGCGCTCTATAAATGGAATCTTGTTGTTGTTGTTGTTGTTGAAGGAGGAAAGGGAGGAAGCGGCGAAGGACTGGGGGATGGAGTTCCAGAGCCTCGGGGCTGAGAGGCTGAAGGCCCGACCACCGATGGTAGGGTGGTTGGGGCGGGGGATGTGGAGCAGACCGGAGCCAGAGGAACGGAGGGTACGGGCAGGTACATGGGGGGATAGTAGGTCGGAGAGGTAGGAGGGAGCGAGGCCGTGAATGGCCTTGTAGGTGAGGATGAGGATCTTGAATTTGATCCTCTGGGGGATGGGAAGCCAGTGGAGGCGAACGAGGGCGAGGGCGAGGGTGAGGTTGAGGGCGAGGGTGGGAGTGATGTGGGCGCGGTGTCTGGTGCGGGACAGTACACGAGCTGCAGAGTTCTGAATGACCTGCAGTGTGGAAGGAGGGCCGGGAAGGCCGACGAGGAGAGAGTTCCCATAGTCCAGCCTTGAGGCGATAAAGGTGTGGACCAGAGTTTCAGCCGCGTGAGGGGTGAGGTAGTGCCGTAACAAAAGTAAAATACTTAGTTTGTATAATTATCCAAGAATGGTTAAAAATTGATCAGAACAAGGTAATAGCAAAGATAAAATTGCCCGCACCAATTTTCTTTAAAAAAGGAGTAAAAAGGCTCATGGGAATGGTGTCAAAATTTATTCCAAAAGTAACTGAAATAATGGAACCAATAATGGAGCTTATAAAAGAAAATAGAGTGGTCATGTGGGAAAAGAACAGAAAAAAACATTTCAGCAAATAAAAGAGGCTATAACAAAAGCTTCAGTATTAAAGTGTTATGATGTACACGAGCCAGTTAAACTATCTGTATAGATGCAGGTGAAACAAGGTTAGGAGTGATACTAACTCAAGAAGAAGAGAGCTGTATCAGAGGCAGAAACAAATATGCATAGATAGAGAAGGAGTGTTTAGCAGTCGTATTTGGATGCGAGAGATTTAAACAATATGTCTTCGGAAAGAAAGTGATAATAGAATGATCACAAACCATAAGAGGCAATTTTTTGAAAGGTACTAAACGAATCATCGCCTAGAATGAGAGAATGAGAATACGGCTACAAGGTACAATTTAGAGTTTAGATATAAGCCAGGAAATACCTTATACGTGGCAGATACACTTAGTCGGGCCACAAGTCAAAATGGGAGCAAGGAAGAAAAACAATCAGAAAAGGAAATGGAGTTCCATGTATGGGAAATCACAAAAGCAACAAGACTTCAGAATGAAATAACAGAAGCAACAAAAAAGATAAAGTGAATAAGAAAATTCAAACAATTTGAATGAAGGTTGGCCAGAAAATAGGAAAGATGCATCAGATGAGGTACAACCATACTGGTAATATAGAAATGAAATATATCAGAAAAAAGGAATAATATACAGAGGGCATAGGATAATAATTCCAATAGAGTTAAGAAAACAAATGTTGAGAAACTTACATGAAGGGCATTGGGGAATAGNAAAAAGGAAGGGAAGAGCAAGAGAGGTAGTGTTTTGGCTGGGCATATACAAACAAGTCGAGGACTACATAGGAAAGTGAGACACGGAATATCAAGTGATGATGGGCCACAATTTGCAAATGCTGAATATAAAAAAATCACAAAACAGTGGGACACAGACCACAAAACATCGTTACCAAGATATCCATGTGGCAATGGAATGGTGGAAAGAACAATACAGACAATAAAGGAAATGTGGAAGAAAGCCGAAGAATAACAACAACTTTCACTCCACACAGATTAGCATCTCAGAGCTTAACAGTAGTGGAGCCTGACTCCGAGCCAGGGGGAGGGGAAGGTGGCTGTAAGCACAGTCGAAGAGGAACATTTTCAGGCAGGACCTGAAAGAGGGGAGAGGGGGGAAAGGAGGAGGGATTGAGGGAGAGTGTTCCAGAGTATTGGGGCATAGTGGCTGAAAGCGCAACCTCCAGTGGTGGAGCGGAGGGTGTGAGGGATGAGCAGGAGCCGGTGCCAGTCAAGCAGAGGTGCCAGGTGGTGGATTGGGGAGTGAGGGTGAGGAGGTTGGAGAGGGAGGGAGGCACCAGGGAGTGAAGGGATTTGAATACGAGAGTGAGAGGATCTTGAAGTCGATCCATTTGGTGATGGGAAGCGAGTGGAGCCTGAGCCAGAGCTGGTGAGATGTGGGTACGGAGTTTGGTCGGGGTCAGTATGTAGGCGGCAGAGTCTGATTGAGCTGATCTCTTGAATAGTGGAGCTGGGGAGATCGGCGAGGAGTGGGTTGGAGTAATCCAGGTGGAAGGTGACAAACACATGCACGAGGGTTTTGGCTGCATTTGGAGTAAGGTACGGTTGGAGGGGAGCAATGTGGCGGAGGTGGAAGCAAGAGGTCCTGGTCGGGGACAAGATGTGAGGGAGGAAGGACAGCTGGGGGTCGAAGACACATAGGTTGCGCACTGGTTTGGTGAGTCTGAGGGAGAGCCCAGTGAGGTTCAGGAGTTGAGGACTCTATTTTCATTTGGGAGTGGAGTTAGGAGAGTGTGGGTGTGGAGCCAAGGCCTAGCAGCGGGTTTAAAGCCCAGTGAGGTGAGGGGGGTCACAGATTTACAAAAAGTGACGTTGACGTGACGTCATAATTAAAAAATGGCCTGGCCACCCCTGTCACTGCCACCCCAGCCATAACCACACAGCCTGAGGGCTGATGCTGTCCCGCTGATCACTCACTCCTCGTCTCTGCGTGCGTGTTTTGGCTGCCGCCCTGACCCAGGCCTCGCCCTTCCCCTCCACTCTAAATGTCTCTCCTCCCATTCCCCTCTATCCGCTACTCCCCTTCTGTCCTTCTCTCCCACCGCCCTCCCCACCTTCTCTCTCTCCTCGACCCCATCACCACTTCCCTCTGCTCCATCCTGGGCATCCTCCGCCGGGCCCATCATGGCTCCCGGCACTGGCTGTGCCAAAGCAGCAACCCCACGTGTCCAATCACTCACTCCCTCCACTCAAACTGCCTCCTTAAGGCAAACACAACTTCCCCTTCCCTCATATGTACCCTCCCCAACTCTCCACTCCACCCGCACTCCACAGCCATCTCTCCTGTACATCCCCAAATCCTCTCTGTATCACTACCTCCTCCCTCTCCTCCCACCGGGAAACCCACCCGCATTTCCCTCCAAAATGTCCATTCCCTCACAGACAAAGCCCTCACCATCCATCACCTCATCCTGGATGAGCACCTTGACATTCTTGGGCTTACAGAAACCTGGCTCTCCCCCAATGACCCTATCTCCCTAGTTGAAGCCTCCCCTCCAGGCTACTACACCTTACACCACACCCCTCCATCCAAACCAACGTGGCAGCGGGGTTGCCTTCATTACCAAAGCCTCCCTTGGTCTTTCCCCCTACTCCTCTGGCTGCTTCCCGTCCTTCGAGCACCTCACCCTCTTCCATCCCTCTCTCCCATTGAAAATCCTTCTGGTCTACTGCCCCCCTAAGCCCCCGGTTCCTTCCTCTCTGACGTTTCTACTCTCCTCTCTTCCCTGTGCCTCTGCTCCAAACGCCTGCTCATAATGGGCGATTTCAACCTTCACCTAAACTCCCCTTGCACCACATCTTCTGACTTCACTGCCCTCCTCTCCTCCCTAAACCTCACCCTTCACATTAATTCACTGGCCCACAACTGTGGCCATGCCCTTGACCTCATCATCACCCACGGCCTTGACATTTCTGACCTTAGCATAATGGACAAGGCCATCTCAGACCATTTCCTCATCTCCTTCTCCTCTCACATCCCTCTCTCCTCCACCAAGCCCTCAACCACACTCTACCACCCATGGAAAAGGCTACCCCCTGAGAGCCTCTCAAGGGCCCTCACACCCTCCGATATCCTATCCCTCTGGCCTTCCACCCCCAGAGATCCTGAAACAGCCATTCAGCTGCTCCATGATCGCCTCTCCTCCATCTTCAAATCTCTCGTCCCCCAAAACTCCAGGACCATCTCCCATCCGATCCCCCTGGTATAACAGTCATCTCCACTCCCTAAAAATCCAAACCCAGCTGCTCGAGCGCAGATGGTAGAAAACTGGCCTGAGTTCACCGCCAACTGTGGCTCAAGCATCTCCACAGCTACCGCCGTTCTACGGCCTTCTACTGCAACATCATCTTGGAGGCAAAAAACAATCCCAAAGACCTTTTTTCCACCACCCACTAATTCCTCTGAGCCCCCTCCGTAGGCCTCCTCAATCTTCAGGTCAAATGCCAAGTGAGAGGAGGTCATGGACTTCTTTTCAACCAAAATACATAACATCTGCCAGGCAGCCTCATCCACCTGCCTCTTGTCACCCATCACCCCTTCTCCATTCCCCTCACCCTCGCCATCATCAGCTCCTACCACGACCCCCCATCCTACATTCCTTCCTCCCCATCTCTCCTTCCTCCCTCTCACCCACCATCACTTCAATGAAACCCATCACCTGCTGCCTCGACCCCCTCCCTACCAACTTGCTGGTCACCCAACTCCCCCTCCTCTGCCCACTACTGGCTGATGTCATCAACCAGTCCCTCTCCTCTGGATCAGTTCCTGCCCCCCTCAAAACTGCTGTTATCACCTCCTTCCTCAAAAAACCTTCCCTAGATCCTTCAAATCCTAGCCACTACTGCCCTATTTCACACTTATCCTTCCTTGCCAAAGTCCTAGAACGCATTATTGCCAATCAACTCCGAGCACACCTCTCCTCTCACTCCTCTTTGAACCCCTCCAGTCCGGTTTCCACCCTGACTATCCACAGTACAGAGACTGCGTTTGTGAAAGTTTCAAATGACATCCTTTCTATCTGTGACCAGGGCTCCCTCTTCCTTCTTGTCCTCCTGGACACAGTCGATCACGCCATCCTCCTCCACCGCCTTTTCTCCATCATCCACTCGCCCGGTTCGAGTCCTACCTCACAAACCGCCAGCAGTACATCTGCAGAAAGGACTTCTCCTTCCGCTCTCACCCAGTCACCTGTGAGATACCCCAAGGATCCATTCTTGGCCCCTTCCACTTCCTAATGTATATGCTCCCTCTTGGGGATGTCAGCCACAGACACGGGGTTATCCCAACTCTATTTTTCCACCTCACATTGACCCCCCCCCAGTCCCCTGATGTTCTTTCAGCTGCCTGTCAGACATCAGGAGCTGGATGAGCGCGAATTTCCTTCAGATAAATGTTGACAAGACGGAAACCTGTACGCAACCCAGGCATCAGGTTTGACACCCAATTATCCTTCCTCCCCCACATCCGGTCCCTCACCAGCACCACTTTTTTCCACCACCGACGCATTGCCCGTCTCTGCCAATACCTCACTTCAAAAGCCGCCCAAACCCTGGTCCATGCTTTGTCACCTCTCGGCTGGACTATTCAAACGGCCTCCTCACCGGCCTCTCCTCCACGACCATCCATAAAATCCAGGTCATCCAGAATTCTGCGCCTGCATTCTTAGCCGCACCAAACTCCGCTCCCCAATCCCCCCAGTCCTTGCCAGACTGCACTGGCTGCCTGTCCCAGTGAGGATCGATTTCAAGATGCTCACCCTTGTCTTCAAATCCCTCCACTCCTCTGCACCCCCGACCTCTCTGGTCTCCTCTCTCCTCACAACAGTGCCCATTGCCTTCACTCCACCAAGTCTGGCCTCCTCCTCATCCTCCAAGTCCTCCGCTCCACCGTCGGTGCCGTGCCTTCAGCCACTACGCCCCGAGGCTCTGGAACTCCCTTCCTCACTTCCTTCGCCTCATCCCCTCTCTTTCTATTTTCAGGTCTCGGCTGAAGACCTTTCTTTTCATCTGAGCCTTTGGTCACCTTCCTCCCCCTCCCCCTGGCTCCTCCCCCTCTGCCTGGCTCGGCCCCGAGATCCGTTACCGTGAAGCTCTCTGAGACGCCGTCCAGCGTGGAGGGCGCTATATAAATCCAAGTTGTTGTTGTTGTTATTGTTGTTGTTGTTGTTGAGTTTAAATCCACGGGAGTGAAGAAATTGACGGGAGCCAAGGAGTATCAAAGGAAGATAAACATTAGTAGCCTATAGCAATACACCAATAAATGATAAGGGACAGTCTCTGGCACAGCTGTAAATGTCCAGAAGAAGAGATGGGTTAATATGGGGGGAAACAAAATTGAGACCACAGATACAGGGAAAAAGAAATAGGAAGAAACAAGGGCAAAAGCCACAGAAGGAAAACATTTTCAAAAAAGGGGAAGCAGTACGGTTTTGGAGAAAAAATGGGCAAGATAATATAGATGACAGGCTGTTTCAACTTGTCCAGAATAGTAAAACCAGAGGACACGGCCTGCGATTGAAGGGTGGGAAATTCAGAACAAATCTATGCAAACACTATGTCAGTGAGCGAAGAGTAAACCTGTGGAACAGGTTCCCTGGGGAGACGGTTGAAGCAGTAAGTGTTGATTCTTTGAAGCACAGATTAAATAGTTTTCTTTTAGGAAATAACATTACAGGATATAGTTCATTGGTAGTTTGGGACATATGTGCATGTCCTGGAAGGTGGAAGGCAAACTAGAATAGAAGCCATGGCATTAAAGGACCTGTGGCAACATGGATCCTGAGCTGGCTAGGAGACAGAAAGCAAAGAGTGGTAGTAAACAGTTGCTTTTCTGACTGGAGAGAGGTGTGCAGTGGTGTCCCTCAGGGGTCGGTATTGGGACCACTGCTCTTTCTGATCTATATCACTGATCTGGATCTGGATATAGGGAGCACAATTTCCAAATTTGCAGACGATACTAAGCCAGGATGGTGCCAGGAATGAAGGACCTTAGTTATGAGGAGAGGTTAGTGAAACTAGGATTATTCTCCCTCGAGCAGAGAAGATTAAGAGGGGATTCAATAGAGGTTTTCAAGATCATGAGAGGATTTGATAGGTTGAACCGGGAAAAACTGTTCCCACTGGCATGTGGGTCAGTATTCCGAGGACACCGATT
Source organism: Callorhinchus milii (assembly GCF_018977255.1). NCBI lineage: Eukaryota > Metazoa > Chordata > Chondrichthyes > Chimaeriformes > Callorhinchidae > Callorhinchus > Callorhinchus milii. Next base: position 390,345 of record NW_024704762.1, on the reverse strand, counting down.
TAAGATCGTTGTTAAAAGAAACAGAGGGGAGGTTAGGAAAAATGTTTTGACCAGCGAGGTGTTGGGATCTGGAATGCTTTACCTGAAAGGCTGGTGGAAGCCGATTCAATATCAACTTTTAAGAGAGAAGTAGATAATATAATAATAATAATCCTTGCATTTGATATCGCGCTTTTGACATCTTCTCGAAGTCTCAAAGCACTTCACAGAATAGACTGTAAAGTGAATTGACCGTATATTTGTGGGTGAAACGCGGCAGCCAATTGCACACAGCAATGTCCCACAAACAGTCGTGGATTGAAAATGACCAATTTATTATTGTTTTGTTTTGAGGGATTATTATTAGGCGTAGATGGGTATTTAGGGAGGACAGGATTGCAGCGCTATGGAGAGAAAGCAGGCCAGTAGGATTGGGTTGGAAGCTCATTTCGGAGTCGGCGCAGACATGATGGGCTGAATAACCTCTTTCTGCGCTGCATAATTCTATGATTCTATGACCTTGGTCGTTTTTCATCAAGCATTTCTTATGTTCTTATGTTATGTAAAAACTTAAAAGCAGAAGAATCGATAAAAGGAAAACTTTGGAGGTAAAATAAGAACCCCAGATCATATTGGGTAAAAGATGAAAAAGGAAAGATATACAGACAAACATCATGGGAGATCAAAAAAATAAAAATAAAGTAAATACAGCAGAAAAAGGAAAAGCAGAAGGAAGATCAAGGAGTGGCAGAAACAGTAAGAAAAAGCAGATGTGAAAGAGAAATAAAAAGACCACAAAGAATGATAGAACAAGATTGAAAGAAGAAGAGAAGAAACTAAAAGAAGGAAAATGTTGCATATAGCTTGAAGGCTAAATTGACAATTGGACATTAACCAATGAGAATCAGGCAGGAAGCATAAAAGGATTCCGGGAAAGGGATTGGGTAGAGTGTTGAAAAGAGTTGAATTGTATGGTTGAAATAAAGGAGTTAGTGAATCTAAACTGTGTTGTGGATTAACAAATAATACCTTGGGGACAGAATGGCGATCCAGCCAACCCTAGGAGTTTGGAAAATTTGTGCTTGTGACCACCAGGAAGGTGGAAGACGAACTAGATGGACCTTGGTCTTTTTTCATCTAGCATTTCTTATGTTCTTAAATTCTTAAAGAAAATTATAATTGGTTACATGAACTGCTTTGTATAACTGAAATATGGTACTTGTTTGTATGGAACGCATAAGACTATATCAATATAATAGTACTTTTAAGTTTCTGTCTTCTTGTGTGCCATAAGAAAGCTAGAAAGAGAGAAAGAGAGAGATGTTTGGCAGAAGACATACACATATGAGGATAGAAAGAATCCCGAAAGCTTCTAAAGAGACATTTGAGCTAATCCCACCTTCATATCGATAGCGAAGATGTTCCTAAGAAACATATTAATTACCGAGCGAGGGAGCCCCTGTTACACTGTTTTTGTACACCCTTTAGCCTATATCATCAATCTTCTTATACTAATAAAACAACAATGTCTGTCTGCACTTCAAGAAGGATCTCAATAATTGATTGACGTAGAGATCTGATTTATACCTCATCAGAAAGGTCTTGCACCTGGGAGTGACAAGGACATTTGTTTTCGGGTATTTCCTATCATTCATGAGTTATGATCTCAAATGTATTTCAGTTTTGTATTTTTCGCTGCAGTTACACCTGATGGCCACCGAGTCAAAGTGGTGCTGTGGCACTGTCGTGGCAGAGCAGCGACTCATGCAGACGTGCACTGCAGGTCCACCTGGTGGCCTGGGTGACCGTGGCTGTGGTATCCAGGGTCACAGAGCACGAACATAGCCAATTAAATGAACCTGAAGAACAAAGAATGATGCGGCTGCACTTCAATGCTGAAAGGACTGCAACAGAGCACCAAAATTAGTTACCCACTCAAAGAACATGGCCAAAATGAGTCCTTCCACAGGAGTCCTCCCAGATGAGTATAGATAAAAATGAAATGTCTGTCTGTCAATCTACATTGCATATGGATCCTTTGGTTGGAAGCGAAGCTGCAATGGGTACAGTTAGTTTATATATAAATAACTCCTGCAAATAATATATTCAAATATTCAAGGAGTGTGCAACCGCGGATGTTGATGCTGCCAGAGCCTGAGGTGAGGAGGCTCTGACAGTGGCCAATCAAGAGAGCCTCGGTCTCACTGACATTCAAACCGTAGAAAGTTGGCTCTCATCCCGGACTTGACGTCCAACAGACATTCCGTCAGGACAGCAGTGGGCGTGGACTCTCTGAGGGTTCAGCCAATCAACAACCGGCTGCCGCGTGACATCATCCCGCCCGCCTCATTTGAATCTCGAGGCCAGGACTCACTGGGAAGAACATCACTGCCCCCCATCACTGCCCCTATCTCCTCACTGAGCCTCACCAGCCCAGTGAACTAACCATGACTCGTTAAACACTCCCGTCTGCTCTGAGTCTCAGAGTGCACACATTGGCTGCCGCAATTGACCCAAGCTGTTTCCCCAAGAAGTTCCCAATCCCATCCCTCTCCCATTACTCCCGCTCAACCTTCCTCTCCCTCTGCCTGCCCCGACTCCTATCCCTCTTCAACCCCCCCCATGGCCTCCCTCTACTCCTCCCTTCACATTCTTCGTCGCGCCCACCGTGGTAGATGCCGTCAGCTGCCCTACAGCACCCACCCTGACTACCCCTTCCCCCACTCTCGCTGCAGCCCTCACCCATGGGAGCCAACTTTTCCTCCCTCACTCACATCCCCATCCGACCAGTCTGCCCATCCCCTCCCACCACTCATCTCCCCCACACTCCCACTACTCACTGTCCCCTCCGCATCAGTCTGCAGAATGTCCGCTCATTAAACAACAAGTCCCTCACAATCCATGACCTCACTGTCGAGGAAAACATTGACATCCTTGCCCTCACTGAAACCTGGGTCACCCCAGACCACACTTTCCCACTAGTCGAGGCCACACCTCCAAATTACACTTTTCACCAAACCCCACGACCTAATCACAGTGGCGGTGGTGTGGCTCTCATCTCCCGGTCCCCCCTCGGCCTTTCCCCGTACTCCTCCAGATCCTTCCCTCCTTTGAATACCTTACCCTCCACCACCCCTCCATGCTTTCCCTCAAAATCTTCCTTGTTTACTTTCCCCCCAAGCCTTCGCCCACCTTCCTCTCGGGCATCTCCACCTTCCTATCTTCCCTCTCCCTCAGCTCTGAACGCCTCCTAATCTTAGGTGACTTGAACCTCCACTTCACACCCTCCTGCTCTACCTCTGCCAACTTCTCCTCCCTCCTCTCTTTCCCTAACCTCTCCCTCCTCATCCACTCCCCCACCCACGACCGTAGCCACCCCCGTGACCTGGTGATCATCCGGGGCCTCACCATCTCGGACATCACCATCGTGGATAAAGCCATCTCGGACCACCACTTTGTCTCTCTCAACACCTCAGTACCCCTTCCCCTTTCCCAACCCTCCACCATTACATACCGTCCATGGAAAAAAATTTCCTCCCTCTCCCTCTCCACTGCCCTGGAGTCATCTGAACTCCTACACCTCTGGCCCTCATTGACTGATTTCCCCTCCTCACTCTCCTTTCTCCACAACTCCCTCTCCTCCATTCTGGACTCACTTGCCCCCCTTCACCTCCCGAACTGCCTCAAACTCCCGTAAATCCCCCTGGTACACCAGCCATCTCCGTTCCCTCAAGCCACAAGTGTGAGCTGCTGAACGCGCCTGCACCAAATCCAAACTAATGGTCCATCGGCAGATTTGGCTTCACCATAACAAGACCTACTACCGCTGAGCTCGTGCCTCTGCCAAACCCTCCTTCTACTCCAAGGTTATCTTGGAGGCAAAGGACAACCCCAGACTTCTCTTTTCCACCACTAACCATCTCCTCCATCCACCTTCCCATTCCTCGCCCATCCTCTCCTCAAACGCCAACTGTGAGGAGATGCTAGACTTCCTTGAATCTAAAATCGAGGGGATACATTCAGCCCCTCTGCCCCGTCCACATCACCTCTCCCTCATGATCCACCCATTCTCCCCCTATACTCCTTCGATCCTATCTCTCCCTCCTTCCTCACCACGACTGTCCGCAAACTCAAACCCATCACCTGCTCCCTCGATCCCATCCCCACCTCTCTCCTCATCTCCCAGCTTCACCTTCTGGCCCCTCTCCTGTCCAACGTTATCAACCTATCCTTGTCCACCGGTTCAGTTCCCACCCCACTAAAAACAGCCATCATCACCCCCATCTTGAAAAAACCTTCCCTGGATCCATCCCTCCTCTCCAGCTACTGCCCCATCGTTAACCTCCCATTCCTCTCCAAGGTCCTGGAATGAGTTGTCATGTCCCAGCTCCACTCCTTTCTCTCTCACCATTTTCTCTCTCGAACCCCCTCTAATCCGACTTCTGCGCTGCCCACAGCACGGAAACAGCCCTGGTCACAGTTACTAATGACATTCTGAACATCTGTGATCAGGGCTCCCTCTGCCTCCTTGTCCTCCTCGACCTCTCTTCCGCCTTCGACACTGTCGACCACTCCACCCTCATACACCGCCTTTCCTCTTTACTCAATCTTCATGGATCTGCCCTTGTTTGGATTGAGTCCTATCTCTCACACCATCTCCACTTTGTTGCCTCTAATGGTTTCTCCTCCAGCTCCCGCGCTGTCAGGTCTGGTGTCCCCCAACGCTCTGTCCTGGTCTCCTCTTTAATATCTACATGCTCCCCCTCGGTGACATCATCCGCAGACATGGGGTCAACTTCCACATGTATGCGGATGACACCCAACTCCATCTTTCTGCCTCTACCCTCAACTCCAGACTCCCTGCTGTCCTGACAGACAGTCTGTCTGCCCCCACCCTCAACTCCAGACCCCCTGCTGTCCTGGCAGACTGTCTGTCTGCCCCCACCCTCAACTCCAGGACCACTGCTGTCCTGACAGACTGTCTGTCGGACATCAAGTCCTGGATGAGGGCAAATTTCCTACAGTTGAATGTGAACAAGACTGAGGCCCTCCTGATTGGCTCACGCCAGCGCCTCCGCACCTCAGGCTCTGGCAGCATCAACCTCCATGGTGTACACTACAACTCACCAACTCACCAGCCAGTCAGGAACCTGGGTGTTTTGTTCGACCCTCAACTGTCTTTTCTCCCCCACATTCAAGCCATGAGCCCCTCTGCCTTCCCTCACCTCCATAACATCGCCCGACTCTGCCACTACCTCATCCTCAGGCCACTGAAACTCTTGTTCATGCTTTCATCACCTCCAGACTCGACTATGCAAACGCCCTGCGTGTCGGCCTTCCCAACTCCTCCCTCCACAGACTGCAGGTAATCCAGAACTAACTCTGCAGCCCATGTCCTCTCCCACACCAAACTCCGTGACCCCATCTCCCCCACTCTCACCCGACTCCATTGGCTCCCTATCCTTCAAGACGATCCAGTTCAAGATCCTGGTCCTCACATTCAAAGCCCTCCATGGCCTCACCCCACTCTACCTCTGTGACCTCCTAACTCCCTACCAACCCGCCTGTTCCCTCCACTCAGCCGGCTCTGGCCTGTTCCACGTCCCCCGACCCACCCCTCCCCACCATTGGTGGGAGAGCCTTCTGCCACTCTACCCCCAACCTCTGGAATTCCATCCTCCAGGCACTCCGCCTCACCCCCTCCTTATCCTCCTTCAAGTCCTGCTTCAAGACCCTCCTCTTCGACCATGCCATTGGCCACTCCCTTCCCTTCCCTCCCCCCCCCGATCCCAGCTCCATCCTGAAATGCTGTCACTGTCCAACGCCTTGAGACATCCTCCCGACGTGAAAGGCGCTAAACAAATGTAATGTTGTTGTTGTTATCCTGGGTTGAAAGATAGAGTTGGGTGTCATCCGCTTACTTGTGGAAATTGACCCCATGTCTGAAGAAGATGTCAAAGGCAGCAGAGAGGACGATGAGACAGAGGGAGCCCTGGTCACAGATGGACAGAAGGTCATTTGTCATCTTGCTGTGGGCAGCACACAAACCCAATTGGAGGGGTTGTAAAGGGAGTAGCAGGAAAGGAAGTAGTGAAGCTAGGAAGCAACAACTCTTTCAAGGATCTTGGAAAGGAAGGGAGATTGGAAATGGGCCGGGAGTTAGTGATCTCAATTGCATGATCAGTATGTCAATTGAGAATATCTATTGCAGTGTTCTTCTAAATAATGAAGTTCCACAAGAGGAGGGATTTGCTCTTACAGAGATAGAACTGAAAACAGGCCACCCAGTACACTTTGCGTTACTAAACTTTGCCCAGTGCACAAAAGGGGTGAGAACCATCACAAGTCACACACACACACAGATACAGAGACACACACAGACAAATACAGAGTCACACACAGACAGAGAGAAACACAGAGCATATATTTAAAGTTTGCATTGTAACTAAAATATAGTGAAATTAAAAAAAAGCAGGGTTCAGTTGTGTGGTTCTCCACTGACACTGTCAATAATTGATCTATTGTTTCCCCTCTGGTGGGGCAAGTGGGGGTCAGGAGAAACTGTTGGCTGAGCAGAATTGGCGAGTGTTGGAGTGGGAGAGAAAGATAGATGATTTGCAGGTAAATTTTAAAAGATTCTTTTGAGTCACTTGGTGTTGGACAAATCTATGTTACAAGGAATGAGGCATGACTGCGACAAACATGCACTTAACGACACACGTGAGGCTGTTATGAAATCTTACATTTGGCAACAGTTGACAACTCCAGCTTGTCCCAGCTTGTGTTGTCCCCACTGGCTCAGCACCCAGTCCTCAAAGGCATTGATGTTGATTACCATGTTGACACAGTACGAGCAAGAAACATTTCACAGCCAATTATCACGTAACATAATTTGTGTTTTCCTTTTTCCTTTTCCCATCAATTGCAAAATTTCTTCCCATGACTTAGCCTGATGTGAGGGGGAAGAGGGGGCGGGGTGGGGGATAGAGAGAGGAGAGAGACATTAGAAAAGGTTGATTTTAATATAGTTTGTAAGAGAAGCAATAGAAGAATTAATAGTGAATTAATAGTGAATATATAAATGTGTGTGTATATCAATATATGCATGGAGGTAGGAAACAGGGGAGAAAGAAACTGTTTTACTAACATTTTAGGAATTGGTAGAATAAGCCATCCTGGTTCTGAAAGGCCAACGGTCAGTCAGTTGTGATGGTGAGAGAAGCCTTAGAACAGGCTTCAAGCAGGACCCAAAAAATCTGCATTCCATGAGGGCACCTCAGTAAAGCTGCTCAGTATTCTGCGAGCACATGCTGATCATGTTAAATGTTTCTACCAGACAGAGACAGGCCTTGGAAGGGAGAAGCAAGATGTCCTGTGTTGAAGAATAATGAGCAAGCTGCTTTGTCTCAAAAGGGGCTGCTTATCTAGAAGATATGGGTACAAGGATGTGCAAGGGACGATACATTGGGAATGTGCTAAGATGCTTGATTGGAGAAGAAGGGAGGAAGATCCCTAGGTGGGAAAAGTATAACTACCCTGACTTTAGGCAGTAAAGCAGCACAGCCAGACAAAGAGGGCAACTGAACCATGTAGAGAAGGTGCTGAAACCATTGCAACTGACTGACTGACTGCTCAAAACTGATAGTATAAGTTCTGTTACTTGTAGTGGCAATATTATTTTACTAGTTTTGTATGTGTTACTTTGATTAATAAATCTCTAATACACCTTAATTGGATTGTGGGGTCATTATTTGAACCTGGGGATTGGAAATCCCAACAGAGAGGAGGGGGTTAGAGAGGGTGGAGGGAGTGTGTGAATGATATGGAGTAAAATATGGGGGAGTGAAAGACAGAGGGGTGTGAGAAATAGGGGGTGGGGGTGAGAGATGGGGCGGTGAGAGACAGAGGGGTTGAGAGACAAAAGTGGGGGTTGAGAGATGGTGAGGTGAAAGACAGAGGGGGGAGGGGGAGAGAGGGAGTATTTGAAGTGGGAAGTAAATGTGAGGGAGAGAGAGGGAGAGATTGAGAGGGAGGGTTAAGGGTAGGGTGTTTGTGGAAGCAAAAGTGATTGTGAGAGGCTGTGAGATAGAGGAAGAGGAGAGAGAAAGTGGTTGAGAAGAGGGGAGGTAGAGTGTGAGAGAGAAGAGAGTGTGAGAGGGTGTGAGAAATGGAGTGAGAGAGTAATTGAGAGTGTGTGCAAGAGAGAGGGGAGAGAAGGAGAGTGTTCCCCTCCTCTGCTCCATCCTCCCCTTTCACTCCCCCCTTTCCACTCACCTCTATCCACCCCCATCCACCTCACTCTCTCCCAATCAGCCGTGCGGGTCACTTTCTGCAGTGGCAGGACTAAGTTGCTAAGGATGTACGGTTGGTAAGAGACGTGCTTGCCTTCCTGGCAGACACAGTAATGGCCGGTATTATTTCCACTCTCCGCCCTGTGCTGCCAGCTCCTGCCACTGCCCTGGGAGGATGTTCAACAGGGAGGGAGGGAGCGGAAGTTGAAATGTTACAAATGGTCTTGGGCCGGATGTGGCCCGCGGGCCGCCATCTGGCCCACATGGACTACCCGCCAACCTTTCTCAAATAGGGAATCCGACCCATGGCAGCTGAAAGGTTGGACTGATCTATCTGATGGACATCTGCCTTCTGCATGGTGGGATGATCTTTACAGGACAGCTTGTGATGTGCCAACCACCTCAATGTTCTCGACGCCCATGTCAAATGTCCAACCAAGCTATGAGTCTTACTGAGACACATCCAGCTCCTCCTGTGAGGGGCCTTGGCAAATACACGTGCCACTGTGAAGCCAAATCTGCCTCCAGGGTGTTAAGAGAAAGTTCAGTATAGGCCGAAGCCCTCCCTCCCAACAGCCACTTCCCCTCTTTACCACAAATCCACCTCACTGCTTGATCTTGGACTTCATCAATGGGCCTGAGGAAGCCTCTCTGCTATATTCCCAGGAGCTCAGAATCATAAAGTGTTTTATTTAATAAATACATTAAATAAGATGGGTGACCTTATCTCACCCCCTGTTTGCAAACAGGTCTTGTTCACACAAACTTCACTTACATCCCATTGGGTGACGCAGTGTTTAAGATGGCAGCTCATAAGATCCCTGTCTTTCTTAAACAACTTTTAATTATTGGGGGAGGACAAGTTTGTCGGGCTTTGGGGAGAGAGCGGGGGAGTGGGATTGATTTGGAAGCTCTTTTTAAAGAACCGGCACAGACACGATAGGCTTAATGGCCTCCTTCTGTGCTGTATAATTCTGTGGCTCTATGAAGTGAATCTGCCAGCAGCACAATATGATCTGCAAAGAGAAGTACTGCAATCCTGTCAGGAATATCTGGAGCAGATTCACCAAGTGTGATCCCCTTGATGGCATCCAAGACGTCATTGATAAATACATTAAATAAGCTGGGTAACAGCCTTTCTTATCCCCCTCCCCACATAAGAGGGACAAACTCAGTGAGTTTACTGTCAACTCTTACACGGATCTTGGAGCTGGAATACACATTATAATAATAATAATCCTTGCATTTGATATAGGGCTTTTCACGTCGGGAGGACGTCCCAAAGCGCTTCACAGAACACACTGTAAAGTGAATTGACTATATTATAGGACTCCATGGATGGAATCAAAGAATTGGCCATGTACTCCCATGGCCTCGAGAGTAACAGTGTCATTGTGAGAGCTTCATGAGGCACAAAGTGAAAGTTTTACAAAAATCGATGAATGGATTGTAGGTGGCTGTTCCCTGAGCCTTAAAACAATGCATAATCTTATACAAAGCCATAACCTGTTCCACACACTCCTCGCGAGAATCCAGCCTGTTCCCTCCGGCAATTGATGGGGAATGGTGGAGTGGGTGTTCTGGAGGGATGAGAATGGATGGCCCAAAGGGCCTTCTTCATCCAAACTAATCTTATGGACTCGATCTCAATTGGGTTACCCTTCTAGTGGAGAGATACCATAACTGCAGTCTGGGACACTGACAGTGGGTGCTTCAGAAAGAATACTGTTCAAGAGCAGCTCCAAGGTGAATGGACATTTCCTGGCATGCCAGGTTCATCTACAAATAATCACTACACTTTATAGTAAAATTTTGTGAAGCTCTTTCAAATAATTTGATGATGGGATAAGGCATTATAACAACAAATAGACCCAATTAGACTAAATCTGCTTCACACCTTCCATCAGCTCTCCATCCCAGGCAGAGGGCGAAACCTTGGGCAAGTTTCCTTACTCCACACAGAGCCTAATAATAATCCCTCCAAAAACCAAACAATAATAAATTGGTCATTTTCAATCCACGACTGTTTGTGGGACATTGCTGTGCGCAATTGGCTGCCGCGTTCGCCCACAAATATACAGTCAACTCACTTTACAGGTGTGTTCTGTGAAGCACTTTGGGACGTCCTCCCGACGTGAAATGCGCTATATCAAATGCAAGGATTATTATTATTATTATTATTAAGTGATGTTCCCCAGTGGTCTGTACTGGGGCCTCAGCTTTTCACCATATATGTATGACTTTGATGAAGGAATAGAAAGTTTTATATCAAAATTTGCAGATGACACAAAGTTAGGAGGCACCGTATACTGTGTAGATGGGAGCAGGAAGCTACAAAGGGATTTAGACAGATTAAGTGAGTGGGCAAAACTGTGGCAGATAGAATTCAATGTGGGGAAGTGTGAGGTCATCCACTGTGGAATCCCACAACAGCAAAACAGAATATTTTCTAAATGGTGAGAAACTTAAGAACTGTGGAAGAGCAAAGGGGTTTGGTCCAGCTGCACAAATCACTAAAAACTAATTCACAAGTAGAAAACGTTATCAAAAGGGTAAATGGGATGTTGGCCTTTATCTCAATGGGGCTGAAACATAAACGAGAGGAAATGATCCTTCAACTGTATAGAACTGGTCAGACCCCATCCGAAGGACTGCATCAGGTTTGGGCACCACGCCTCTGGAAGGATATATTGGCTCTGGAGGGGGTGCAACACAGTTTCATCAGAATGATACCAGGGCTTAAAGAGTTAAATTATGAGGACAGGTGGCATAAACTTGGTCTGTATTCTCTTCAGTTTAGAAGGTGTTTAAAATGTAAAGGGATTTGATAGGGTAGCTACAGAGAAACTATTTCTTCTGGTGGCGGAATCCAGAACAAAGAGCATAATCTTAAAATTAGAGCTTGGCCATTTAGCAGTTTAGAGGCAGGAAACAGAATAGGGATAAAGGGAATGTTCTCCGATTGGCGGCAGTTTTTCACCCAAAGGTAATGGAAATCTGGAACCCTCTCCTCCAAAAGGCTGTGCATGCTGGATCTATTCAAATTTTCAAGACTGAAGTAATAGATATTTGTTAGGTCAGGGTGTCGAAGGATATGGGACAAAAGTGGGTAATTGGAGTTGAGGTACAGATCAGCCATGATCTAATAGAATGGCAGAACAGGCTTGAGGGGCTGAATGGCCTTCTCCTGTTCCTATGTTTCTGCTTTTAAGTGCACGTAGTAAACTGTGGCAGTCAATTTGTGTCTGAATCACAACCATGAAGTAAATAACCAATTTTATCTTGGAGATTGTTAGCCAGGATACCAGGAGAATCTCACTTCTATTTTCTGAACAGTGCCATGGGATCTTAAACATCCATCTGAACAGACAGATATTTTATCCAAAGCATGGCACTTCCAGCATTAATAATGCAATGCTCCCTCAGTACTGCAGCTTAATCTTTGAGCTCAAATGCCAATGTGGGCTTGAACCCCGAACATTCAGACACTAAATGAAAACTCAGACAAGATGAGTAATAATCTGTATTTGATATAGTACCTTTCACATCAAAAGGAATTCCCTCAGGCTTCTGAGGATATTCAGATCACACCCAGCCCCTCATTGGAGCATCAGCTTAGAGTATGAGCTCCTAATCTTGAATGGGGCTCGATCCTCCAACCTTCTGATTCAGAGGGGAGAATACTACCAACTGAGCCAGGCTGGCACACACATAATTTGGAGTAGTCTTCCAATTATCAACACAAAAGGCCAGTGTCTCCTACACATAACCACAATAATTTCCTAATCTAATGAGGCAGTAACTGAGCAGAATGGGTTCCCGTGGGTAATTTCAGCACATGACTCAATTCCATCACCCTCGTCCTTGCAACAGGGACCTGTTGCTCCCTGACACAGAATGGACTGATTTCAAGATCTCACACTCACTTACAAATCATTTGATATTCTAGCACCTCCTATCTCTCTAACCTGTTCATACACTATTCCTCTACTCGTCCCTTCACTCAGCTGGCTTGGGTCTTCTACACATCCCTCGTCTCCTCTTTCACCATCGGTATCTGAGGTCAGCCACTATTCCCTGAAACTCTGGAACTCCCTGCCTCAATACTCCACCTTGGCCCCACTATGCCTGTCTTCAAATCACACCCAAAGTCTCTCCTCTTCGACTGTGCCTACTCTAACCTCCTTTTTCTCTGGCTTGGAGTCAGACTCTGACATTGTTAAGCGCATGGAATCCTGTAGCTCAGTGGTTAGAGCGTTCGCTTTGCAAGTGAGAGACCTGAGTTCAATTCCAGGCAGAGGGCGAAACCTTGGGCAAGTTTCCTTACTCCACACGCCTAATAAAAATCCCTCCAAAACCCCAAAAAACAATACTAAATTGGTCATTTTCAATCCACGACTCTTTGTGGGACGCTGCTTTGTGCAATTGGCTTCCGTGTTCGCCCACAAATATACAGTCAATTCACTTTACAGTATATTCTGTGAAGCGCTTTGGGACGTCCTCCCGACGTGAAAAGCGCTATATCAAATGCAAGGATTATTATTATTATCAAGGCTACTTTGTGTGAAGAGTGCTCTATAAATGCAAGGTATTGAAATTGTTGTTTTTGTGTCAGTTTACTGCACCTGGAGAGAGATTGTGTGAATCAGATTGTGTAACTGTGTTACCCAATACCGTGATATACGATCCAAACCTGGAAATGACAGATCTAGTGATTTTGCGTTGATGGCAGTAAAGATTGGGTCAGTGACTGAGGACAGAGGCTGCAGGGATTCAGCTCCCTCACAGCAGTTTACATTCTTGAATTATGAACAAAGCTGAAATATTAGAAGCTGTTATTTATCTTCAGTGAGTGTTTGAAGCTGTGTATTAATGATTTGCTTCTGACCCGTGCGCATTGACTTGTGTGGAGTATAAACACTGGCACGGACTGCTGGGCTGAGAGGCCTATTTCTGTGCTGAACATTCTTTGTAATCTTTGTAAACTATGTACCAACCTTTGGACTATCTGGACTCTTGTATCAAGCCAAATACTGCCTTCAGTCGCAATACCTACCTTTGTTCTCTCTTAAATACAAGGTTCAGTAAAAGAGATTATTTCTGTGTGTGCAAAGAATAATGCGTTCAGATAAGGTAGAGCTTCAGGATAAGGAAATTACAGGTTCAAAGGTGTGAAGAGCAGGTTAAGGACAGATACTGGAAGTTGTTCTTTACATAGAGGGTAATCAATAGGTTACACATGTTACCAGGAAAGGTGTTTGAGGCCAAGTCACTTCTCTTTTCCCATTGTGTGTTGGCCACTGCTTGTGCGCAATTGGCTGCCACATTTTGCCCACAAAATATACAGTCAATTCATGTAAGTAAATCTTTGAAGGTGGCAGGACAGATAGTTGAAGATGTGAAAAAAACATCCGGGATACTAGGCTTTATAAATAGGGGCATAGAATACAACAGTCAGGAAGTTCTGATAAACCTTTATATAAAACATTTAATAGAGGTGTTCAAAATTATGAGGGGATTCGATCGGGTGAACAAGGAGACACTATTCCCACTCGCGGGTGGGTCAGTAACCTGAGGACACCGATTTAAAATAGTTGATAAAAGAAACAGAGTGGGGGGGGGGAGGAGAAATGTTTTCACGCAGCGAGTTGTTGGGATCTGGAATGCGTTGCCTGAAAGCCCGGTGGGAACCGTTTCGATAAGAGCTTTGAAAAGAGAAGTAGATAATTATTGGGTAGGACAAGTTTGCAGAGCTATGGGGAGAGTGGGGGAGTGGGGTTGAATTGGATAGCTGTTCTTAAACAGCTGGCACAGACACAATGGGCTGAATGGTCTCCTTCTGTGTTGTATAATTCTATGATTCAATGATTCTATTGATGTCTGACAGGCAATCAATGGAACAGAAAGTGATAGGTTGAGGTATTGAGAATGGTGAGGGAGTTTGCAGGAAGGTGCTACAGGAAATAATGTCACAGCAAGCAAACAGCCTGAGTTTGTCTGCCTTTTAGGGAGTGGAGAGGAGGGGAATTATTTTCTTCCTGGGGTAGAAAGGACAATGGCAGGTTTGGTGGCAGGAAAGGGATGGAGGAGGGGCATGGAGGTAGATGGTGGAGGGGGATGGAGGAGGGCGGTGGAGGAAGGGGATGGAGGAGGGGGATAATAATAATAATAATCCTTGCATTTAATATAGCACTTTTCACGTCTTCTCGACATCTCAAAGGGGATGGAGGAGGGGGATAATAATAATAATAATCCTTGCATTTAAAATAACACTTTTCACGTCTTCTCGACATCTCAAAGCACTTCACAGATGATGCTGTAAAGTGAATTGACTGTATATTTATGGGCAAAACCTGGCAGCCAATTGCGGACAGCAGCGTCCCACAAACAGTCGTGCATTGAAAATGACCAATTTATTATTGTTTTGTTTTGGAGGTTTTGTGTGGAGTAAGGAAACTTGCCCAAGGTTTTGCCTGGCCTGGAATTGAATCCAGGTGTCTCGCTTGCAAGGATGGAGGAGGGGGACAGAGGAGGGGGATGGAGGAGGGTGATGGAGGTGGTAGATGGAGGAGGGGAATGGAGGTAGATGGAGGTGGGGGATGGAGGTGGGGATGGACGAGTTGGATGGAGCAGGGGGATGGAGGAGATAGTTGGAGGAATGGGATGGAGGAGCAGATTGAAGGAGTGGAGGAATGAATGGAGGAGGGTGATGGAGGAGGAAATGGAGTGCTAAGGAAGTACTCAGAGATCGTGATGTCCAAGTTGGTGAGGCCAAGGTGATACCAGGGCAAGGTGTGGCCATGGATATGGGACTTATTTTGGTCATCTGGGTGTCTGACACCTGTGGAACCTCATTGTGGGATTAAAAGTATCCAAACGAAACTGAGAATTCCATGCATCCCACCTACACATGGAAATTCCACAGATAGTTTGTTGGAATGGAATACGCACTCCCTCCCTTGAGAGCCAGATCCTAATTCGGGAAAATATTAGGCCCAGATTGGCAGGAGCCAAAGTGGGTGTTGGAGTAACAGGAGCTGAGTGGGAGGACTCCCGGCCCCTAATGACTGGTCTGCCCTTCCAGGCCCTGCCAACAAGCCAAGTTGTGGAGTCATCAGCAGTGCCCTAGAATACTATGGACCTGCCCGGCTCAGGAACTGGGCCACTGAGATTGCCACATAGGCCCGGCTTGATTCCAATATTTGGTTTCCAAACCTGTCACTTTATATGGCAACTTATCAAGTGCCTTTTGAAAATCCATAGAGCCATAGAAATTTACAACACAGCTGGACACCATTCAACCATTGGTAGTTGCTCCTGTGAAGCCATTTATCTAAAACACAAGCCCCATCTTTCCCATATTCTCTACTCCCTTTCCTCAACATGTGTCTAATTCCTTTTCAAATGTCCTAATTGTGTTTGTCCATCACCTCAGTCGTTAGTCAAATAGAATCTATTTTTTACTATCGTTAGTCAGTGTTGCTGACTCAGACCCATGTATAATCAGATCCTGTGATTCTGGGATGTAGTTCATGGTTATAAATGAAAACATCGCCGTTCCAGATGTGCAAGTCTAAATAAATCCCATCTTGTGAAATTTGCTGAAAGAGAAACTAGGACAAGTCCTGAGGGAATGTGTAGCTGGTGACTCAGCCCCATCTTCCCATCTTTGGGGTGTGGTTGTGCATAATAAATGTGGGAATAGCTGATCTCAGTGCCTCACACTGAGTCAGTCTGTCAATTAGTCAGTCAACACAAACTGATTTTTCTGGTTCTTGGGAACATAAAAGCAAAACTAGCAAATCAAACCATTGAGCCCGTTCCACCAATTGATTACATCATCGCCTCATTTTATGAACCGTGCTTGCTGTCTCTGGATCACCATACACAAAAACAGACGTCGCTGGAAGTACTCAGCAGGTCAGGCAGCATCTATGGAGAAAGGAAAGTGAGCCAAAGTTTCAGGTCCACGACCCTTCGTCAGAACTGGAGCACATTGGGAAGGAGAGGCTTGTAAGGGCTGACAGAGAGGGGGGAGACAGGGCAAGGAAGACAAAGGAGAAAATGGGGTAGAGAACAGGGGATGATGGGTTAAAGAGGTGTTAATGATGCAAAACAAAGGGTGGATTGCAACAAAGCAGGAGAATAGAGGTGTTAATACTGCAGCAAAATAGGCAGACCAGAAAATTTCGCAATTTATTTTGTGTTTTGTCTGAATCACCATTGTTTAGTGTCACAAAAGCAGAACACAAATAGCAACACAAAACTTGTATTTTTATAGCCATTTATCACAAAGAAATATTTTATGTGAGCGTACAGAAAGAGGTTAAAAAAAAGGGGAGCCAATAGGAACTGGAAAGGGCAGCAAATGCAAGACAAAACTCCCAAATATTCTTTCACTATTATCTGAGTAAGACGGTAGTCAGGGAAGACGTTAAACCCCTGATGATCCAAAGGCAGTTGAAACAGATGAATAGGAGATAGCAAACATATTAAATGACTACTTGGTGCAGTGTTTTTTTTACCAGGGAGGATACTAAAACAATGGCCCCAACAGTCCCCAAACAATGTTTGAGCTCCAGGACTTTAATATAAATGAGACTGAGTTTTTGGAAAAGCTCACAGAACTTAAAGCTAACAAAATCCCATGGCACCAGGGACACAGGGAAATGGTGTCAGTGATTTGTGCAGCAGCGATATAAAAAAATCTAATAAATGATAGTCAACACAGATTCAGAAAGGGCAGGTCTTGTTTTACCAATCTCATGGATTTTCGTAAGGACGTGACAGCCCAAATTGATTTCAATCCCTTTCCTCCCCATTAGTCAATTTCCATTCATATGTTCCAACTGTCTCTTTTCCAATAGTCACCTGATGTAGTACACCTAGATTTCCAAAAAGTACCATATTAAAGATTCCTTCACAAACTGCGATCATGGTCATTTGGAGTCATTGTAGCTCAGTGGTTAGAGCCCTCGTCTCACAAGCAAGAGACCCAGGTTCAATTCCTGGCAGGGTAAAACTTTGGGCAAGTTTCCTTATTCCACGTGTCTCTGTTTCCCTCGCTGTAATTAGGAACCCAGTTGTGGTCGATTAGCGGATCACTTTTCCGGGGATAATATTTCCTTCAAAAAAAAATTGGTTACTTCAATCCACGACTGTTTGTGGGACGCTGCTGTGCACAATTGGCTGCCGTGTTTCACCCACAAAATACACAGTTAATTTACTTTACAGAATTTTCTATGAAGTGCTTTGTGATGTCTTGAGGATGTGATAAGGCGCTATAACAAATGCAAGGATTAATATTATTATTGCAGATGATACCAAGTTAGGTCGGGTAGTAAATAGTGAAGAAGATTGTGATGAACTGCAGGCAGACATACACAGAATGGTGGAATGGGCTGACATGTGGCAGATGGATTTCAATGTGGATAAGTGTGAGGTGATACATTTAAGTAGGAAAAATGATAGGAGGCAATATAGGCTTTGTAGCTCAATCTTAAGGGGGATGAACGTACAGAGAGATTTGGGCGTTCAAGAAAGCGATTCATTGAAGGTGGCAGAGCAGGTTGATAGGGCAGTAAAAAGGGCATTTGGTGTCCTGAGCTTCATTCGTAGGGGCTTAGAGTATAAGAATAGGGGTTATGCTTAATCTGTACAAAACACTGGTTAGTCCTCAGCTGGAGTACTGTGTCCAGTTCTGGGCACATTACCTCAGGAAGGATATTAAGGCACTGGAAAGGGTGCAGAGGAGATTCACGAGAATGATACCAGGCATGGGGAACCATAGCTATGAGGAGAGGCTGGAAAAGTTAGGACTTTTCTCATTAGAGCAGAGGAGGTTACGTGGGGACCTGATGGAGGTCCTCAAGATCATGAAAGGTTTCGACAGGCGAGATAGGGAAAAGCTGTTTCCGCTGGTAGGTGTATCTGTGACTCATGGTCACAGTCTGAAGATATCTACCAAAAGAAGCAGAGGGGAGGTTAGAAGAATTTTTTTCACTCAACGAGTTGTTAGAATTTGGAATGATCCGCCCGAAAGGTCAGTGAAGTCCGATTCGATAACAGCTTTTAAGAGAGAACTGGATAGGTATCTGATAGGTATCAGAAGACAGGTTTGCAGGGTTATGGGGAGAAAGCTGGTGAATGGGGTTAATAAAAGTCAGTTGCTCTGTCAAAGAGCCGCACAGATTCGATGGGCCGAATGGCCTCCTTCTGTGTCATAACATTCTATGATTCTATGATTCTATGATTCTGTTATTAAGGGTAAGTCAGGGACATGGATTCAGAATTAATATAATATATTAATGATCTGGTTTCACAGTGTAAATAGTTACATTTGCAGGTAACGCTGTGGCAGGGAAATGTGAATCAGAGGCAGTAAAGGTCCTACACAGAGAGTATGCATTTGGGCTGATAACTGGCATAATACAGTGGTCATCACCCCCATCCTCAAAAAAACCTTCCCTGGACCCATCTCTACTCGTCATTTATGGCCACATCTCCAACCTCCCTTTTCTCTCCAAGGCTCTGGAATGAGTCATCGCATCTCAGCTCCACTCTTTCTTCTCCCACCATTCCCTCTACGAACCCCTCCAATCGGGTTTCCGTGCTACCCACAGTACAGAAACAGCCCTGGTCAAAGTCACTAATGAAATTCTGTCCATCTGGGACCAGGGCATTCTCTGCTTCCTTGTCCTCCTCGACCGCTCAACACTGTCGACCATTCTATCCTCTTAGGAACATAGGAACATAGTAGGCCATTCAGCCCATCGAGCCTATTCCACCATTTAATTAGATCATGGCTGATCTATATCTTTACTAGATTTCAAATCCAATTTCCCACTTTCTCCCCGTATCCCTTAACACCCCGACATACCAAAAATCTGTCAATCTCTTTCTTGAAGGTGTGAATGGATCCAGCATCCACAACCTTTTGGGGGAGAGAGTTCTAAATTTCTGCCACCCTTTGAGTGAAAAAATGCTTCCTAATTTCACTCTTCAATGATCTGGTTGCAATTTTAAGACTATGCCCCCTTGTTTTGCATTCCCCAACATAGGAAATAGCTTTTCTGCATCTATCCTATCAAATCCCTTTATCATCCTAAAAACCTCTATCAAATCACCCTTCATTCTTCTAAACTCGAGGGAATACAATCCAAGTTTACGCAGCCTTTCCTCGTAACTTAACTCTTTTTGGCCTGGTAACATTCTGGTGAACCTGCGCTACATCTCCTCCAAGGCCAATATATCTTTCCTGTGGTGTGGTGCCCCAAACTGAACACAATACTCCAGGTGGGGTCTGACTTACTCTCTATACAGCTGAAGCATCATTTCTTCCCCAGGCCTCGTGAGATAAAGGCCAACATTCCATTTGCCTTTTTGATTATGCTTTGCACCTGGGAACTAGTTTTTAGTGATTTGTGGATATAGACACCCAAATCTTTTTGTTCTTCCACAGTTCTTAATTTCTCCCCGTTAAGAAAGTATTCTTCCCTATCTTTTTTCAGTCCATAGTGGATGACCTTGCACTTCCCTACATTGAACACCATCCTCCACAGCTTTGCCCACTCACTTAATCTGTCTAGGTCCCTCTGTAACTTCCTACTCCCATTTTCACTACTTGCTGAGCCTCCTATCTTCATGTCATCCACAAACTTGGATAAAAAACTTTCTATTTCTTCATCCAAGTCATTTATGTATATGGCAAAAAGCTGAGGTTCCAGTCCAGATGCCTGGAGGACACCACTTGTCACGTCCCCTCAATCAGAGAACCTTCCCTTAATCCCTACCCTCTGTTTTCTGTCTCCCAACCAATTGCGAAGCCATGTCACAAGGTTACCTCCGATTCCGTGCGCTTCTATTTTTGCTAATAATATTTTGTGTGGAACCTTATCAAATGCCTTCTGAAAGTCCATATAAACGAAATTCATAGACACTCTCTTATCCACCATTTTAGAGATAAAAAATTCAACTAGATTAGTCAGACACGACCTACCCGTCACAAACCCTCGCTGACTCTCTTTGGCTAGCTCATACCTGTGTTCAGTCACTCTGTTCCTGATGATGAATTCCAGGAATTTCTCTACAACTGACGTAAGGCTGACAGGTCTGTAGTTTCCTGGTTTCTCCCTCCCTCCCTTCTTAAATAAAGGGGTGACATTGGCAATTTTCCAATCTAAGGGCATAATTCCCGAATCTAGTGAGCTTTGGAAAATCATGACCAATCCATCTGCAATTTCCTCTCCTATTTCCTTTAATAACCTGGGGTGGAAACTGTCAGGTCCTGGAGACTTGCCTATTTTGAGTCTCATTATTTTCTCCATCACCATTTTTTAATTTATATTTAGTTTATTAAGTATTTCTTTTTGACTTATTTTCAGGTTCCTTTGTATGCTTGCTATTTCGTCCTCATCTTCTATTGTAAAAACTGTAGCAAAGTACTTATTTAACAAGTCAGCCATATCTTTATTTTCCATTATAGTCTCACCTGTATCTGTCTTTAATGGACCCATATTCGCCTTTACCATTCTCTTTCTCTTGGTATAGGGCTAAAAACCTTGGGCAAGTTTCCTTACTCCACACGCCTGATAATAATCCCTCAAGAAAAAAAAACACAATAATAAATTGGTCATTTTCAATCCACGACTGTTTGTGGGACATTGCTGTGCGCAATTGGCTGCCGCGTTCGCCCACAAATATACAGTCAATTCACTTTACAGTATATTCTGTGAAGCACTTTGGGAAGTCTCGAAGACGTGAAAAGCGCTATATCAAATGCAAGGATTATTATTATTATTACCTCTCCCACCATCTGTACTTTGCTGCCATTAACGGCTTCTCCTCCAGTCCCCACACTGTATAGTATAGAAAAGAGTTGACAGGAGTAAGACTCATATGCAACTACCTGTGGGTAGAGAGCCTGACCAGAGACCGCTGGAATGCAAGGTTATGAAAACATACTGATTAAGGAAGAAAAGGGAGTTCGAGCAAAGGAACAAGATAAGGAGGAAAAGTAGTCTCAGCAGGGCACACAGGTTAGTGGAAAAGTACCATCACGAGCAGATCACAGCTAAACCAACCAGCTGGGTATGAATACAACATTCACACAAAGAAAAGCGGAGCTCCACAGAGTAAGAATTACAGGTTGCTGAGCTGAACGCTCATAAGTTGGTCATAAGAGCATAAGAACATAAGAATTAGGAGCAGGAGAAGGCCATTCGGCCCCTCGAGCCTGTGCCCCGCCATTCGATAAGATCATGGCTGATCTTCAGACCTAACTCTAATTACCCGCCCTCTCCCCATATCCCCTAATCCCTCTATTTTTTAAAAAATCTATCAGTCTCAGCCTTGAAGATGTTCAAGGACTGAGCATCTACAGCCTTCTGGGGTAGTGAATTCCATAAATTCACTACCCTCTGAGTGAAGAAATGTTTCCTCAACTCTGTTCTAAAACCCTTAATTTTAAGACTGTGACCCCCGGTTATAGATTCTCCCACCGGGGAAACAGACCCTCGGTGTCTACTTTATCAGCCCTTTAAGAATCTTTTATGTTTCAATAAGATCTCCCCTAATTCTTCTGTACTCTAGAGAATATAGCCCCAGTTTATTCAGCTTATCCTCATAGGTCAGTCCCCTCATCCCAGGAACTAACCGAGTGAATCTACGCTGCACCCTCTCGAGGGCAAGTATGTGCTTATTTAAATAAGGAGACCAAAACTGCACACAATACTCTCGGTGCGGTCTCACCAAAGCCCTATACAGTTGCAGCAAGACTTCCCTACTCTTGTACTCTAAACCTTTTGCAATGAATGCTAACTGCCATTCGCCTTTTTAGTTGCTGCTGCACCTGCAAACTAACTTTTTGAGACTGGTGTACAACGACACCCAAATCCCTCTGAACACTAACACTTGGAGTCCTGTAGCTCAGTGGTTGAGCACTCGCTTTGCAAGCTAGAGACCTGAGTTCAATTCCAGGCAGAGGGCGAAACCTTGGGCAAGTTTCCTTACTCCACACGCCTAATAATAATCCCTCCAAAACCAAAAAAAAAAAAACCAATAATAAATTGGTCATTTTCAATCCATGACTGTTTGTGGGACATTGCTGTGCGCAATTGGCTGCCGCGTTTGCCCACATATATACAGTCAATTCACTTTACAGTGTGTTCTGTGAAGCGCTTTGGGACGTCCTCCCGACGTGAAAAGCGCTATATCAAATGCAAGGATTATTATTATTATTATTATTATCTAATCTCTCCCCCTCCAGAAAATAATCTGTTTTTCTATTTTTGCTACCCGGGTGAATAACTTCACACTTCCCCACATTAAATTCCATCTGCCACCTACTCGCCCACTCCCCGAGCCTATCTGTATCCCGGTGCAATCTTTTTGCATCATCCTCAGAGCTCACTCTGCTACCGAGTTTAGAGTCATCCGCGAATTTAGATACATTACATTCAATGTCCTCGTCGAGATCATTGATGTAAATTGTAAATAGCTGAGGCCCAAACACTGATCCTTGTGGCACTCCACTAGTCACCTCCTGCCAATTCGAGAATGACCCGTTTATCCCTACTCTCTGTTTTCTACCCGTTAGCCACTCTTCAATCCGTGCCAATCCCATTAATCCCGTGGGCCTTAACCTTGTGCAATAGCCTTTTGTGTGGCACTTTGTCAAATACCTTTTTAAAATCTAAATATACTACATCTACTGGTTCTCCCCTATCTAACCTGCAGATACACCTTCAAAAAACTCTAAAAAATTAGTTAAGCATGGCTTCCCTTTTGTAAAGCCATGTTGACTGCCTAATCTTGTTATGGTCTTCCAGGAATCCCATTTTGCACTATCTCCTTAAATGTCTGCCATTGCTGGTCTACTGTCAAATCCTTAAGTCTAATTTCCCAGTTTATTTTGGCTAAATCCTCTCTCATACCAGCAAAGTTGGTTCTACTTAAATTTAAAACCTTTGCTTCGGACGTAACTACTTCTCTCTCACTTAATGCTAAATTCCATCGTATTATGATCACTTTGCCCGAGAGGAGCCTTCATTTCCAGTTTGCTGATCAGCTCTGCTTCATTGCACAAAACAAGGTCTAATATGGCCTGTTCCCTGGTTGGCTCCTCGGCACACTGATCCAGATAATTATCCCTAATGTATTCTATAAACTCTTCCTCTGTCTTACTTTTCCCAATTTGGTTGACCCAATCTATGTGCAGATTAAAATCACCCACAATTAATGTTTTTGCTTTACTACATGCTCTGTGAATTTCCTGATTTATACCTTGAGAGATCCTGTGACTGCTGTTTGGGGGTCTATAAACTACTCCCACTAGAGTTTTCTGCCCCATGTTGTTACGTACCTCTACCCATACTGACTCCACTTCCTGCTTTTCTGATTTAAATCTTTCCTCTCTACTGTTTTTAACCCATCTTTTATTAGCAGGGCCACCCCCGCCTCCTTGTTTACCACATTGCCTATCTTTTCTATACGCCACATACCATGGAATATTTAGCTCCCACCCTTGATCTCCCTGTAACCGTGTCTCGGTGATGGCTACCAGATCATACCTGTTTGTTTCTATTTATGCATTTAACTCATCTATCTTGTTTCGAATGCTTCGCGCATTCAGATATAGCGCCTTTAATTCTGACTTCGGGCTATTAGTTCTATTCACCAGTACCCTATCCCTGGTCATCAGACAAGACTGCTTATCTGGTAGTATATTCTGTTACATTGTTGAATAATGTGTCTTGATTGTACAACTCTGTGTTCAGACCTTTATTAGTTAATGGCGAGGATCTGCCCTTGATCCCCTTGATTTCAACATCTACATGGTCCCCCCATGCTTCCATCATCAGTAGACATGGGGTCAACTTCCACGTGTATGCAGATGACACCCAACTCTACCTCTCTGCCGCCACCCTCAACTCCAGGACCACTGCTGTCCTCACAGACTGCCTGTGGACATCAAATTCTAGATGAGAGCTAACTTTCTCCCATTGAATTTCAACAAGACTGAGGCTTTTCTGCTTGGCTCCTATCAATGCGTCCATACCTGGGGCACTGACAGTATCACCCTTCATAACAATAATAATAATTTTTGCATTTGATATAGCGCTTTTCACATCTTCTTGATGTCTCATAGCACTTCACAGAATAGACTGTAAAGTGAATTGCCTGTATATTTGTGGGCAAAACGCACTATACATTTGACAGAACCAATACGGAACCTCGGTGTCCTGTTTAACCCTCAACTGTTCTTCATCCCGCACATCTCTTGAGCAGAGAGCCCAGCAGGGTGAGGAGGGAACTGAGTGAGGTGGAACAGAATGAGAATTCTGTTAAGGAATTTGGCGCAAGTGGGAATTTGGTGCAGAGGGGGAAAGAGATGCAGAATTATAAAATATACAATATTTATATTAAAATAATATAAAACGTCTGGAAATACAGGGCAGCTGAGACCGGTTGTGTGCACAATGTGTGCCATGTGGGAGCTCCAGAAGGCTTTGTGTGCCCTGGACAGACACTTGTGTAGGAAGTGCCTCCGGCTGCTCGATCTTCAGCTCAGGGTTTCTGAGCTCGAGGAGAGGCTGGAGTCATTACATGGCACACAGGAGGCTGGAGAGTTCATGGATCGAATGTTTCAGGAGGTGGTCATCCCCCACAGCCATAGAGGGTTCAGGAGAGTGAGTGGGTGACCACCCGGCGTGGTAGGAAGAGGGGATGGGCAGTGCAGAAATCCCCTGAGAGTGTGGCAATCACAAACCGGGTCTTTGTATTGAATACCAGTCACTCCCTCTGCGGAGGGGAGTCAAAAGCAAATGGATGCACAGGGGGACACAGGGAAGAGTGTCAATGCAATTGTCATTGGGGACACAATGGTGAAAGGAGAAGACAGGTGTTTCTGCAACCAAAAACGTGACTCTTGCATGGTATGTTGCCTCCCTGGTGCCAGAATTGAAGACATCATGGAACAGGTGCAAAATGTTCTACAGGGTGAAGGGGAACATCCAGAAGTCATGGTCCATGTTGGGATCCATAACGTAGGGAAACAAAGGGCTGAGATCCTACAGTTAGAGTATCAGAAGCTAGGGAAAAAACTAAAGAGTAGTACCTCAAAGGTGATGATCTCTAGATGACTCCCAGTGCCTCTTGCAAGTGGTATCAAAACCGTAGGATCAAACACACGAATGCATGGCTGGAGAAATGGTGCAGAAAGTAGGGATTCAGGTTCCTGGATTATTGGGACCAGTTCTGGGGCAGGTGGGACCTGTACAAGGTGCATGGGTTACACTAAATAGGGCTGAGACGGATGTCCTCGCAGGGAGGTTAACTGGTGCTGTGGCGAAGCGTTTAAACTAATTTCGAGGGGGGGAAGAGAATCAGGATGCAGCATTAGAGAGGACAAACAAGTTACACAGAGGGCTGGGAGAGATGAATGGCAATGTAATCAGGAGTAATCCAGAAAAAGGAGGTATTAGACAGGGAATAGACTCAGTCAGTCTTGGAGTGCATGTTCGTAAATGCATGGAGTGTGAGAAATCAGATTGGTGAGCTGCAGCTCAAGCTGCCACATGGGGTTATGATGCAGTGGCAATAATAGAAATGTGGCTCAAACAAGGGCAGGAATGGGAACTGAATATTCCTGCCTATAATGTATTCAGGAGGGATAGGGAAGGGGAAAAAGGAGGGTGTGTGAGGGTGGCAATATTGGTTAAAAACATGGTTAAAGCCCTGGAAAGGGACAGTGTGCTTGAGGGTCCAAATACAGAATGTATTTGGTTAGAGTTAAGGAGCGGAAAAGGAGCTGTTACTCTATTAAGTGTATATTACAGACCAATAAATAGTGGGAAGGTAATAGACAAGGAAATCTGCAGCAGATTTTAGAAAGATGCAAAACCAATAGAGTGGTGATAATGGGGGACTTCAATTATTCTAACGTAGACTGGGAATCACACAGTGTAAAGGGCAAGGAGGGGAGAGGATTCCTGAAATGTGTGCAGGATAACCTTCGGGATCAGTATATTTCCAGCCCAACGAGGAAGGAAGCAGTGCTGGATCTAGTCCTAGGGAATGATGTGGGGCAAGTGGAGCAGGTTTCAGTAGGAGAGCATCTGGACAACAGTGATCACAACATCATTAGGTTTAAAATACTTATGGAAAGGGATAAGGACCAATCAAAGGTGAAGATACTCAACTGGAAGACGGCGAATTTCAATGAGTTCAAAAGGGACCTCGCTAAGGTGGACTGGAAAGGAAGATTGACAGGTAAAACAGCTAACGAGCAATGGGAAGCCTTCAAGGAGGAGATAGTTTGGGGACAGAACAAATACTTTCGCACAAAGGGGAAAGGAGGGCTTCCAAACCCCTGGATGAATAAGGAAATTGCGATTAAGTAAAACAGAAAAAAGGAGGCTTATGATAAATGTCAGGTCCAAAATATAGAATATAGGAAGTACAGAGGAGAACTGAAAAAGGAAATAAAGAGATTATATGAGAAAAGATTAGCGGGTAACATAAAAGGGAACCCTAAATTATTTTATGAGCATATAAAGAATAAAAGGTTAGTCAAAGGTAGGGTGGGTCCAATTAGCGACCAAAGAGAAAATCTTCTTGTGGAGGCAGACGTACTGAATGAGGACTTTGCATCTGTCTTCAGAAAAGAAGAGGATGCAGCCAATGCCACAGTATCGGAGGAGAGGGTAGAGAAATTGGATAAGATAAGAATAAATCACGAGGAGGGACTAAAAAGGTTGTTGGTGCTCAAGGTGGATAAATCACCCGGTCCGGATGGGATGAATCCCAGGTTATTGAGCGAAGTAAAGGTGGAAATAACAGAGGCTCTGGGCACAATCTTTCAATCTCCTTGGACACCAGGGTTGGTGCCAGAGGACTGGAGGGTTGCAAATGTTACTCCCCTGTATAAAAAGAGGCAGAGGATAAATCTGGGAACTACAGGCAGTCAGCCTAATGTCAGCAGTGGGGAAACTTCTGGAGACTATAATCGAGGATAAAATAAATTCTCACTTAGAAATATATGTGTTAATAAATGACAGCCAACACGGATTTGTTAAAGGAGTTTTTTGATGAAGGAAAGGGTGGATGAAGGCAGTGCAGTTGATGTAGTTTATATGGATTTTCAAAAGGAGTTTGATAAAGTGCCACATAAGAGATTTGTTAGCAAAATAGAAGCCCCCGGTATTAAAGGGACAGTGGCAGCGGATACAGAACTGGGAGACAGAGAGCAGAGAGCGGAGGTGAATGATTGTTTCTGACTGGAAGGAAGTGCAGTGGTATCCCCCAGGGGTTGGTATTGGGACCACTGCCGTTTATGATCTATATAAATGACCTGGAACTGGGTATAGGGAGGACAATTTCCAAGTTTGCAGGTGATACTAGGTTAGGAAAAGTAGTAAACAGTGAGGAGGAGAGTAGCAGACGGCAAATGGACATAGACAGACTGGTAATATGGGCAGACATGTGGCAGACAACGTTTAATGTGGAGAAATGCGAAGTGATTCATTTTGGGAGACAGAGGAGAGCCAAATTAAGTTAGCTGGAAGAATCATAAGAGGGGGTGAAGGAAAAGAGAGACCTGGGGGTTCACATAAGTAAATCTTGGCAGGACAGGTAGATAAAGCTATTAAAAAGGCATTTGATGGTGAATGGTGGAATGTCCAACCAAGCTATGAGTCTTACTGAGACACATCCAGCTCCTCCTGTGAGGGGCCTTGGCAAATACACGTGCCACTGTGAAGCTAAATCTGCCTCCAGGGTGTTAAGAGAAAGTTCAGTATAGGCCGAAGCCCTCCCTCCCAACAGCCACTTCCCCTCTTTATCACAAATCCACCTCACTGCTTGATCTTGGACTTCACCAATGGGCCTGAGGAAGCCTCTCTGCTATATTCCCAGGAGCTCAGAATCATAAAGTGTTTTATTTAATAAATACATTAAATAAGATGGGTGACCTTATCTCACCCCCTGTTTGCAAACAGGTCTTGTTCACACAAACTTCACTTACATCCCATTGGGTGACGCAGTGTTTAAGATGGCAGCTCATAAGATCCCTGTCCTTCTTAAACAACTTTTAATTATTGGGGGAAGACAAGTTTGTAGGGCTTTGGGGAGAGAGCGGGGGAGTGGGATTGATTTGGAAGCTCTTTTTAAAGAACCGGCACAGACACAATAGGCTTAATGGCCTCCTTCTGTGCTGTATAATTCTGTGGCTCTATGAAGTGAATCTGCCAGCAGCACAATATGATCTGCAAAGAGAAGTACTGCAATCCTGTCAGGAATATCTGGAGCAGATTCACCAAGTGTGATCCCCTTGATGGCATCCAAGACGTCATTGATAAATACATTAAATAAGCTGGGTAACAGCCTTTCTTATCCCCCTCCCCACATAAGAGGGACAAACTCAGTGAGTTTACTGTCAACACGGATCTTGGAGCTGGAATACACATTATAATAATAATAATCCTTGCATTTGATATAGGGCTTTTCACGTCGGGAGGACGTCCCAAAGCGCTTCACAGAACACACTGTAAAGTGAATTGACTGTATATTACAGGACTCCATGGATGGAATCAAAGAATTGGCCATGTACTCCCATGGCCTCGAGAGTAACAGTGTCATTGTGAGAGCTTCATGAGGCACAAAGTTAAAGTTTTACAAAAATCGATGAATGGATTGTAGGTGGCTGTTCCCTGAGCCTTAAAACAATGCATAATCTCATACAAAGCCATAACCTGTTCCACACACTCCTCGCGAGAATCCAGCCTGTTCCCTCCGGCAATTGATGGGGAATGGTGGAGTGGGTGTTCTGGAGGGATGAGAATGGATGGCCCAAAGGGCCTTCTTCATCCAAACTAATCTTATGGACTCGGTCTCACTTGGGTTACCCTTCTAGTGGAGAGATACCATAACTGCAGTCTGGGACACTGACAGTGGGTGCTTCAGAAAGAATACTGTTCAAGAGCAGCTCCAAGGTGAATGGACATTTCCTGGCATGCCAGGTTCATCTACAAATAATCACTACACTTTATAGTAAAATTTAGTGAAGCTCTTTCAAATAATTTGATGATAGGATAAGGCATTATAACAACAAATAGACCCAATTAGACTAAATCTGCTTCACACCTTCCATCAGCTCTCCATCCCATATGCAGACAAATTTCTGCTATGGCCTGTCCTGCAAAATGTTTGCTCCGATCCCAAGGATACCCTAATGGGTCTGTGCGGAATACACAATTTGTCCAGCACTGACACCAGCACCAGCTCAGAGGGGTTCTTCCAGCCATGGCTACCATCAGACCTCAGCCAATGGCTCACACATGAACAATGACCACATGCTTGGGTATTCGAGGGTAACTGGTGTTTATGCAACCGCAGCCAGGGAGAGAGTGAGGCTGGTGACCAGGAGCAAAGGCAGAACCTGGGGAGAGAATTAGAGAAATAATTGGACATACTAAATTGTTTTTAAATATTCCGTCTTAATTTTGAAGCTGATTTTCCTGTAGTCCTTAAAATCATACTTTATCATACCAAAGCATCTTACAATAATTGAAAAGAGAGTGTTTACACTGCTGTGCACAATTGGCTGCTGAATTTCGCCCACAAGTATACAGTCAATTCACTTTAAATATATTCTATGAAGCGTTTTGAGATGTCTAGAAGGTGTGAAAAGCTCTGTAGCAAATGCAAGGATTATTATTATAATATTATTATTATTACATGCACTTTCAGAAGACATTTGCTGAGGTCCTGTACAAAAGCTTATTAGCAAAAATGAAAGCACATGGAATCGGAGGTAACCTTGTGACGTTGGTTGGTAATTGGTTGGTTGGTTGGTAGTTTTTCTCTTTGACCGTGCCTTCAGCTCCCCTCTCGACTCTCTTCCCCCTCCTCGCTCCCTCCCTTCCCTCCCCTCACCCTGACCATTTCCCCCTCCTCGCTCCCTCCCTTCCCTCCCCTCACCCTGACCATTTGCCCCCTGCTCGGGTCATGACCCAACTGTGCAGCGCCTTGGGACGTCCTCCTGACGTGAAAGGCGCTTTATAAATGGAATCTTGTTGTTGTTGTTGTTGTTGTAATTGGTTAGGAGGCAGGAAACCGAGTAGGGATAAAGGGAATGTTCTCCGATTGGTGGGATGTGATAAGTGCTGTTCCCCAGTGGTCTGTACTGGGGCCTCAGCTTTTCACCATATATGTATGACTTTGATGAAGGAATAGAAAGTTTTATATCAAAATTTGCAGATGACACAAAGTTAGGAGGCACCGTATACTGTGTAGATGGGAGCAGGAAGCTACAAAGGGATTTAGACAGATTAAGTGAGTGGGCAAAACTGTGGCAGATAGAATTCAATGTGGGGAAGTGTGAGGTCATCCACTGTGGAATCCCACAACAGCAAAACAGAATATTTTCTAAATGGTGAGAAACTTAAGAACTGTGGAAGAGCAAAGGGGTTTGGTCCAGCTGCACAAATCACTAAAAACTAATTCACAAGTAGAAAACGTTATCAAAAGGGTAAATGGGATGTTGGCCTTTATCTCAATGGGGCTGAAACATAAACGAGAGGAAATGATCCTTCAACTGTATAGAACTGGTCAGACCCCATCCGAAGGACTGCATCAGGTTTGGGCACCACGCCTCTGGAAGGATATATTGGCTCTGGAGGGGGTGCAACACAGTTTCATCAGAATGATACCAGGGCTTAAAGAGTTAAATTATGAGGACAGGTGGCATAAACTTGGTCTGTATTCTCTTCAGTTTAGAAGGTGTTTAAAATGTAAAGGGATTTGATAGGGTAGCTACAGAGAAACTATTTCTTCTGGTGGCGGAATCCAGAACAAAGAGCATAATCTTAAAATTAGAGCTTGGCCATTTAGCAGTTTAGAGGCAGGAAACAGAATAGGGATAAAGGGAATGTTCTCCGATTGGCGGCAGTTTTTCACCCAAAGGTAATGGAAATCTGGAACCCTCTCCTCCAAAAGGCTGTGCATGCTGGATCTATTCAAATTTTCAAGACTGAAGTAATGGATATTTGTTAGGTCAGGGTGTCGAAGGATATGGGACAAAAGTGGGTAATTGGAGTTGAGGTACAGATCAGCCATGATCTAATAGAATGGCAGAACAGGCTTGAGGGGCTGAATGGCCTTCTCCTGTTCCTATGTTTCTGCTTTTAAGTGCACGTAGTAAACTGTGGCAGTCAATTTGTGTCTGAATCACAACCATGAAGTAAATAACCAATTTTATCTTGGAGATTGTTAGCCAGGATACCAGGAGAATCTCACTTCTATTTTCTGAACAGTGCCATGGGATCTTAAACATCCATCTGAACAGACAGATATTTTATCCAAAGCATGGCACTTCCAGCATTAATAATGCAATGCTCCCTCAGTACTGCAGCTTAATCTTTGAGCTCAAATGCCAATGTGGGCTTGAACCCCGAACATTCAGACACTAAATGAAAACTCAGACAAGATGAGTAATAATCTGTATTTGATATAGTACCTTTCACATCAAAAGGAATTCCCTCAGGCTTCTGAGGATATTCAGATCACACCCAGCCCCTCATTGGAGCATCAGCTTAGAGTATGAGCTCCTAATCTTGAATGGGGCTCGATCCTCCAACCTTCTGATTCAGAGGGGAGAATACTACCAACTGAGCCAGGCTGGCACACACATAATTTGGAGTAGTCCTCCAATTATCAACACAAAAGGCCAGTGTCTCCTACACATAACCACAATAATTTCCTAATCTAATGAGGCAGTAACTGAGCAGAATGGGTTCCCGTGGGTAATTTCAGCACATGACTCAATTCCATCACCCTCGTCCTTGCAACAGGGACCTGTTGCTCCCTGACACAGAATGGACTGATTTCAAGATCTCACACTCACTTACAAATCATTTGATATTCTAGCACCTCCTATCTCTCTAACCTGTTCATACACTATTCCTCTACTCGTCCCTTCACTCAGCTGGCTTGGGTCTTCTACACATCCCTCGTCTCCTCTTTCACCATCGGTATCTGAGGTCAGCCACTATTCCCTGAAACTCTGGAACTCCCTGCCTCAATACTCCACCTTGGCCCCACTATGCCTGTCTTCAAATCACACCCAAAGTCTCTCCTCTTCGACTGTGCCTACTCTAACCTCCTTTTTCTCTGGCTTGGAGTCAGACTCTGACATTGTTAAGCGCATGGAGTCCTGTAGCTCAGTGGTTAGAGCGTTCGCTTTGCAAGTGAGAGACCTGAGTTCAATTCCAGGCAGAGGGCGAAACCTTGGGCAAGTTTCCTTACTCCACACGCCTAATAAAAATCCCTCCAAAACCCCAAAAAACAATACTAAATTGGTCATTTTCAATCCACGACTCTTTGTGGGACGCTGCTTTGTGCAATTGGCTTCCGTGTTCGCCCACAAATATACAGTCAATTCACTTTACAGTATATTCTGTGAAGCGCTTTGGGACATCCTCCCGACGTGAAAAGCGCTATATCAAATGCAAGGATTATTATTATTATCAAGGCTACTTTGTGTGAAGAGTGCTCTATAAATGCAAGGTATTGAAATTGTTGTTTTTGTGTCAGTTTACTGCACCTGGAGAGAGATTGTGTGAATCAGATTGTGTAACTGTGTTACCCAATACCGTGATATACGATCCAAACCTGGAAATGACAGATCTAGTGATTTTGCATTGATGGCAGTAAAGATTGGGTCAGTGAGTGAGGACAGAGGCTGCAGGGATTCAGCTCCCTCACAGCAGTTTACATTCTTGAATTATGAACAAAGCTGAAATATTAGAAGCTGTTATTTATCTTCAGTGAGTGTTTGAAGCTGTGTATTAATGATTTGCTTCTGACCCGTGCGCATTGACTTGTGTGGAGTATAAACACTGGCACGGACTGCTGGGCTGAGAGGCCTATTTCTGTGCTGAACATTCTTTGTAATCTTTGTAAACTATGTACCAACCTTTGGACTATCTGGACTCTTGTATCAAGCCAAATACTGCCTTCAGTCGCAATACCTACCTTTGTTCTCTCTTAAATACAAGGTTCAGTAAAAGAGATTATTTCTGTGTGTGCAAAGAATAATGCGTTCAGATAAGGTAGAGCTTCAGGATAAGGAAATTACAGGTTCAAAGGTGTGAAGAGCAGGTTAAGGACAGATACTGGAAGTTGTTCTTTACATAGAGGGTAATCAATAGGTTACACATGTTACCAGGAAAGGTGTTTGAGGCCAAGTCACTTCTCTTTTCCCATTGTGTGTTGGCCACTGCTTGTGCGCAATTGGCTGCCATATTTTTCCCACAAAATATACAGTCAATTCACTTTACAGTATATTCTATCAAGCGTGTTGAGATATCTCGAAGATGCAATAAGGCGCTGTATCAAAATGCAATGATTATTATTATTATGTATTTGTGCTGGTGCTTGCTACCGCACTGGAGCTCTCTATTCTAATCCCATCCCAGGACACATAGAACCCTAGAAATTCATGGCATAGAAGAAGGCCATTCAGCCCATTGAGTCTGTGCCGCTCGCTCAGGAGCAACCCTTTCAGTCCCATTTACCTGCCCTTTCCCCACACCCCTGTAGTGACTCTTTATAACAATGTGTCCAGTTCCCTTTGAAAGGTCAATATGGATTCTGCCTCAACCACTGCTCGCAGCAGCACATTCCATATCCTACTCGCTCTGTGCATGAGAGCATTCTCCGAACCTCCCCATTTGCTTGGTTACTAACTATCTTACATTCATGCCCTCTAGTTACTGACTCACTGACCAGTGGAAATAACATGTCCCTGTTGATTCTATTAAAATCCCTCATAATTTTAAACAGCTCGATCAGGTCTCTCCTCAACTTGCTTTGTCCCAGTGGAAACAATACCAGTCGCCGCTCATAGGTTTTTTTTCCTGCAAAGGCTTTTTTCGAGAAGAGTGGAGAGTTCAGTGAGCAGAACATTGATGTTGCCAAAAGATTGTGTCAAGACATGATGAATGCATGGATTGAATGCTAGCACGCATGACTCATAGTATCATAGAATCCAACAGCATAGAAGGAGCCCATTTGGCCCATCATACCTGTGCCGGCTTTTTGAAAGAGCTGCACAACTAGTCCCAGTGATCCAGCTTTTTGGGGGAGAGAGGTCTAGATTTCCACTATGGTTTGCATGAAAAAATGCTTCCTGATTTCACCCCTAAATGGCCTGGCTCTAATTTTAAGATTACGCCTCTTGTTCTGGATTCACCGACAGAGGAAATAGTTTCTCTGTATCTACCCTATCAAAACCCTTTACACTCCTTAACCTTCCAGAGTGGAGGGACTACAGACCAAGTTTATGCAACTTGTTATCACAACAAATATACGGTCAATTCACTTTACAGTCTATTCTGTGAAGCGCTTTGAGACATTGAGAAGACGTGAAAAGCACTGTAACAAATGCAAGGATTATTATTATTATTTATTATTATTATTATCATAATTTAACCCTTTAAGCCCTGGTATCATTCTAGCGAATCTGCGCCAATCCCCCAGAGCCAATATATCCTTCTTGAGGTGTGAGGCCCAAACTGAATGTAGGCCTCCAATTGGTACCTGACCAAGGCTCTGTATAGTTAAAACATCATTTCTTCTCCTTTATATTTCAGCCCCATTGAGATAAAGGCCAACATCCCATTAGCTTTTAGATTAATTTTTGTACTTGTGAATTAGTGCTTCGTGCTTTGTGTACATGAACACCCAAATCCCTTTGCTCTTCCACAGTTCTTAGTATCTCACCATTTAAAAATTTTTGATCCATAGAGGATGACCTCACACTTCCCCACATTGAATTCCATCTGCCACAGTTTCGCCCACTCACTTAATCTATCTAAACCTTTTGTAACTTCCTGTTCCTGTCCACGCAACTTACTGTGCCTCCTAACTTTGTGTCATCTGCAAATTTAGAAATAAAACTGTCTATTCCTTCATCCATTTACATAGTACCCTTCCCATGGGGTAGCATCTCAGAGTACTTGAGCACTCAAAAGATGGGAGCAAAGCTGCTTTGTCAACATTCTGTTGAAGAAAGTTAGATCTTCTCCAGGACTTAATGTCTGACAGGAAGTGATAGGGTGAAGGTATTGAGAATGGTGAGCGAGTTTGCAGGAGGCTATGCAGCCTGCTATGACATTAGGAAATAATAAACTGCGAGAAGACCGTTGCAAAGAGAAATTTCAAGACAGACGCCATAGCATTTTATTCATCTGCTAGTGTTAGAGTTCAGGTGATTCAGGTTGAGTCAGGATTAGGGTTAATGTTTTTGCTGCCAGGAGGCTCTTCTTTACTGGCACTGATTGTAGAAAGTAGACTTTATCTGGCAATCTCACACAATTTAGCACTTTGCTGAGTAGTAAACAGTAAACGTGGGTGTAGGTAAAAGTGTGTCTGCAGCCAAATACCTGTCAACGGTTCATCAGAAATACCTGCAGGGGTAGGGGTGGGAGTTGGAGGCAGAGTTATAAAAGGCAGGTCTGCTGTGTCTGCAACATATAGAAGTTAGAAAGACGGCAACATCCAGCAGACAGCTACATACCAGTCAGATATCGCTATTAGTGAGATCATTTTTTGAGATCATCTTGTTTTAGTGTGAGTATCAGTGTTTGTCTGAGTGTTTGTGTGAGTGCCAATCTGTGTGTGCATGTGTGTGAGTATGAGTGTATGAATGAGTGTGATTGTGTGAGTTGATATGTGTGATCTGTGGGTGTATGTATCTGTGACTATGTGTTTGAGTATGTGCAAGTGACCCTCTGTGAGCATATATGTCGTATGTGTGCGCGAGTGTTGTGCATATCTATCTGTGTATGCGAAGCTGACTCTGGTCTGCTTCCTTGGCGGGCAGGCCTTCTGCCACTCTGCCCCCACCCTCTGGAACTCCATCCCGCAGTCCCTCTGCCTCGCCGCTGCATTGCCTACTTCAAAACCCATCTCAAGACCGTGCTTTCGATCTCCCTGCTTCCCCCCTGCCCTCCACACTCCCTGATCCTGACCCCCAGCTCGGGTCCGAAACTCTGTCTGTCCAGCATCTTGAGATGTTCTCCTGACATGAAAAAGGCGCTATACAAATGTAATTTTGTTGTTGTTGTTGTTATGTGTGGAATGTCTGTACGTGTGTGTGTGTGTGTGCAGGCTTCGTGAATGTATGTTTTTGCAGTGTTTACCTTCTCACTCTATCTGCCTGGTAATACTCTGTCTCAGACTATACAACGTCGCTGGGTGCAGCTCCAGAACGTCTCATGTTTGTCTACTAATTTTACACAATCCTACATTTTCAGCACCAGCCAGTGTTGCCAATATTCCTCTGTCAGCAGTCACATTCCCTATCTTCCATCTGTGTTCAGAGGAACTCCCCAGAGACCTTTAACCGGTCAAAGCTGCAGTTATCTCATGAGGGGAGAGTTGAGAAACCTTGTGCCTGCTGCAGAGATGTGTAATCTGAACTTCTGATGAAACTGGAAGCCATGGGAATACACGGCCAAATCTTGGGTTTTATCCATGTATTCCCATAGCTTTCAGTTTCATCATGATTCATGTAAGGGTTGACAGTGGACTCAGTGAGTCCAAGCCTCTTGAAAGAGGAGGTAAAGCAAGGCTGCTCAGACCAGTCATTGAGGGCAGGGAGTTGTCCCACTCAACTCCTGTTAACCCTATAAGCCCAAACCAGTAATGTTGTACCTACTTGCTAGACATGGTAAGCTGTGTGGTTTTAGCTGGTTAGACTCTAGCAGTTACCCCAGCATACACACTGGGGTCCCCAAGCTTTGGCTCTTGCCAACCTCCGCTTAATACTCTCTGGAATTCGGCAAGCAGAATGTGTCCCTCCAGGGAGAGAGTGCGCATTGCATTCCAACAAATGTCTCTGGAATTTCTACATGTAGGAATTTCTCAGTTTGGTTTGGATACTCTTAAGCATGAGCTCCCCCCCAACCCACCACAACTGTCCGCTCTCTGCTTCAGTCTAGGACAGCCTGAAAATCCACACTCTTGACTTTGAACATAAGAAATAGGAGCAGGAGCAGGCCATTCAGCCCCTGGAGCCTGTCCCGCCATTTAATAAGATCATGGTTGGTGTACAAGGACACCTAAATCCCTCTGAATACTAACACTATCTAGTCTCTCCCCCTCTGATCTTCTAACCTAATTCCATTTATCCCTGTATCCCTTAATCCCTTCAGTTTTTAAAAATCTATCAACCTCAGTCTTGAATATGTTCAAGGACTCACTGAGCATCCACAGCCTCTGGGGTAGAGAATCCTACAAACTCACTACCCTCTGAGTGAAGAAACATTTTCTCAGCTCAGTTCTAAAGGGCTGACCTTTAATCCTGAGACTACAACCCCTAGTTTTAGATTCTCCAACCAGGGGAAACAGTCTCACTATCTACCCTGTCAAGACCCTTAAGAATCTTATAGGTTTCTATAAGATCTCCTCTAATTCTTCTATATTCTAGAGAATATAGGCCTAGATGACTCAACCTCTCCTCATAGGTCAACCCCTTCATCCCAGGAACCAACCGAGTGAACCTAAGCGGCACCCCCTCCAAGGCGATTATATCCTTTCTTAGATACGGAGACCAAAACTGCACACAATATTCCAGATGCGGTCTCACCAATGCCCTATACAATTGCAGTAAGACTTCCCTCTTTGTGTCCTCCTCACAGCTTACTTTCCCACCGAGCTTTGTATTGTCCACAAATTTAGATTAATCTCTATTTCGTCATCTAAGACATTGATGTAGACTCTTGTACTCTAACCCCTTTGCAATGAATGCTAACAACAACAACAACAAGATTCCATTTATAGAGTGCCTCTCACGTTGGGAGGACGTCCCAAGGTGCTGGACAGTTGGGTCAGGACCCGAACAGGGGAGAAATGGTCAGAGTGAGGGGAGGGAAGGGAGGGGGCGAGGAGGGGGTAGAGAGTTGAGAGGGGAGTTGAAGTCAAAGAGAAAGGTGTTGAGACCGGCCTTGAAGGAGGAAAGGGAGGAAGCGGCGAAGGCACTTCCAGAGCCTCGGGGCTGAGAGGCTGAAGGCCCGGCCACCGATGGTAGGGCGGTTGGGGCGGGGAATGTGGAGCAGTCCTGAGCCAGAGGAATGAAGGGTACAGGCGGGTAAGTAGGGGGATAGTAGGTCAGATAGGTAGGAGGGAGCGAGGCCGTGAATGGCCTTGTAGGTGAGGATGAGGATCTTGAATTTGATCCTCTGGGGGATGGGGAGCCAGTGGAGGCGAGCGAGGGTGGGAGTGATGTGGTCGCAAAGCCTGGTGAGGGACAGTACACGAGCTGCAGAGTTCTGAATGACCTGCAGTGTGGAGGGAGGGCCGGGAAGGCTGACGAGGAGAGAGTTCCCATAGTCCAGCCTTGAGGTGATAAAGGCGTGGACCAGGGTTTCAGCCGCGTGAGCGGTGAGGTAGTGCCGTAGTCTGGCGATATTCCGGAGGTGATGGAAGGCGGTGCCAGTTGTGGCGCGGATATGAGGGAGAAAGGACAGCTCAGGGTCGAACAGAACACCGAGGTTCCTGATGGCTTTGAGAGGTGGAGAGTGCAGCCTTGGATGCTGATGCTGTCAGCGCCTGAGGTGCGGAGGCGCTGACATGAGCCAATCAGGAGGGCCTCAGTTTTGTGCACATTGAGCTGAAGAAAGTTGTCTCTCGTCCAGGACTCGATGTCGGACAGGCAGCTGTCAGGACATCGGGGGTCGTGGAGTTGAGGGTAGAGGAGGAAAGGTAGAGTTGGGTGTCATTCGCATACGTGTGGAAGTTAACCCCATGTCTACGGATGATGTCACCACAGGGGAAGCATATAGAGGGTGAAGAGGGGACCGAGGACAGAGCCCTGAGGGACACCGCACGAGACAATGCGGGGGGTGGAGGAAAAGCTGTTTGTGGAAACAAAATGAAGATGGTGGGAGTGGTACGACCTAAACCACTCAAGGATAGGGCCTTGAAGGTTGAGGTGGGAGGACAAGCGGTGGAAGAGGATAGAGTGGTCGAATGTATCGAATGCTGCCGATAGGTCGAGGAGGACGAGGAGGCAGAGGGAGCCCTGGTCGCAGATGGTCAAGATGTCATTGGTGACCTTGACCAGGGCGGTTTCTGTGCTATGGGCAGCACGGAAACCCGATAAGGGGTTCGAATAATGGATGGTTGGAGAGGAAAGAGCGCAGCTGGGAGGCGACATCTCTTTCAAGGACCTTGGACAGGAAGGGGAGGTTGGAGATGGGCCGATAGCTTGATAGCTGCGACGCATCAAGGGAAGGTTTTTTCAAAGTGGGAGTGATGACATGCTATTAGCCTTTCTAATTGCTTGCTGTACCTGATTACTAACTTTCTGTGGTTGTTGTACAAAGACACGTAAATCTCTCTGAACACTAACCTTATCTAGTCTCTCTGTCTCTAGAAAATAATCCGCTTTTCTATTTTTCTACCTAGGTGAATAACTTCACTTTCCCACATTATACTCCATCTGCCACCTTCTTGGCCACTAACTTAACCTGCTATATCCCTTTGCATCCTCCTTATGTCCTCCTCACAGCTTACCTTCGCACCGAGCTTTGTATTGTCCACGAATTTAGATTAATCTCTATTTCCTCATCTAAGCCATGGATGTAGACTGTAAACAGTTGAGGCCCAAGCACTGATCCTTGTGGCACTCCACTAATCACAACCTGCCAATCTGAGAAGGATCTGTTTATCCCTACTCTCTGTTTTCTGCCTGTTAACCATTCTTCGATCCATGCTAATATATTACCCTTAATTCCATGAGCCCTAATCTTATGTAACAACCTTTTATGTGGCACCTTGTCAAATGCCTTCTAAAATTCTAAGTGCACTATATCCACTGGTTCCCCCCAATCTAACCTGCTAGTTACATCATCAAAAAACTCTTAAAAGGTTTGTTAAACATGATTTCCCTTTCATAAATGCGTGTTGACTCTGCCTAATCATATTAGGAATTTCTAATTGCTTTCTACCTCCCTAATTATAGACTCTAGAACTTTCCCTACCACCGATGTTAGGCTAATTGGTCTACAGTTCCCCAATTTTTCTCTCCCACTCTTCTTAAACAGCCGTATTTGAGGACCTCAAATTAAATTGTACAGAATTGGGAAAATTCTTAATTACGGAAGACTGTTTCTGCCATTGGAATGGAATATATAAAGCAACAGAAGTTGACCATTTTGTCCCCTGTGGCTGTGCCGGTGTTTGCTCCTTTGGTAACTATCCTTTGTGTGTGTGCTCTGTTTCAAGACCAGATCATTTCACATGATTTTTCTCCCTCCAGCTGTTTGAGATCAGCTCTGAAGGCAGGATGAGATTCCAGCTGCTCGTCTTCCTTCTGATGACGGCCTCTTTCTGTGCCATCTCTGGTCAGGGTGAGTCTTGTGGGGTCTATGAGAGATGATTGCTGCTGCATTTTCAGCTCAAGCAATGTTGACTAATCGTTTGTATCTGAAAGAAAAATGGAATGCTTCCAAAAGCCTTGGTATCTCTCTCACAACCTTCAAAATCTGTATGTGTGGAACATTGGAAAATAGGAAAATAATAATAATAATAATAATATAATAATAATCCTTGCATTTGATATAGCGCTTTTCACGTCGGGAGGACGTCCCAAAGCGCTTCACAGAACACACTGTAAAGTGAGTTGACTGTATATTTGTGGGCGAACGCGGCAGCCAATTGCGCACAGCAATGTCCCACAAACAGTCGTAGATTGAAA
The DNA here is from genome assembly GCF_018977255.1 of Callorhinchus milii. Lineage (NCBI taxonomy): Eukaryota > Metazoa > Chordata > Chondrichthyes > Chimaeriformes > Callorhinchidae > Callorhinchus > Callorhinchus milii. The sequence continues at coordinate 349,314 of NW_024704762.1, read as the reverse complement.
ATGACCAATTTATTATTGTTTTTGGTTTTTTTGGAGGGATTATTATTAGGCTCTGTGTGGAGTAAGGAAACTTGCCCAAGGTTTCGCCCTCTGCCTGGAATTGAACTCAGGTCTCTCACTTGCAAAGCGAGTGCTCTAACCACTGAGGTACAGGACTCCACGACTCCACTGTTCCACCAGTTATATGATTGTATTAGAGCTTTTAGTCCTAACCTTTCCCTACACCACTTAACACCTCTACTACGCAAGTCTCTGTCTATCTGTGCTTTTACCATCTCTATTGAACCTGTGCAGGTTTCTGGGACAGAATTTTGTACATCATTTGCATCATGAAATGCTTTCTGACCTCAGTTCCAACCTTCCTGGTTCTGAGTGTGAGGCTCTGCTCCATGTAATGATCCCTCAAAGAAGGGGAGGAATCGTCCACTATCTATCCGGTCAATTCCTTCCATTAATTTAAATACCTCAATCACATCACCCTTTAATCTGCTCTGGTCTCAATAATCACAGCCTCCAACTCCTTCAACCCAGGAACTTGTCTCATGATCCATTGCTTTATTTGACAAACGCAAACCAGACTGAGATTCACATATGGATGTTATCAACACATGGAAATGGTCCTGTGTCTGTTATAGAATGGGGTACTGTGGGGGTGTGTGGGAGGGCTGTGGGGGGCGTGTCGGGGGGCTGTGAGGGTGTGTGGGGGAGAGGGGGTATGTAATGGTTTCTCATCACTGTGCCCCTGTGCCCTGTAGCCATGTCCTATGAGGATTGCTGTCTGTCCTACAATGTGGTCAAACACCCCAAGAAACTCAGTCGCAAAATAATCCATCACCGAGTGCAGGGAACAGGCGGCGGCTGCAACCTCCCCGCCATAGTGTGAGTACACTGTCACACACACACTCACTGTCACACACACTCACTGTCACACACACACACTGTGACATACACACACTCACTGACACACACACACTGTCACACACACACTCACTGTCACACACACTCACTGTCACACACACACACTGTGACACACACACACTCACTGTGACACACACACACTGTGACACACACACTCACTGTGACACACACTGTCACTCACACACACACACACTGTCACACACACACTCACTGTGACACACACACTCACTGCAACACACACACTCACTGTGACATACACACTCACTGTCACACACACACACACACACACACACACTGTGACACACACACACACACTGTGACACACTCACTGTGACACACACACTGTGACACACACTCACTGTCACACACACACACACACACACTGTCACACACACTGTGACACACACACTCACTGAGACACACATACTGTGACACACACACTCACTGTGACACACACACTCACTGTCTCACACACACACACACACACTGTCACTCACACACACACACTGTCACACACTCACTCACTGTGACACACATACTCACTGTGACACACACACACAGTCACACACACACTCACTGTGACACGCACACATACTGACACACACACATACACTCACACACACAGTCACACACACTCAGTGACACACACACACACACTGTCACACACACATTCACTGTGACACACACACATACTGTCACACACACACACAAACACATACATACACTGTCACACACACACATACACTGTCACACAAACTCTGTCACACACACACTTTATACACACGCACATACTTTCACACACACATACACCGTCACACAAAATCACTCTCACACACACTTTGTCACACACACTCATTGTCATACACACTCACACACACACACACACACATACACTGTCACACACACACATACACTGTCACACAAACTCGCTGTCACACTCACTGTCACACACTGTCACCCACACTCAGTGACACACACACGCTGTCTCACACACACACTCACTGTGACACACACACTGTGACACACACACACTCACTGTCACACACACACACACTCACTGTCTCACACACACACTGTCACCCACACACACACTGTCTCACACACTCACTGTGACACACACACTGTCTCACACACACTGTCACACACACACACTCTCACTGTCTCACACACACAAACACTGTCACACATACTAACACAGACACAGACTGTCGCACACAGTGCCTCTCACACTCAGTATCATGTCCAGTGATTTTCTCCCACAGTGGATCCACGCTGCTAATCATTCCTTCTCTCTTTTAGTCTAACGTTGAAAAAATCTCGAATTGTTTGTGTCGACCCAGAGGAGAAATGGCTGCAAATGTTCCTGAAAAAGTCCAGAAAGTGGCAAAAAGAAACTAGAACCAGAAGCAAGAAACTCAGTGACTCTGTAGGTGAATGGGAGCAACTCAATGACTTGGTTTCAGTAACTGGGTTACAGCTGAATATGGTGATGGGGGGTTGACAGTGTAAATAGATTATTATTAAGTCAATAATGAGAGGCACAAATTTAACATCATAACAGAAAAATGTAAGGAGAGGTTAGAATCAGAGGTTCAGGTGGTGGAATGGGGTTTCTCTGCGACCATCATTGGGGAACATCAGAGAAAATCAATTATTTAAGTGTAATTTAGAAAGATTCTTGAAAAAGAAATGTTAAAAGAAATGGAGCAGGACAGAGAGAGCTGCAGCTCTGATCCCAGGCTCAATGCTGGTGATTGATTGGTTATATTGGCCTTGGTCTGCTCTGGGCTAGTGGGCGAGGGAGGCTTCCTACCGCTTGTCCTTCTACAGCACTGGTTGTGTATGTGTATGTGACAGCTGGGTGGGGAGAGGTCAGGCTCAGCTGTGATGCCCTGATGGACCTGCCAATATTCCAGGGAGAGAGGGGGCCAGGGAGAGGAGAGGAGAGGGGGCCAGGGAGAGGAGAGGAGAGGGGGCCAGGGAGAGGAGGGAAAAGAAAATTAGAAAATAATTTGACACTAAAATTTAAAAACAAGCCAAAGCTTATGGTCTGGAATGCACGGCCTGAAAGGGTGATGGAAGCAGATTCAATGACAACTTTCAAACGGAATTGGAAGGTACTTGAAAAGGAAAAAAATTCTAAGGATGTGGGAAAAGAGCGGGGGAGGGGACTGATTGGGCAGCTCTTCCAACGAGCCTCCACAGGCACGATGGGCTGAATGGCCTCCTTCTGAGCTGTAATATTCTATGATTCAGTGTCTTGTGTTTGGTAACATTCAGCAGTTAGCAAACATTACATTGGCTTCTCTGCAGCTCCCAAGTCAGTTTGTGGAGCAGAACAGGTGAGGATGTTTAGGACATGGGGAGCGTCAGCTGGGGGGGAATGCTTTCGGATTCTCTTCAAATTATATTGTCTGAAGTCAGGTTCCAGAAACAAGAGAAACCACAACCCCATTCCCTGCTCTCTCTCTCCCCATAGTGTCTGTGCTGGGGCTCGCTCCCTCACTGGAGCTCTCTACTTTAACCTCATTCCCTGCTCTCTCTCTCCCCATCATGTCTGTGCTGGGGCTCGCTCCCTCACTGGAGCTCTCTACTCTAACCTCATTCCCTGCTCTCTCTCTCCCCATCATGTCTGTGCTGGGGCTCGCTCCCTCACTGGAGCTCTCTACTCTAACCTCATTCCCTGCTCTCTCTCTCCCCATCGACTCTGTGCTGGGGCTCACTCCCCCACTGGAGCTCTCTACTCTAACCTCATTCCCTACTCTCTCTCTCCCCATCGTGTCTGTGCTGGGGCTCGCTCCCTCACTGGAGCTCTCTACTCTAACCTCATTCCCTACTCTCTCTCTCCCCATCGTGTCTGTGCTGGGGCTCGCTCCCTCACTGGAGCTCTCTACTCTAACCTCATTCCCTACTCTCTCTCTCCCCATCGTGTCTGTGCTGGGGCTCGCTCCCTCACTGGAGCTCTCTACTCTAACCCCGTTTCCTTCTATCCCCATGATGGTTTGCATTTCACATCAGAAACTGAGCGAGGACTGACAGGGAGGAGAGAAGATGGCAGCATCCAGCCTTGCAATAAAGTCAATTGTTTCACATAACCAATCGTAATTTGCAACATTAAGCAGATATCTGTGTAGAACGGATGGTAGAAACAGCCTGAATGAAGAAGATGGAATGGCAAAGAATAACTCTTAGGAGGGATCCCGTGATTGACAGATATAACTCACAGCAAAACCAGGACTGCTGTCACCTTCACCAACTCGGCCATCAAATATCTTCTCTGCACCAATGGAAAGAGCCCAATTTAGTCAGCCTCTCTTTATACCTATATACATTGTCTCACATGTTCTATGAATATAAGTTGTTCTGTTTGCTTTTAATAAATCAGTTTCTATGGAAAATATACAGAGCGTTTGTTACAGTGTGTGAAGCACACAGACTCCACTCGAGGGTCAAACCTGGGTCCATATGGTTGAGAGACAGACACTGGCTGGAAGATTGGGGAATGTGCTCACTGATTATGGTGCACACCACAGACAGTGCTGATAACAATACAAATCACATTTACATTTCTACACTGTAGTACCTTTCACGTTGGGAGGATGGCCCGAGGTCTTGGGCCAAGTGTGTGTGAAAGGAGGAAGATGGCCAAAATTGTGGTCAAAGAGGAAAGTCTTGAAACAGACCTTGAAAGAGGAGAGGCAAACAAACATTTCCGGAGAGTGGGGGCAGATAGAAAGCCCAACTAGGCAGGGGACATGAAACAGGCCAGTGCCTGCCGAGCAGAGGAAGCAGGTGGGTTGAGACAGTTTGAGGAGATCATAGAGGTCAGTGAGACACCGACCATGGAGGGATTTAAAGGTTATGACCAGGATTTGATTTCTATTCTCTGGGGGATGGGGAGCCAGTGGAGACAGGTGAGGGTGGGGGTGATAAGGTTGTGGAGCCTGGGGTGGGAGAGTACACAAGCTGCAGAGTTCTGGATAGTTTGCAGCTTGTGAAGGGAAAAGTTGGTGTAGTTAAGCCTGGACGTGATGAATGTGTAGATTAGATTCTCAGCAGCCTGAGGGGAGAGGTAGTGGCAGAGGTGAGCATTGTTTCTGAAAACGTTTAAATTCAATCTTTACTTTGCCGCTGGGTTATTCTCTAATCCGAAAAAGTTTAAGACTGAATTTAAGAATTTTCCAAAGTTGAGCCCATGTCTTATATCATATATTGAATACAAACACTGGACTCGGGGTCAGATTAGCTGACATCATAGACATAGCAATGAGCACAGCATCAACACACATCAACATATATCAACATACAACAACACACATCAACACATCAACACACAACAACAACTTTCACGTATATAGCGCCCTCCATGCAGGGCAGCGTCTGAGAGCGCTTAATAGTGGCGGAGCCTGACTCCAAGCCGGGGGTGAGGGGGACAGAGGTGGTTGTAAGCACAGTCGAAGTGGAAGTTTCTCCGGTAGGACTTGAAAGAAGGGAGAGGCGTGGGGATTGAGGGAGAGCATTCTAGAGTTTCGCAGTGTAGGGGCTGAAAGCGCGACCTCCGATGGTGGGGTATGAGGGACGAGCAGGAGCCGGTGCCGGTCGAGCGGAGGTGCCGGGTGGTGGACTGGGGAGTGAGGATGTCAGAGAGGTAGGGAGGGAGGGGCCAGGGAGTGAAGGGATTTGAACATGATTGTGAGGTTCACACAAGAACATACATCAACGTACAACAGTCAGAGTGAGTGAAAGCTAAAGTGAAAGCTGTCATTGCTCAATCAGAAACAGCGTGGAGAATTCTTGCCTGTGCCAGCAAGTCAGAGTTACACTTTGGTTTTCAGTGAACACTGAGCATCTAAAAGACAGTGAACACCAACTTCAGCCTGGACACTGTCCTGAAGGATCATGCTGAGAAGGGGTGAAGGGTAATCTGATCGTGCTCTTCAAGGACAGCAAGGTGCTAATGCACATCAGACTTGTGGCAAACAAGACCTGTGTGCAAACTGTCCTCCTTTGTGGAGCTGAGTTCTTGGGTTGCAGAGGAGCTGCTTCCTCCAACACATTCGCCAAGCCCAGAATCAAGCAGTGAGGTGGGTTTGTGGCAAACATGGGAAGTGACTGCAGGGAGGGCTCTGGCCTGCACTCACCTGTCCCGAACACCCTGGAGGTGGCTTCCCAGTGGCACATCTATTTGCCAAGGGCCCTCACATGAGGACCTTGATTATGTATCTGGTGCAGAGTAAACCTGGTATTGAACTTGGACCTCGAAAATATCAGGGTAGCTGGCACCACGCTGAAGGCAGATACAACAACAACAACTTGGATTTATATAGCGCCCTCCACACCGGACGGCATCTCAGAGCGCTTTGACAAATGTCTGTCAGCAAGCTGATGAGTAAACTCTAAGGCTCAAGGTGACAGCGGCTGGAAGGCATTATCTGGAATCCGAGCTTGTGAACACATGTCTGTACATCCAGAGTTTGGAATCCAGCTTAATTGGTTTGCAGAGAGGTAATAATAATAATAATGATAATGATGATAACGATGATGGTAATAATAATAATCCTTGCATTTGATATAGCACTTTTCACATCTTCTCAACATCTCAAAGCGCTTCACAGAATAGACTGTAAAGTAAATTGACTGTATATTTGTGGGCAAAATAGCAGCCAATTGCGCACAGCAGTGTCCCACAAACAGTCATGGATTGAAGTGACCAATTCATTATTGTTTTTTTCTTGACAGGTGAACAGCTGCTGATCAAACTCCACAACATCAACTGGTGAAACCATCACTCAATGGGAAGAGATGTGTGTTGTCTGAGCTGTGATGCCAATGCTCTCACACGTTTTGTGCTGAGTTCCTGGCACTGTGGTGACAGATTTAAGCATATGTCACCCAGAAGATCAAAAGAAACATCAAAAGAATGGCATCTCCAACACTTCACTGGATCATCAACCGAGACTGTCACTCAAAGTCCCAATATGGGGCTTGAACCCACAATCTCCTGATTCAGAAGTGAGAATGCTACTGACTGCTAAGTGCTCTGGGAATCATATCCTCCGTGATGGGCGCGATATAAATGCCACTTGTTGTTGTTGTTGACTGAGCAGATTTGTGGGAAATGGAGTTGATTATTGAAAATGTGAAGTGATGGATTTTAGGAGAATGATTGTTTGTCAGAGGAGGCTGTTAGAGCAGTCGATTGAGAGCATTTAGAAGAGGAATTAGGCAGGTACACCCAGAGGGAGGGGTCAGTGAGGACAAAGATTTCCCTCCGACTCCCCCTATCCCCACATACACTCCACCTCCTGCCCATCTGGGCAATAACGGGAATAAATAATAACCTACCATAGTGCCCTTCACTTGGGATAGTGTCTTGAAACAAGTAAAGTCGATTAACGGGTGCTGGTGTCAGATATTCTCCAGAACGTAATGGGAAACCCAGGAATGCTTTCTCTTTCTGCTAAGATTCCAGAACTAGTGGATAAGGTTTGTGTTACATTAACGTAGAGGCTTTCACCCAGAGAAATCCTCCACCAAGATTAGCTTGCCGTCTACAGCTTCATCCATTACTGGGACAAATAACACAAGGCTGAACCCATATATGGGCTTCTTTACCAGGGTAGCTGTTTGGTAGTGAGGCACTTGAAGGGTAACACAGCAACAATGTCCACGTACTGATCTGGTCGATGCTCTGGTCAGGCTGCACCAGGAGCATTGTGTACATCTGGTCAGTGAGTTGCTCAGCCACAGACAGTGCAGGGAAGAGCAACCAGGAAGATACCCAGTATTGAGCTGTGAGCAACAATTGGACAAACTGTGATCTTCAGTATTGGGGAAAGACAACTCAGAGGGATCTTATAGAGATATACAAATGTTTAAATGGGATTGAAAAAGTAAAAGTAAACTCAGATCAATACTTTAGGATGCGAAAAGACAGTAGAACAAGAGAGGACACAGCTTTAGAGTTGTAATCGACAATTCAGCACAGATATCTTCATCCAGAGAACAATTAATAACTGGATGAGAATGCCAGGTTGGATGGTTGAGGTTGATTGGAGGAGGGTTGGATATTTGGAAAGGTGAGATGAGAGACATTCCAATTATAATAAAACTTACATAGCAACTTTCAACAACAACAAAATTGCACTTATAGAGCACCTTTCATGTTGGGAGGACGTCCCAAAACGCTTCACAGCAGGAGGACGTCTCAAATCACTACGATATATTGTTCTTGCCTTCTATTCTATCTTCTGTATTTTGGACCTGACATTTATCATAATCCCTCCTTTTTCTGCTCTACTCTTTATTGTGTTGCTGTTCGTCTCTCCCAGTCCTTTATGTAACTTATTATGTAACAATGGTGGGTTGGGCGGGGGACGTACAGGTCGATGTTGAGTACATACAATACAACACAAAGTTACATTTTTAGCAGTTCACAGACGTAGGGAGGAGCAAGATCACGGAGTGCTTTGAAGGCGAGGATGAGGATATTGAAATCTATCCTCTGGTGGATAGTAGAGCCAGGCAAGAGTGGAGGTGATAGGGTAACAGAGCCTGCCTGGTGCGGGAGAAGACATGAGCTGCAGAAATCTGAATGATCTGCAGGTTGTGGAGGGTAGAGTTGGGAAGCGAAGGCCGACAACCAGGGAGTTGCCGTTGCTGAGCCAAGATATCATGAATGTTTGGATGAAGGTCTCGAGCAGATCTGGCTGGACCACATCAAAGATGGGGGAAGGCACAGCAGGTCATGGCACAGATGTGGGGATAGAAAGGACAGTTGAGTGTCAAACAAGCCGCCAAAATTCCTGACTAGCTCAGTGAGGTGGAGCCATGGACGGTGATGCTGTTAGTGTCTGTGGTGTGGCAGCGCTGATGGGAGCCAATCAGGAGAATCTCGGTCTTGTTGACATTCAACTGGAGAAAGTTAGCTCTCATCCAAGACTTTATGTCCAACAGATTACACTGTCAGGACAGCAATGGTCCTGGATTCAAGGGTGGACGCATGGAGAGTTGGGTATCATCTGCATACATGTGGAAGTTGACCCCATGTCATGGATGATGTCACCAAGAGGGAGCATGTAGGTGTTGAAGAGGAGTGGGCCAAGGACAAAGTCCTGAGGAATGCCATATAAGATGGTGTGGGGCTGGAGGAGAAGCCGTTTGTGAAGACAAGGTAGAGATGGTGCAAAAGGTAAGATTGGAACAAGTCAAGGACAGGACCATGGAGATTGAGCTGATAGGGGAGGCGGTGGAGGAGGATAGAATGGTCAAGTGTTGAAGGCAGCGGAGAGGCGGATGAAGAGACAGAGGTCACAGATGGCTAAAAATTTCATTTGTCACTTTGACCAAGGCTGTTTCTGTGCTGTGCTATGAGGAGAGGGAGCTAGTGTCGAAGGTATGGAAGGAGAGGTGGGTAGGGGTTAGAGTGTGAGGGGGAGTTTGGAAGGGCAGAGGCAGCTGAGCAGATTCCCTCAATTTTGGTCTCCAGGAAATCCAGTATCTCCTCGCAGTTGGAGTTGGAGGAGAGGATGGATGAGGCGTGAGAGGGAAGACGGAGAAGCCAGTTGGTTGTGGGAAAGAGAAACCTGGATTGTCCTTGGCCTCCAGGAGTCCTGTAGCTCAGTGGTTAGAGCACCTGCCTCGCAAGCGAGACATCTGGGTTTGATGCCCGGCAGGGCAAAACTTTGGGCAAGTTTCCTTACTCCACACGCCTGATAATAATCCCTCAAGAAAAAAAAAAAATTTGGTCACGTCAATTCACAACTGTTTGGGGGACGCTGGCTGCTGTGTGCAATTGGCTGCTGTGTTTTGCCCACAAAATATAGTCATTTCACTTTACAGTCTATTCTGTGAAGCGCTTTGAGACGTTTAGAAGATGTGAAAAGCGCTATATCAAAATGCAAGGATTATTATTATTATTATATTATTTATAAGATTATCTTGGAGTAGAAGGATGATTTAGCAGTTCAAGAGCGGAGTAGTAAACTTCGATGTGGTCCAGCCAGATCTGCCGATGGACCGTGAGAACACAAGAAATGCTGGATGAAAAACAGACCATGGTCTAGTTAACCTTCCATGTTCCTGGCAGTCGATTGCATATGTCCCGAACTCCCTGTGTACTATATCTCATAATGCTATTTCCTAAAAGTAAACTATCTAATCTGTGTTTCAAAGAATCAACACTTCCTGCTTCAATTGTTACCCTAGGAAGCCTGTTCCACAGGTTTACTATTCTCTCATTGATATAGTGTTTCCTTAGATTTGTTCTGAATTTACCCCCTTCAATCGTAGGCCATGTCCTCTGGTTTTATTATTCTGATAAAACTATGCCTTTTTTTCCTCTTGCTTTGCAGCCCCATCCTTACCAGGCAGGAGGGCCTTTAAGCTTGATACCTTTGCTTTGCATGTGTATGCATTGTTCCATTCCTTCATAATCACCTCCTCGAAGAAACTCAACAGTTCCTCCACTCCCATTCCCATATTTAAGCCTGCCAGCCCACTCCGACTGGACTTCTCAAGCACATGAAGTCGCCCCACTTGAAATTTAGAATACATTAGAATATACAGCACAGAAACAGGCCATTCGGCCCAACAGGTCTGTGCCAGTGTTTGTGCTCCACATGAGCCTCCTCCTGCTCTTCCTCAACTAAGCCTTCAAGCATAACCTTCTATTCCTTTCTCCCTCATGTACGTATCTAGCTTTCCCTTAAATACATCTATGCTATTTGCCTCAACTACTCCTCATGGTAGCATGTTCCACATTCCCACTACTCTCTGTGTAAAGAAATTTCTTCCAACTTCCCTATTTGAACGACTGGTGACTATTTTATATTGATGGCCCCTGGTTTTGGTCTCCCTCACAAGTGGAAACATCTTCCCTTAAGTCTAACCTATCAAAACCTTTCATCATTTTAAGGACCTCTATCAGGTCACCTCTTACCCTCCTCAAATTTGGCAGTTTTGTTAGGTTTTTTATAATGTCACCAATCCTTGTGACGCCTTGAGACGTCCTCCCAACATGAAAGGAGCTATACAAATGTAATTTTGTTGCTGTGGTGATTCGAATGTGACTGCATTGTTTGATACTTCTCCCACCTGTATATAGCAGATCTGTTCATCCTGTTACTCATTATCAAATCCAAGATGTCATCTGCCCTTGTTGGCTCTTTTACAAACTGAATCATAAAACAGTCTTACTGGGAACCCCTTCCCTATTTTACCATTAGACAACAACAACAAAATTACATTTATATCGCCCCTTTCACGTTAGGAGGATGTCCCAAGGACAGTCACTGTTTGGGACCTGAGCTACGGGTCGGGATTGGGAGGGTGGAGGGCAGGTGGGAGAGGACGGTGATTGAAAGCATGGTTGAAGAAGAGGGTCTTCAGATGGATCTTGAAGGAGGCAATGTCCTTCATTGTAACTCTTCCAGGAACTTTGGACTGAAATGTACATCAAGTTAGAAAGCAGCAAAGGCAGCAAACAGCGCAGCATGAAGCCAGGAAGATTTTTAGACAAATGAAGTGGGATCATCACTACAAAAAGGGGAACAACTGCACAAGAACCTTCCCAAATCCTTCCGCTGATTTAATTCTGTCCACTGCTGTGGCTGAATAGGGGGTCCCTTTGGGCTTGTGCCAGTGTTTGGCAAACACAGGGATCTATCTATAACAGACCCATGAAGGTATTCTTGGGGTCTGGAGGGAGCATTACGTGCAATGTAGCCAACAGGCAGCACAGAGGTTGAAAAAGTTGGTGGAACAGATTGAAAGCCTAAAGGATCCAATCTGTTGGGGGTAAATAATAATAATCCTTGCATTTGATATAGTGCCTTATCACATCTTTGAGAGGTCTCAAAAGAGCTACAAACAATATCCTGTAAAGTGAATTGACTGTATATTTTGTGGGACAAGGTGGACTCTGCACTGCGGAGCCTTGCTAATGGATGTAATGGAGCATTACGGACGGCATTACAGTGAATTCCTATAAGTTGCTCTGGGGGAAAGGGGAAGATCTTACAGATCCAAGCCAAGAACCTCCAACTTGCCTTGGAGCTACCCTCCTTGTGCTGGTCAACAGGACTTTCTCTGAGGCATGCCCTCCAGAGTGTAGCTGGTTTCTGCCCACAAGTATCCATCCCAGTGAGAACAAGAGCTGCGGATCTCAATGATTCCAGTGGCCCCTGTGACATTGGCATTCTGGGTAATCTGGGAGGCTGGGGCAGGCCGGATTAGGCCAAGGCTTATTGTGAACATGAGGGTTTTACTGTACTTCATTGAAACTCTTCCAGGAACTTTGGACTGAAATGTACATCAAGACATCTCAAGGCTGGAGTGACTGCCTGGACTGAGAGAACAGCCCACTTTGTTCAGAGATCTCACTGTAACCAAGAATGGACTATGGGGTGAGAAGTGTGATTGTGACTGTCACATTGTGGTATGTTGTACTTCCAGATGGTATCTAAGTGATAACTGCCACGAGAAACCAGCCCCTCACTGTATCCCGTGAAGCACTTCAGTGACGTGCTCCTTAAACCAGCAGGCTTTGGTGCAAACAGGGCAAGGCCTCAATAATTACGGACATTATTTTGGCTTTTGGCCACTTATTAAATGCTGGGTGGGGAGTGAGGGCCCACCCTCAAAGATTACATGAATGCAATTTTATATTGTATTATCACTGGGACGTGTCCAGGAGCGAGTATTGTACTGTTGCATATCAAGCACTCACTGCATTCTTCACCCCATTGTGTATAATTTGCATGTGTTACTGAGCATTTTGACTGAATCCTAGAGTTTATGTGAGAATTTATACAAAATAAATGACGGTGTCTATTAGATGCTTGTGTAAGTGTTTTAATTAAACCCAGAGCCACTCAAAATCCACAATATAAATGTGGGAATTGTTGGCCCTTTTGTCCTTTTTTTGTGGCTCATCAAATTTAGAATTAACAGCGAACATAACTTTTATAGTATCAGCATGCCTCAATTGGAGTGCGATAGGGGGCTCTCCTGGGAGCTGAACTCGCTTCAAGGGAAGATGCCCGACAACAGAATGTCAGGATTCCAGCCAGCCCTCTGTGGCGTTCTCTAGTCTGGTTCCTGAGCCAGTCTAGTCCACAGTATTCCAGGGCACTTGAAAGAACTGGGAGGTTTTGAACCAAAATGAGTGAAATTTGTGTTTTGGGGTTCTTTGACATGTTTGATGGATAGGTGTTATTCATTCCTTACTTGGAGTAATGGTGCCCAATGTCAATCTCAAGTGAACAAAATGTAGATTGTGATGATAAGAAATACTCTAGAATGAACCAAGAAAACCCTCCAAAAGTCAACATTCACAAGATCAGCAACGTGTGGCTTTCAGTTAACCTGACATTGTCCTGATTAATAGAATCCTTGGTGTCTTGCAGTCTGGTGGGAAAGGATTTTATGACCTGAAGGTGTCAAGGGAAGACAATTAAATGCCATATGAACTCTTCACACTTGGCACCAGGGTTTTAAGAGATAGTCTCAAATTCTTTTGAGATTGAAATATTGATAATCGTGGGGCTTCAGGTGTGTAGAAATGTGATTGGATGGATCATCTCAGGAATCTGATTGGACAATCAAATTATAAATTTTGATTGGGTGGAAGGGTCTCTCGCTACACCTTACTTCGTTATCATAGAATGGTAGAATTATACAACACAGAAGGAGGCCATTTGGCCCATCGTGCCTGTGCCAGCTCTATGGAAGGGCTATCCAATCAGTCCCACTCCCCTGCTCTTTGCCTATACCCCTGCAAGTGTTTCCTTTTCCAGTACCTATCCAATTAGGAACATAGGAACAGGAGGAAGCCATTCAGCCCTTTGAGTCTGTTCTGCCATTTAATTAGATCATGGCTGATCTGTACCTCAACTAATCCTTTCAATTCCAATTCCCACTTTCTCCCCATATCCCTAGATAGCCTGACCTACCAACAATTTATCAACCTCACTCTTGAAGGTATGGATGGATCCAGCATCTACGGCCTTTTGGGGGAGAGAATTCTAGAAAAATGCTTCTTGATTTCACTCTTAAATGGCCTGGTTCTAATTTCAAATCTATTCCCCTTGATTCTCCCACCAGAGGAAATTGCTTCTCTGTCTCTATCCAATTGAATCCCTTTATCATCTTAACTACCTCAATCAAATCACCTCTCAACCTTCTGAACTCAAGGGAATACAATCCAAGTATATGCAGCCTTTCCTTGTAACTTAACCCTTTTAGGCCTAGTAACATTCTGGTGATCCTGTGCTGCAGCCCCTCCAGGACCAATATATCTTTCCTGAGGTGCGGTGCCCAAAATGAACGTAGTCTCCTGATGAGGTCTGACTAACGCTCTATAAGCTGAAGCATCATTTCTTCCCCTTTGTATTCCAGGCCCCTGAGATAAAGGCCAACATTCCAATTCCGTTGTGAAAGTTGAATCTGCTTCTCCCACCCTTTCAGGCAGTGCATTCCAGACCATAACAACTCTCTGGGTAAAACAAAAATCTCCTCAACTTTCCAGTTATCTCAAATCTATGTTCTGGTTACCGACCCACCCACCAGTGGAAACAGTTTCTCCCGATCTACTTCATCAAAACCCCTCATCATTTTGAACACTTCTATTAAATCTCCCCTTAACCTTTTTGACTCTAAGGAGAACAATCCCAGCTTCTCTAGTCTGTCCACATAACTAAAATCCCTCATCCCTGTTACCATTCTGGTAAATCTCCTCTACACCCTCTCCAAGGCCTTGACATCCTTCCTAAAGTGTGGTGCCCAGAATTGGCCACAGTACTCCAGCTGAGGCCTAACCAGTGACTTATAAAGGGGTAGCAAAACTTCCTTGCATTTGTACAATAAGCTTCTATTTATAAAGCCAAGGATCCCACATGCTTTTTAACAACTCTATCAACCTGTCCTGCTACTTTCAAAAATCTGTGTATGTGAACCCCCAGGTCTCTCTGCTCCTGAAACCCCGTTACAACTACCATTTATTGTATATTGCCTCTCCTCATTCTTCCTCCCAAAACACTTAAACTTCATCTGCCCTGTGTCTGCCCATTTCACCAGGCTGTCTATATCCTCCCGTTCTCTGCTATCATCCTCCTCACTGTTCACCACATTCCCAAGTTTTGTGTCAACTGCAAAGATTGTGGCCAGAGCCTCCGATAACTCCACCCTAACTTCCCTCAGCAATCCAGGAAGCATCCCATCCGGACCTGGTGACTTTTCTACTTTGAGTGCTGCTAACCTTTTAAGTATTTCCTCTCTATCTATTTGCATCCAATTTCTCTGCCTCCTCCACCTCTACGGTGACCTTGCAGCATCCTCTTTTGTGAAGACAGAAGCAAAGTATTCATTCAGTACCTTAGCTAAGAAGTTTTCCTTTTTGGTCCCTAATCAGCCCCACCCTTGCTTTGACCATCCTTTTACTTTTTATGTGTTTGTAGAAGACATTAGTGTTTCCTTTCATGTTACCCGCTAATCTTTTCTCATACAATCTCTTTGCCCCTCTTATTTCCTTTTTCAGTTCTCCTCTGTACTTTCTATATTCTTTTGAGATCTTCACCTTTGATTCTTCCTTCCCCCTTTCCATAACTACTCTAAACCTAATGATATTGAGATCATTGTCATCCAGATGATTCAGTAAGAAGGAAACAACTTGTATTTTTACACCTTATAATATTGGTGCTGGCATTTCATACATAGTTCATCACGTCATCGAAGTGCCTCAAAGTGTTTCACAGGAATTACTGTAAAGTTTGCTACCTGTGTATCTTGTAGGCAAACATGACAGCCAATTGCATAGAGAGCAATGTCTGCCGAACAGCCATGAAATGAACGACTCTGGGATAGAGTTCCAGAGAGTAGAATGGCTAAACAGTGATCTGTGGGGTATATGTTGAGCACAGGGAATGGCCGAGTCAGTAAGATTGAAGAAAATAGGGTATGTCAACAACAAGAACAATAACAACTTGGATTTATATAGTACCATCTATGCCAGACGACATCTCAGAGTGTCGGATCCCGGGGCCGAGCCAGGGGGAGTGGGAGGAGCCAGGGGGAGGAAGGTGACCGAAGGCGCAGTCGAAAAGAAAAGTCTTCAGCCGAGACCTGAAAATAGGAAGAGAGGGAACGAGGTGAAGGGAGTGAGGAAGGGCGTTCCAGAGCCTCGGGGCATAGTTACTGAAGACACAGCCGCCGAGGGTGCAGCGGAGGATTCAGGGGACAAGGAGGAGGTCAGACCTGGTGGAACAAAGTCAATGGGCACTGTTTTGAGGAGAGAAGAGGACAGGGAGGTCAGGAGGTGCAGAGGAGTGGAGGGATTTGAAGACAAGAGTGAGGATCTTGAAACCAATCCTCTCTGGGACAGGAGCCAGTGCAGTCTGGCCAGAACTGGGGTGATCGGGGAGCTGAGTTTCGTGCGGGTGAGAATGCGGGCGGCAGAGTTTTGAATAATCTGGATTTTATAGATGGTAGTGGAGGGGAGATCGGTGAGGAGGGCATTGGAGTAGTCCAGCCGAGAGGTGACAAAGGCATGGACCAGGGTTTCAGCGGCTTTTGGGGAGAGGTATTGGCAGAGACGGGCGATGCGTCGGGGGTGGAAGAAAGCGGTGGTGGTGAGGCACCGGATGTGGGGGAAGGATAATTGAGGGTCAAACCTGACACCTAGGTTGCGTACGGGTTCGGAGAGCTTTAGGGGGAGGTCAGGTAGGTTGAGAAGGTGAGAACTGTGTGATTTTAGACGTTGACAAGAGCCAAGGAGCATGGCTTCCATCTTGTCAACATTTAGCTGAAATTTGCACTCATCCAGCCCCTGAGATCTGACAGGCAGCTGACAGAACATCAGGGGACTGGGGGTCGCAAAGAGAGGTGGAAAAATAGAGTTGGGTGTCGTCTGCATACATATGGAGGTGTACCCCATGTCTGTGGATGACATCCCCAAGAGGGAGCATGTAGATCAGAAAGAGGAGGGGGCCAAGGATGGATCCTTGCGGTACCCGCAGGTAACCGGGTGAGAGCGGGAGGAGAAGCCGTTTGTGCAGATGTACTGCTGGCGGTTTGTGAGGTAGGACTCGAACCGGGCGAGTGCGGTCCCACTGAGGTGGATGACGAAGGAAAGGCGGTGGAGGAGGATGGCGTGATCGACTGTGTCGATTGCGGCGGAGAGGTCCATGAGGACAAGGAGGCAGAAGGAGCCCTAGTCACAGATAGAGAGGATGACATTTGTGACTTTCACAAGTGTAGACTCTGTACTGTGGACAGTCAGGGCGGAAAGGGGGAGGAAGGTGATCGAGCTGTTTAAAATTATGAGGGATTTTAATAGAATCAACAGGGACATGTTATTTCCACTGGTCAGTGAGTCAGTAACTAGAGGGCATGAATGTAAGATAGTTAGTAACCAAGCAAATGGGGAGGTTCGGAGAATGCTCTCATGCACAGAGCGAGTAGGATATGGAATGTGCTGCTGCGAGCAGTGGTTGAGGCAGAATCCATATTGACCTTTCAAAGGGAACTGGACACATTGTTATAAAGAGTCACTACAGGGGTGTGGGGAAAGGGCAGGTAAATGGGACTGAAAGGGTTGCTCCTGAGCGAGCGGCACAGACTCAATGGGCTGAATGGCCTTCTTCTATGCCATGAATTTCTAGGGTTCTATGTGTCCTGGGATGGGATTAGAATAGAGAGCTCCAGTGCGGTAGCAAGCACCAGCACAAATACATAATAATAATAATCATTGCATTTTGATACAGCGCCTTATTGCATCTTCGAGATATCTCAACACGCTTGATAGAATATACTGTAAAGTGAATTGACTGTATATTTTGTGGGAAAAATATGGCAGCCAATTGCGCACAAGCAGTGGCCAACACACAATGGGAAAAGAGAAGTGACTTGGCCTCAAACACCTTTCCTGGTAACATGTGTAACCTATTGATTACCCTCTATGTAAAGAACAACTTCCAGTATCTGTCCTTAACCTGCTCTTCACACCTTTGAACCTGTAATTTCCTTATCCTGAAGCTCTGCCTTATCTGAACGCATTATTCTTTGCACACACAGAAATAATCTCTTTTACTGAACCTTGTATTTAAGAGAGAACAAAGGTAGGTATTGCGACTGAAGGCAGTATTTGGCTTGATACAAGAGTCCAGATAGTCCAAAGGTTGGTACATAGTTTACAAAGATTACAAAGAATGTTCAGCACAGAAATAGGCCTCTCAGCCCAGCAGTCCGTGCCAGTGTTTATACTCCACACAAGTCAATGCGCACGGGTCAGAAGCAAATCATTAATACACAGCTTCAAACACTCACTGAAGATAAATAACAGCTTCTAATATTTCAGCTTTGTTCATAATTCAAGAATGTAAACTGCTGTGAGGGAGCTGAATCCCTGCAGCCTCTGTCCTCAGTCACTGACCCAATCTTTACTGCCATCAACGCAAAATCACTAGATCTGTCATTTCCAGGTTTGGATCGTATATCACGGTATTGGGTAACACAGTTACACAATCTGATTCACACAATCTCTCTCCAGGTGCAGTAAACTGACACAAAAACAACAATTTCAATACCTTGCATTTATAGAGCACTCTTCACACAAAGTAGCCTTGATAATAATAATAATCCTTGCATTTGATATAGCGCTTTTCACGTCGGGAGGACGTCCCAAAGCGCTTCACAGAATATACTGTAAAGTGAATTGACTGTATATTTGTGGGCGAACACGGAAGCCAATTGCACAAAGCAGCGTCCCACAAAGAGTCGTGGATTGAAAATGACCAATTTAGTATTGTTTTTTGGGGTTTTGGAGGGATTTTTATTAGGCGTGTGGAGTAAGGAAACTTGCCCAAGGTTTCGCCCTCTGCCTGGAATTGAACTCAGGTCTCTCACTTGCAAAGCGAACGCTCTAACCACTGAGCTACAGGATTCCATGCGCTTAACAATGTCAGAGTCTGACTCCAAGCCAGAGAAAAAGGAGGTTAGAGTAGGCACAGTCGAAGAGGAGAGACTTTGGGTGTGATTTGAAGACAGGCATAGTGGGGCCAAGGTGGAGTATTGAGGCAGGGAGTTCCAGAGTTTCAGGGAATAGTGGCTGACCTCAGATACCGATGGTGAAAGAGGAGACGAGGGATGTGTAGAAGACCCAAGCCAGCTGAGTGAAGGGACGAGTAGAGGAATAGTGTATGAACAGGTTAGAGAGATAGGAGGTGCTAGAATATCAAATGATTTGTAAGTGAGTGTGAGATCTTGAAATCAGTCCATTCTGTGTCAGGGAGCAACAGGTCCCTGTTGCAAGGACGAGGGTGATGGAATTGAGTCATGTGCTGAAATTACCCACGGGAACCCATTCTGCTCAGTTACTGCCTCATTAGATTAGGAAATTATTGTGGTTATGTGTAGGAGACACTGGCCTTTTGTGTTGATAATTGGAGGACTACTCCAAATTATGTGTGTGCCAGCCTGGCTCAGTTGGTAGTATTCTCCCCTCTGAATCAGAAGGTTGGAGGATCGAGCCCCATTCAAGATTAGGAGCTCATACTCTAAGCTGATGCTCCAATGAGGGGCTGGGTGTGATCTGAATATCCTCAGAAGCCTGAGGGAATTCCTTTTGATGTGAAAGGTACTATATCAAATACAGATTATTACTCATCTTGTCTGAGTTTTCATTTAGTGTCTGAATGTTCGGGGTTCAAGCCCACATTGGCATTTGAGCTCAAAGATTAAGCTGCAGTACTGAGGGAGCATTGCATTATTAATGCTGGAAGTGCCATGCTTTGGATAAAATATCTGTCTGTTCAGATGGATGTTTAAGATCCCATGGCACTGTTCAGAAAATAGAAGTGAGATTCTCCTGGTATCCTGGCTAACAATCTCCAAGATAAAATTGGTTATTTACTTCATGGTTGTGATTCAGACACAAATTGACTGCCACAGTTTACTACGTGCACTTAAAAGCAGAAACATAGGAACAGGAGAAGGCCATTCAGCCCCTCAAGCCTGTTCTGCCATTCTATTAGATCATGGCTGATCTGTACCTCAACTCCAATTACCCACTTTTGTCCCATATCCTTCGACACCCTGACCTAACAAATATCGCAATTGGCTGCCGCGTTCGCCCACAAATATAGTCAATTCACTTTACAGTATATTCTGTGAAGCGCTTTGGGACGTCCTCCCGACGTGAAAAGCGCTATATCAAATGCAAGGATTATTATTATCTATTACTTCAGTCTTGAAAATTTGAATAGATCCAGCATGCACAGCCTTTTGGAGGAGAGGGTTCCAGATTTCCATTACCTTTGGGTGAAAAACTGCCGCCAATCGGAGAACATTCCCTTTATCCCTATTCTGTTTCCTGCCTCTAAACTGCTAAATGGCCAAGCTCTAATTTTAAGATTATGCTCTTTGTTCTGGATTCCGCCACCAGAAGAAATAGTTTCTCTGTAGCTACCCTATCAAATCCCTTTACATTTTAAACACCTTCTAAACTGAAGAGAATACAGACCAAGTTTATGCCACCTGTCCTCATAATTTAACTCTTTAAGCCCTGGTATCATTCTGATGAAACTGTGTTGCACCCCCTCCAGAGCCAATATATCCTTCCAGAGGCGTGGTGCCCAAACCTGATGCAGTCCTTCGGATGGGGTCTGACCAGTTCTATACAGTTGAAGGATCATTTCCTCTCGTTTATGTTTCAGCCCCATTGAGATAAAGGCCAACATCCATTTACCCTTTTGATAACGTTTTCTACTTGTGAATTAGTTTTTAGTGATTTGTGCAGCTGGACCAAACCCCTTTGCTCTTCCACAGTTCTTAAGTTTCTCACCATTTAGAAAATATTCTGTTTTGCTGTTGTGGGATTCCACAGTGGATGACCTCACACTTCCCCACATTGAATTCTATCTGCCACAGTTTTGCCCACTCACTTAATCTGTCTAAATCCCTTTGTAGCTTCCTGCTCCCATCTACACAGTATACGGTGCCTCCTAACTTTGTGTCATCTGCAAATTTTGATATAAAACTTTCTATTCCATCATCAAAGTCATACATATATGGTGAAAAGCTGAGGCCCCAGTACAGACCACTGGGGAACAGCACTTAATAATAATAATAATAATCCTTGCATTTGATATAGCGCATTTCACGTCGGGAGGACGTCCCAAAGTGCTTCACAGAACACACCTGTAAAGTGAGTTGACTGTATATTTGTGGGCGAACGCGGCAGCCAATTGCGCACAGCAATGTCCCACAAACAGTCGTGGATTGAAAATGACCAATTTATTATTGTTTGGTTTTTGGTGGGATTATTATTAGACTCTGTGTGGAGTAAGGAAACTTGCCCAAGGTTTCGCCCTCTGCCTGGAATTGAACTCAGGTCTCTCACTTGCAAAGCGAGTGCTCTCACCACTGACATCCCGCCAATCGGAGAACATTCCCTTTATCCCTACTCTGTTTCCTGCCTCCTAACCAATTGCCAACCAACGTCACAAGGTTACCTCCGATTCCATGTGCTTTCATTTTTGCTAATAAGCTTTTGTACAGGACCTCAGCAAATGTCTTCTGAAAGTGCATGTAATAATAATAATATTATAATAATAATCCTTGCATTTGCTACAGAGCTTTTCACACCTTCTAGACATCTCAAAACGCTTCATAGAATATATTTAAAGTGAATTGACTGTATACTTGTGGGCGAAATTCAGCAGCCAATTGTGCACAGCAGTGTAAACACTCTCTTTTCAATTATTGTAAGATGCTTTGGTATGATAAAGTATGATTTTAAGGACTACAGGAAAATCAGCTTCAAAATTAAGACGGAATATTTAAAAACAATTTAGTATGTCCAATTATTTCTCTAATTCTCTCCCCAGGTTCTGCCTTTGCTCCTGGTCACCAGCCTCACTCTCTCCCTGGCTGCGGTTGCATAAACACCAGTTACCCTCGAATACCCAAGCATGTGGTCATTGTTCATGTGTGAGCCATTGGCTGAGGTCTGATGGTAGCCATGGCTGGAAGAACCCCTCTGAGCTGGTGCTGGTGTCAGTGCTGGACAAATTGGGTATTCCGCACAGACCCATTAGGGTATCCTTGGGATCAGAGCAAACATTTTGCAGGACAGGCCATAGCAGAAATTTGTCTGCATATGGGATGGAGAGCTGATGGAAGGTGTGAAGCAGATTTAGTCTAATTGGGTCTATTTGTTGTTATAATGCCTTATCCTATCATCAAATTATTTGAAAGAGCTTCACAAAATTTTACTATAAAGTGTAGTGATTATTTGTAGATGAACCTGGCATGCCAGGAAATGTCCATTCACCTTGGAGCTGCTCTTGAACAGTATTCTTTCTGAAGCACCCACTGTCAGTGTCCCAGACTGCAGTTATGGTATCTCTCCACTAGAAGGGTAACCCAAGTGAGACCGAGTCCATAAGATTAGTTTGGATGAAGAAGGCCCTTTGGGCCATCCATTCTCATCCCTCCAGAACACCCACTCCACCATTCCCCATCAATTGCCGGAGGGAACAGGCTGGATTCTCGCGAGGAGTGTGTGGAACAGGTTATGGCTTTGTATGAGATTATGCATTGTTTTAAGGCTCAGGGAACAGCCACCTACAATCCATTCATCGATTTTTGTAAAACTTTGACTTTGTGCCTCATGAAGCTCTCACAATGACACTGTTACTCTCGAGGCCATGGGAGTACATGGCCAATTCTTTGATTCCATCCATGGAGTCCTGTAATATACAGTCAATTCACTTTACAGTGTGTTCTGTGAAGCGCTTTGGGACGTCCTCCCGACGTGAAAAGCCCTATATCAAATGCAAGGATTATTATTATTATAATGTGTATTCCAGCTCCAAGATCCGTGTAAGAGTTGACAGTAAACTCACTGAGTTTGTCCCTCTTATGTGGGGAGGGGGATAAGAAAGGCTGTTACCCAGCTTATTTAATGTATTTATCAATGACGTCTTGGATGCCATCAAGGGGTTCACACTTGGTGAATCTGCTCCAGATATTCCTGACAGGATTGCAGTACTTCTCTTTGCAGACCATATTGTGCTGCTGGCAGATTCACTTCATAGAGTCACAGAATTATACAGCACAGAAGGAGGCCATTAAGCCTATCGTGTCTGTGCCGGTTCTTTAAAAAGAGCTTCCAAATCAATCCCACTCCCCCGCTCTCTCCCCAAAGCCCGACAAACTTGTCCTCCCCCAATAATTAAAAGTTGTTTAAGAAAGACAGGGATCTTATGAGCTGCCATCTTAAACACTGCGTCACCCAATGGGATGTAAGTGAAGTTTGTGTGAACAAGACCTGTTTGCAAACAGGGGGTGAGATAAGGTCACCCATCTTATTTAATGTATTTATTAAATAAAACACTTTATGATTCTGAGCTCCTGGGAATATAGCAGAGAGGCTTCCTCAGGCCCATTGATGAAGTCCAAGATCAAGCAGTGAGGTGGATTTGTGGTAAAGAGGGGAAGTGGCTGTTGGGAGGGAGGGCTTCGGCCTATACTGAACTTTCTCTTAACACCCTGGAGGCAGATTTGGCTTCACAGTGGCACGTGTATTTGCCAAGGCCCCTCACAGGAGGAGCTGGATGTGTCTCAGTAAGACTCATAGCTTGGTTGGACATTTGACATGGGCGTCGAGAACATTGAGGTGGTTGGCACATCACAAGCTGTCCTGTAAAGATCATCCCACCATGCAGAAGGCAGATGTCCATCAGATAGATCAGTCCAACCTTTCAGCTGCCATGGGTCGGATTCCCTATTTGAGAAAGGTTGGCGGGTAGTCCATGTGGGCCAGATGGCGGCCCGCGGGCCACATCCGGCCCAAGACCATTTGTAACATTTCAACTTCCGCTCCCTCCCTCCCTGTTGAACATCCTCCCAGGGCAGTGGCAGGAGCTGGCAGCACAGGGCGGAGAGTGGAAATAATACCGGCCATTACTGTGTCTGCCAGGAAGGCAAGCACGTCTCTTACCAACCGTACATCCTTAGCAACTTAGTCCTGCCACTGCAGAAAGTGACCCGCACGGCTGATTGGGAGAGAGTGAGGTGGATGGGGGGTGGATAGAGGTGAGTGGAAAGGGGGGAGTGAAAGGGGAGGATGGAGCAGAGGAGGGGAACACTCTCCTTCTCTCCCCTCTCTCTTGCACACACTCTCAATTACTCTCTCACTCCATTTCTCACACCCTCTCACACTCTCTTCTCTCTCACACTCTACCTCCCCTCTTCTCAACCACTTTCTCTCTCCTCTTCCTCTATCTCACAGCCTCTCACAATCACTTTTGCTTCCAGAAACTCCCTACCCTTAACCCTCCCTCTCAATCTCTCCCTCTCTCCCCCTCACATTCACTCCCCACTTCACTCTCCCTCTCTCCCCCCGTCTTTCACCCCCCTTTCACCTCACCATCTCTAGCCCTGATCAACCCCACTCCCCCGCTCTCTCCCCATAGCCCTGTTGAATCCCACTAACCCGCTCTCTCCCCATAGCCCTGACCAACCCCACTCCCCCGCACTCTCCCCCTAGGTCTGATCAACCGCACCACCCCCACTCTCTCCCCATATCCCTGATCAACCCCACTCCCCCACTCTCTCCCTGAGCCCTGATCAACCCCATTCCCCCGCGCTCTCCCCATAGCACTGCTCAACCCCACTCCCATGCGCTCTCCCCATATCCCTGATCAACACCACTCCCCCCGCTCTCTCCCCATATCCCTGATCAACACCACTCCCCCCGCTCCCACTCCACAGCCCTGATCAACCCCACTCGCCCGCTCTCTCCCCATAGCCCTGATCAACCCCATTCCCCCGCGCTCTCCGCATAGCCCCGATCAAACACACTACCCCGCTCTCTCCCCATAGCCCTGATGAACCCCACTCCCCCACTCTCTCCCCATAGCCCTGATCATCCCCACTCCCCCGCTCTCTCCTCGTAGCCCTGATCAACCCCACTCCCCCGCTCTCTCCCCATATCCCTGATCAACCTCACTCCCCCGCTCTCGCCCCATTGCCTTGATCAAGCCCACCCCCATGCTCTCTCGCTATAGCCCTGATCAACCCCACTCCCCTGATCAACCCCACTCCCCCGCTCTATCCCCGTAGCCCTGATCAGCCCCACTCCCCCAATCTCTCCCCATAAGCCTGATCAACTGCACCCCCTACACACACTCTCCCCATAGACCTGATCAACCCCACTCTCCCCCGCTCTCTCCTCGTAGCCCTGATCAACCCCACTCCCCCCCTCTCCCCCATAGCTCTGCAAACTTGTCTTCCCCAAATAATTATCTACTTCTCTCTTAAAAGCTGTTATCGAATCGGTTCCCACCGGCCTTTCAGGCAACGCATTCCAGATCCCAACAACTCGCTGTGTGAAAACATTTCTCCTCCCCTCCCCTCTGTTTCTTTTAACAACTATTTTAAATCGGTGTCCTCGGGTTCCCGACCCACCGCCAGTGGGAATAGTGTATTTGGGGCGTACAAGTTTGCACTCCCCCACTCCCGCCCGACTCCATTGGCTCCCTATCCTTCAAGACGATCCAGTTCAAGATCCTGGTCCTCACATACAAAGCCCTCCATGGCCTCACCCCACCCTACCTCTGTGACCTCCTAACCCCCTACCAACCCACCAACTCTGGCTGCTCCACATCCCCCGCCCCACCCGCCCCACCATTGGTGGGAGTGCCTTCAGCCACTCTGTCCCCAACCTCTGGAATTCCATCCCCAGTCACTCCGTCTCGGCTCCTCCTTTGCCTTCAAGTCCCGCCTCAAAACTCTCCTCTTCGACCATCGCCCCTTCCGGGGCTCGCGGTGTGAGGCTGTGGCTTCCGGCGCCATGTGTATACGTCATCTTATTGTTGTTATGATCAGGTGATGACGTAGTAGTTACGCGCCACGGGCGGGGTTTGTGATTGGTTGCCGTGGTGTCACGTGCTGTGAAGTCACGTGCTGGTGCTGATGGAGGGGCCGGAACGCGCGGGGCCGAGGCCGCTCCGCCTCCCGCTCAGCCGCCTCAAAGGCCTCATCAAAGCGGATCCCGAGGTGTCGCTCGCCAGTCAGGAGGCCGTGTTCGCTATCGGCAAAGCGGCGGTGAGTGTGCCCCCCCCTCCCTCCCCCCGCTTGGTGGTCTGGGCTCCCCCAAGGTTCAGTGGGAAGGCCATGTGGACAGCGGGGGAGGTAGAGAGGGATAGAGAGTGGGGGCAGTTGGGCGGTAGGGTGGGGGGGGGGTGTATTGGTGGGGGGGAGGAGGAGAGTGGGGGGGGGGGCAATGCTGAGCTGGGAAGCTCCACACACAGTCAGACATCAAACTGGTGACTTTCCTGCTGGGGGGGAGCGGCTCACCGGGAGGGGACGGGTAATAACAACTCGCACTTATGTACACAGCGCCCTCCAAGCCGGGAGGTGTCTCAGAGCTTAACAATGGCGGAGCCCAAGGCTGAGCCGGGGGCAGGTGACTGTAGGCGCGGTCGAAAAGGAAGGTCTACAGACACAACCTGAAGATGGGGAAGGAGGGGGTGAGGTCGAGGGAGGAAGTTCTAATGTTTCGGGGTGTAGCGGCTGAAAGCCTGGCAGCCGATGGTGAAGCGGAGGATTCAGGGGACGTGGAGGAGGCCGAATCCAGTAGAGCGGCGGCAGTATGTACTGCTGTGTGGAGAAAGGAGGTTAGGGAGATGGGGTGGCAAGCAATGGAGGGCTTTAAACACTATATGAGGTTTTGAAGTGGATCCGCTCTCTGACAGGAGTCATTGGAATTTGGCAAGGACTGGAGTAATCGGAGGACGGGGTTTGGTGTGGGTGGGAATGCGGGTGGTGGAGTTTTGAATGAGCTGAATTTTGTGAATAGTGGAGGAGTGGAGGTTGGCGAGGAGGGTGTTAGAGTCGTCCAACCGAGAGGTGACAAAGGCATGGACAAGGGTTTTGGCAGATTTTGGGGTGAGGTATTATCGGAGACGGGCGATGCGTTGGAGGTGGAAGAAATCAGTGCTGGTCAGGCACCGGATGTGGGGGAGGAAGGTTAAGTGGGGATCGATTCTGACACCTAAGCGGAGTCTCCCTGCAGCTACACTGTATTTTTTTGTTTTTCTGACAGGAGCTGTTTGTTGAGATGATCGCGAGGGATGCGTACTTTTATGCTTTGCAGGGAAAGCGTAAAACTCTTCAGAGAAAGGATTTAGGTGAGACCGATGATTGCTCTACAAAACAAAATTACATTTGTATAACTCCTTTCACCTCGGGAGGACATCCCAAGGCTCTGGACAATCAGTGTTTCGGATGCGAAATGAGGGACAGGATTGGGCATGGTGGAGGGTGGCGGGAAGGAGGGTGATCGAAGGCACGGTCGAAGAGGAGGGACTTCAGACGTGAAAGAGGCAAGAGAGGGCACGAGGCGGAGGAACTGCTGGATGAAGTTCCAGAGCATGGACGTGAAACAGGCCGGAGCCTGCTAAGCGGAGGGAGCGAGCAGGATGGTGGGGGGTTAGGAGGTCGGGAGGAGCAAGACCATGGAGGGCTTTGAAAGTGAGGACCAGGATCTTGAACTGTATCCTCTGTCTGATGGGAAGCCAGTGGAGTCGGGCGAGGACTGAGGGTGATTGGGTCATGGAGCCTGGCGGGGGAGAGGACACGGGCTGCAGAGTTCTGGATGATCTGCGGCCTGTGGAGGAAGGATTTGGGGAGGTCGACAAGCATAGTTGAGCCTGGAAGTTATGAATGCGTATATGAGGGTCTCGGGCCTGCAGTGTGAGACAGTGGCGGAGCCGAGCGATGTTGCAGAGGTGGAGAAAAGCGGAGCGGGTCCTGGCACAGATGTGTGATATGAAGGATAGTTGACGGTTGAACAGGACACCAAGGTTCCATATTGGCTCTGTGAGGTGGAGGGTGCAACCATGGAGGTGATGCTGTCAGTGCCTGAGGTGAGGAGGCGCTGACAGGACAATCAGGGTCCTGGTCTTGTTGACATTCAACTGAAGAAAGTTAGCTCTCATCCAGGATTTGGTCTGACAGACATTCTGTCAGGACAGCAGTGGGTCCTGGAGTCAAGGGTGGAGACAGAGAGGTAGAGTTGTCATCCGCGTACATGTGGAAGTTGACCCCATGTCTGTGGATGATGTCACCAAGAGGGAGCATATAGATGTTGAAGATGAGGGGACCAAGGTACAGGCCTGAAAGACGCCACACGTGATGGAGCGGGGGCTGGAGGAGAAGCCGTTAGTGGAGACAGTGGAAGAGGTAGGATTCGAACCAGGCAAGGGCAGGTTCGCAAAGATTGAGCTGAGAGGAGAGGCAGTGTAGGAGGATAGAATGGTCAACCGTGTTGAAGGCAGCAGAGAGGTCGAGGAGGACTAGGAGGCAGAGAGAGCCCTGGTCGCAGATATTCAGAATGTTGTTTGTGACTTTGACCAGGGCCATTTCCGTGTGGTGCGCAGCACGGAAACCTGATTATCGCCTTCGCTCTCTACTCAAGGGAGTTTGATCTATATTATACGTGAGGCTGATCCATTGTTGGGGAGTAAGAAGTACTTGTTATATTGTTCACCCTCTTTCCCCCCACACCCACCATCTTGAAATTACTTTTCTCCTTTTCCAGATAATGCAGTTGATGCTACAGATGAGTTTGCATTTCTGGAAGGTAAATCTTTAGGGCTAGAGGCAGATATCTCTGTTTCTATTGCCTCTTATCACTTTGTTGTGCTTTTGGACAGAATAGCTAACAATTTGATGATTTCACAACTCCAGTTTAATGTCCAACATGGAGGCGGATCGCAGTTAAGCTCCAGAAAGTTTACAAAACATCAAGAACTGTGTCTGAACTGATATTCTGGTTAATCCTGTGTCTGCCTTTCTATGTGCTGCATCTGTTTTCCCCTGGGATACTTCATCATTGAATGTGATATCACAAGTGGTAAAGGCTGTAAATAAAGCTTGTAGTATTCTGGGTTTTATGCCCAGGGCAGAGTACAGCAATAATGCTAACTTTGTAGTTATCAATGGTTAGGCCACAGCTAGAGTCCTGCATCCAGCTTTGTGCACCTCACTTCCAGAAAGATGTTAAAGCCTTGGATGATGTGCAGAGGAGGTTTATGGATAATCCCAGGGATGTGGGGCTTTAGTTATGAGGAGAGATTTGGAGAAATTGGGTCTGGGAAGAAGAAATATGAGGCTATTTGGCCTATAATGTAATTTTGGAAGCTTCCTTGGAACAAGTTAGAAAGCAGCAAAGGCAGCAAACAGCGCAGCATGAAGCCAGGAAGGTTTTTAGACAAATGAAGTGGGATCATCACTACAAAAAGGGGAACAACTGCACAAGAACCTTCCCAAATCCTTCCGCTGATTTAATTCTGTCCACTGCTGTGGCTGAATAGGGGGTCCCTTTGGGCTTGTGCCAGTGTTTGGCAAACACAGGGATCTATCTATAACAGACCCATGAAGGTATTCTTGGGGTCTGGAGGGAGCATTACGTGCAATGTAGCCAACAGGCAGCACAGAGGTTGAAAAAGTTGGTGGAACAGATTGAAAGCCTAAAGGATCCAATCTGTTGGGGGTAAATAATAATAATCCTTGCATTTGATATAGTGCCTTATCACATCTTTGAGAGGTCTCAAAAGAGCTACAAACAATATCCTGTAAAGTGAATTGACTGTATATTTTGTGGGACAAGGTGGACTCTGCACTGCGGAGCCTTGCTAATGGATGTAATGGAGCATTACGGACGGCATTACAGTGAATTCCTATAAGTTGCTCTGGGGGAAAGGGGAAGATCTTACAGATCCAAGCCAAGAACCTCCAACTTGCCTTGGAGCTACCCTCCTTGTGCTGGTCAACAGGACTTTCTCTGAGGCATGCCCTCCAGAGTGTAGCTGGTTTCTGCCCACAAGTATCCATCCCAGTGAGAACAAGAGCTGCGGATCTCAATGATTCCAGTGGCCCCTGTGACATTGGCATTCTGGGTAATCTGGGAGGCTGGGGCAGGCCGGATTAGGCCAAGGCTTATTGTGAACATGAGGGTTTTACTGTACTTCATTGAAACTCTTCCAGGAACTTTGGACTGAAATGTACATCAAGACATCTCAAGGCTGGAGTGACTGCCTGGACTGAGAGAACAGCCCACTTTGTTCAGAGATCTCACTGTAACCAAGAATGGACTATGGGGTGAGAAGTGTGATTGTGACTGTCACATTGTGGTATGTTGTACTTCCAGATGGTATCTAAGTGATAACTGCCACGAGAAACCAGCCCCTCACTGTATCCCGTGAAGCACTTCAGTGACGTGCTCCTTAAACCAGCAGGCTTTGGTGCAAACAGGGCAAGGCCTCAATAATTACGGACATTATTTTGGCTTTTGGCCACTTATTAAATGCTGGGTGGGGAGTGAGGGCCCACCCTCAAAGATTACATGAATGCAATTTTATATTGTATTATCACTGGGACGTGTCCAGGAGCGAGTATTGTACTGTTGCATATCAAGCACTCACTGCATTCTTCACCCCATTGTGTATAATTTGCATGTGTTACTGAGCATTTTGACTGAATCCTAGAGTTTATGTGAGAATTTATACAAAATAAATGACGGTGTCTATTAGATGCTTGTGTAAGTGTTTTAATTAAACCCAGAGTATTCCAGGGCACTGCTGTTGACAGCGCAGCCCAGTATGCCTCATCAGCAGGACTTGGAGGGACAGACCAGTCACTGGGAGCAGGGAGTCATCGTGCTCAGCTCCTGATAACCCTGCAGCCAAAGCCAAAATGGGTAGGGTGGTCCTAGCTGGACAAGCAGCAGGAGCTTGCCTTGACAGCAGTATCAATAGTAAGGTATTCAATTTTAGCTGGTTAGACTTCAGCAGTTGCCCAACAAACAAAACACTCTTGGGTCTCCAAGCCTTGGCTCTTGCTAACCTGCACCTAATACTTTCTGCAATTAGGTAAGCAGGTTGCATCCCTCCAGGGAGAGAGCGCATTCCCTTCCAACAATCTTATCACTGATTTCCTTGTGTAGGTGGGATGCATGGAATCCTCAGTTTAGTTTGGATACTCTTAAGCATGGTGATGAGTTTCTGCATGTGTCAAACCAGCCACTGGGAGCAGGGAGTCATCTCACTCAGCTCCTGTTAACCCTATTAAATGGAATGTACACTCTCTCCCTGGAGGGAAGCATCCTTCATGATTCCCTGCCCTCAGTTACTCCCTGTCCTGTGTTTTGCTCATCTGGAGCCAGCTCTGCTGGAGAGGTTTGTCCTTCACTCAGGACCCAGTCGCTATCCTGGCACTGTTTGGTAAGCACCAATTGTGTGTCAGATGCATGGAGATCATCATCAAATCATCGTACACTGCAGGTGACCTTGCATGTGTAACTCAGGACTCTATCCTTGGCACCTCCTTTGCCTCGTCTACATGCTCCATCTTGGTGGGAGCATTGCATCTCCGGTCACCATATCACTGGTCAGCTTAAGAGCATTGATGATGGACTGGATGGTGCATGGTTAGTGGGTCTCATCTTAAGATTATAGTAAAAATTACAGTAAGGTGGGAGAGGTTTTGGGGCTTTTGTTTTCTTGTAAGAAGATTCTGTGGAGAGGACCAAGAAACTCCAAGTCGCTTGGAAGGGATGTATTGATTCTCTGTTAGTGAACCTTTAGGGGAAAATTCTCCAACTCGAATCTCAGAGTGAGAGGCACATGGTCTGCGATAGCAGTGTTGCCAATTCACAGTCCAATACTTGAGATAGGAGGGCTTTTTTGATTTAGGAAGCAATTTAGTCTCCAGCATGATTTATGAGAGTAGGAATGCAAGTTGTAGTTTATTGTTTGCAGCCGCAGAGTATGTCAGATTCCATCACACCCAGCACATCATAACCCTCCAAGAAGGGTCCCTGGCTACCCCGTGTCTTTTGGTGAGTGAACATATTTAAGGTCCCACCTACAATCAGTATACCTTCCATATGAGGAGCCAATAATAAAATGTTACAATGGAGTCGTTTGTGGGTTGCATATATTGATATCCAGTAGAAACATATGAAGGCCAACAAATAGACTGAGAAATTTTGACCACATTAGTTGGTTGACCTCACAGGAGTGCTCCACTAATAGCTATGAATTGAATGACAAATTTTATTTGGAGGATTGTTGATCAGGACACCTAGAGAAGCTACCATCTCAATGTATTAAGCAGATCCAAATTTGACTAGTGATGCAGTGGAAGAGTGATTTGAAATATCTATATACCATTTAAGTAAACATATTCTTAAAATTTCAAGGAAAAGAACTATAGAATAACATGTAGCAACCCACTTTAGAAAGTACAAAATCTAAAATAATTCAGGATTGTGAATCAATAACAACTTGCATTTATGTGGTGTCCTTTATATAGGGTATTGTCTTGCAATGCTGAACAGTGGAGCTTGATTCCAAACCGGATAGACAAGGGAGGTGATGATCGGCATGCTCAAAGAGCAAGGTTTTCAGGTCCAATCTAAAGATTGGCAAGGAGGGATTGAGGCAGAGTTTCAGGGTGTAGTGGATGAAAACATGACCGCTGATGGTAGAGCGAAGGCGACGAGTCACGTGCATTATGAGTCTTGTAGCGTATTGGTTAGAACACTCACCTGGCAAGCGAGAGGACCTGGGACCCAGGGCGAAACCTTAGGCAAGTTTTTTTACTCCACACGCCTCTGTTTGCCTAACAGTAAGTAGGAACCCGGTTGTTAGTCGATTGGCAGATCGTTTTTCTGGGGATCCAGAATAATCCCTTTTAACAAAATTTGCTGTCTCAATCCATGACTGTTTGTGAATCACTGCTGTGTGCAATTGGCTGCCACGTTTCGTCTACAAAATATAGTCAATTCACTTAACATTGCATTCTGTGAAGCACTTTGAGTTGTCTTAATGGTGTAAGGCACTATATCAAATGTAAAATATTATTATTATAATAAGGCTGGAGCCAACTGAGTGAAGGAGGCAAGTAGAGGAGTCTAAGCAGATCGGAGAAGTAGGGAGGTACACAAACTGATTTGTAAGTGAAATGTGCGTCTTGAAATTGATCCATTTTGCAATAGGGAGCCAGGGGAGCCTAGCAAGAACTGGGGTCGGTCATGAGGGTGCTGAGAATATGGGTCACGGAATTTTGATTCAGTTGGATTTCAGGAGTGATGGAGCTGACTAACAGTATCAGACCTGAGCTGGAGTTCGAGGAGCCAGAGGCACTTTCTACACACATGGTTGTCCAGGATACATGAATCATCCTGGATTTCCCACATGACACAGGATGTGCATGCAACAGGTCTCAGTAACCCTGTCATATTCCCAGACATTTTTTATATTATTTCTTTTGCACCTCCTTCCCCCTCTGCACCAAAATCAACACCACCAACAAATTACATTTATAGAGTGCTTTTCACGTCGGGAGAGCGTCCGAAGGCACTGGATCCATGAACTCTCACTCTCACCTAATCCCTTATCAGAAATCTCAATCTGTTGCACCTCACTCAGTTCCCTCCTCACTCTGCTGGGCTCTCTGCTTGGATCATGCGTCCAACCTTTGGGGTGTAAAATAACTGAACAAATGATAAGAGGTTGGACATCATTGGACACAGTGGGATACTGGATGCCATGGGCATGGGATACCGTGGGGGTTTGTAGGCTAAACGATTAGCCAAAGGATTATTGGCATGTTGGTGTCCCCAAGGAAGGTTGAGATCAGCCTGCCCTAAATCATCTGCAGTTGTAAGCAGGAAACTTGTAGCTGTTTATTAACAACAACAAGATTACATTTGTATAGCGCCTTTCACGTGGGGAGGACGTCCCAAGGCGCTGGACAGTGACAGCATTTCAGACCCAAGCTGGGGTCGGGGGGGAGAAGGGAGGGGAAGGGGGGTGGCCGATGGCATGGTCGAAGAGGAGGGTTTTGAGGCAGGATTGGGGGATGGAGTTCCAGAGGTTAGGGGCAGAGTGGCTGAAGGCTCTCCTGCCAATGGTGGGGCGGGTGGGTTGGGGGACATGGAGCAGCCAGAGCCGGCTGAGCGGAGGGAGTGGTCGGGTTGTTAGGGGGTTAGGAGGTCACAGAGATAGGGTGGGGCGAGGCCATTGAGAGCTTCGCAGGTGAGGACCAGGATTCCTCGTCAACATGCTCCCTCTTGGTGGCATTGTCATGTCACCAAATCTATTTTTCCACTTCCACTCTTGATTCCAGGTCCACTGATCTTCTACCACCTGCCTATATGACATCAAGGTCTCAGGATATGTCTCAGTTTTTCGGAGTTTTTGGAACCATTGCTCAATGTGTGTCCAAACTATGGACAGAAAGATAGTGGACAAGATGAAAAACATCTTACACCAACATTTCCTGACTTTGACCTCCTCAGCCTCCCAGTCTCTCTCCAACTCACTGAACCAGTGGAGAACATTGGCATTAGGTTAGATCATATATTTCTCCCTCACATTTGGTCCCTGACTTGCTTTGCTTCCTCTCCACCACATTCCGTACCTCTGTTCCTACCTCACAACAAATGCAGCCCAAATTCTCATCCTCTCCTCTAACACCTCCAAACACACTCCTCACTGGTCTCCCCAGTTCCATCATCCACAGGCTCTATCTTACCCATTCCAAACTGCATACACCCACTCCCATCAATCCTTGCCAGGTTCTACTGGCTCCCAGTAGGTTGATGTCAAGGTTCTCAACCTCACATATGAATACCTTCATGCCCTGGCACCTCCCTGTCTCTCATTTCCTTTTACCCCATTCCTCTGTTTGCCCCCTACTTAGGTTAACTCAGATTTTGCTACGCATTCCCCACCTCCTTTGCCCTATCCCTGCATCCCAAGCTCCACCGTTTGAAACTCCATCCCTCTCCCCCTCTTTCTCACTCTCTGTCTGTTTGAATCTTGCACAAGAACCTACCTCTTCAACTGTGCCTTTGGTCACATCCCTCTCTTCCCCATCCAATCCTGTCTGTAAAATGCTCCAACTACTTGAAGGGGGCTGTATAAATGCAACTTCTTGTTTATGTCTGTGAGTTCCTCAGTGCATGTGGAGCTGCCTGGCTCAGGAAATAGGCTACTGAGACCGCTGCAGAGGATTGACTCGATTCTGACATTGCATGCCATGCACATAACCTTGGAGCCAGCTCAGCTAAGTTTACCCTAAGTACTCAGTAGTGGGTCGTTTGATATCTGGCAAGCACAGTAGATGGCAGGTACCAGGAACTCCCTGTGAGCTTCCTGGTGAGCTACACATCTCGGCATGGAATGCATGAGAGCATTTCTGCTTCACAGCTTGAATACACATTGTGTAAATGTTGTTATGTTTCTGCAAGGGAAACACAAAATATTGCTTTATGCGACTTACGGACCTTTCTCAAATAGGTATTCCGACCCTCGCCAGCCAAAAGGATTCCGCCCACCCCAGCCTGTATTTTTGAACCAGATACGTGACATTTCATTATGCCTAGGTCTATTATTCATCATCATCATCACATCATGTGAACACCCAGTGACTGGGTGTATGTAACTGGGTGAGTGACTGAGCCAGATTCTTGTTCCTGGAGGACTGACCTCATTGCTTCTCTGGAGAGGTTGGAGGAGTAACAATGGAGTAATGATAGAGGCAACAAATGAAATGGAAGCCAGAGCCCGAGTCACCCTGAGCCTGATGTGCTCAGCACTGGAGGAGACAGGAAATTTCTGATATACTTAGAACGTTCTAGTATTTGCATGACATAAGCAGTAAACTCTGAGAAGATAATCAGGATTTGTCTTAAAGATAATAATGCTCTCAGCAGCTGGTGGGATCCTGAGTGCAACCTGGATTCTCCTTTCCCAACTAGTGAAAGCTCAAGAGCAACATACAGAGTAAGGCTCACATGGCCCCAGGTAAGGAGAGAGAGAGAGAGACAGCAAGAGAGAGAGCATTGGATATCCTATAGTGGCACTCAGCATTCCAATCCAGACCACTGTTCGTGAAATGTCCTTGTGAAAAGTTATTACGTCAACTTTGCTACAGGCAATGCTCCGAGAATCCAATCCAGTCAATGTGAAGGCAACTGGGACCTAGCGTGGAGTGTATACATGACACCTGGCAGCAGTGAGTGTCAACGTAATTGCTTATTATTTATTGCTTATT
This sequence comes from Callorhinchus milii, assembly GCF_018977255.1. Classification (NCBI taxonomy): domain Eukaryota; kingdom Metazoa; phylum Chordata; class Chondrichthyes; order Chimaeriformes; family Callorhinchidae; genus Callorhinchus; species Callorhinchus milii. Next base: position 313,266 of record NW_024704762.1, on the reverse strand, counting down.
TTGAAGAATATAATATGCTTAACAAAACCCATAATTATATCAGCCATTCCCCCACTGTCAGCCCCCCACCCCCCACTGTTATCTCTATCCCTCTTACTGTCTGGTACCACCCCCGCCCCCACGGTCACCCTGCTCACTGTTACACTGTCTGCTACCCGCTCCCCCACGGTCACCTCCCCCCAGTAACAACAATGTGTAAAGCATCTTCACGTCGGGAGGATGTCCCAAGACACTGGACAGTCAAGGAATCATTCCCATATTGTCAAATAATGTGTTGAATCACAACTCTGAATTCTATTCTGATTTGTGATTACGGTAAATCCTGAACCCTTTACTTCAGATCAACAATAAATGTTGGAGTTTCCCTGAAAATGTTAAGTTAAATAACTTTGTTTGTGAGATTATGGCAGTTTGATTCCAGCCTTTACCACATTTGTGGCAGTTGAGCCCATGTTGATGAGAGCAGTGGGAGATTAGATTGTTTTCCTTTTTAATTGTTTGTGGATTAGGACTTTATTCCTGTTAAGTGCACCATTCCCATTTGAAATCGTTCTGGGATGCTACCCTGAGTGAAGGGTACTATATAAATCCAAGTTGTTGTTGGATATCCAGTGTTGGCATTCTATACCTACCAGGTTTAGGTATAGAAGACGCTGAGTAAACCCAGTCCAGCCCTGGTGGCAGGACATTCTCATGTGGAGCAGTGCACACTTCATTCTCTTTCTCTGACAGCAGATTATTTGCTGGCTCTCACACCAGAAACATATTAACTGTAGAAAATGTAGAGGAGATTCTAACTGGTCTCAATCAGTTTCCTCAAGCACGCAGGGAGCACATTTTCTTATTTTTGTAGCTTTTGTCTCAAAATTTGTGTTTTTCCCACGGGTGCTATTGTGAATAATGGCAAATGTGAATTGGACCCAGTGCCAGTCCAGCTCTCAGCAATCGACCAGGATGAGCAGAACATTAACTGTCATGTGCTCCATGGCATCAGCCTCCAGGAGACCATATGCCTCGTTTATGTGGTCGTCAACTGCCCTGAATGTACACAAATCAACAACAACAACAATGAATTACATTTGTATAACTCCTTTCACGTCAAGAGGATGTCCTAAAGCGCTGGACAGTCAGAGATCCACATCCGAGCTGGTGGTTGCGATAGGGAGGGTTGCAGGGTGGCCAGGGGGCAGAAGATAGAGATAGGATGGAGACCAAAGTTTGAACAGGTGGAACTTGAGACAGGTCTTGAAGGAGGCAGGTGGAGGGTCTATACGATGGAGTTCCAGAGGGAGGGGGCAGAGTGGCTGTAGGCCCGCCTGCCAATGGTGGGGTGGGCCAGGCAGGGACGTGAAGCAGGCTGGAGCACGCTGAGCAGTGGGTGTGAACGAGTTGGTAGGGGATGAGGAGATTACAGAGGTAGGGGGGAGGAAGGCCATGGAGGGCTTTGAAGGTGAGGACCAGGATCTTGAACTGTATCCTCTGTGTGATGGGAAGCCAGTGGAGTCGGGCGAGGATGGGGGTGATAGGGTTACGGAGCTTGGTACGGGAGTGGACACGGGCTGCAGAGTTCTGGATGATCTGCAGCCTGTGGAGGGAGGAGTTGTGGAGGCTGACAAGCAGGGATTTCGCATAGTCGAGCCTGTATGTGATGATTGCGTGGATGAGAGTCTCGGCGGCCTGCGGTGAGAGACAGTGGCGGATGTTGAGGAGATGGGGAAAAACGGGGGATGAAGGACAGTTGAGGGTTAAACAGGACGCTGAAGTTCTGTATGGGCTCCGTGAGCTGTAGAGTGCATCCATGAAAGGTCAAGGGTGGAGGCAAAGAGGTAGATTTGGGTATCATCTGCATATATGTGGAAGCTGACCCCATGGCTACGGATGATGTCACCAAGAGGGAGCATGTAAATGTAAAGGAGGGGACCTGAGGGACTCCAAACATGACAGTGCTGGTGCTGGAGGAGAAGCCATTAGTTGAGATAAAGTGAAGATGGTGGGAGAGGTAGGATTGGAACCAGGCAAAGGCAGGTCCATGAATGTTGAGTTGAGAGGAGATGTGGCATATGAAGATAGAATGGTTGACAGTGTCGAAGGTAGCAGAGAGGTTTAGGAAGACAAAGAGGCAGAGAAAGCCCTGGTCACAGAGGGACATAATGTCATTAGTGACTTTGACCAGGGCTGTTTAGCACAGAAACCCGATTGGAGGGGTTCATAGTGGGAATGGTGGGAAAGGAAAGAGTGAATGTGGTACTCAACGACTCGTTCGAAGCCTTGGACAGGAAAGGGAGGTTGGAGATTGGGTGATAGCTGGAGAGTAGTGATAGGTCCAGGGAAGGTTTTTTTGAGGATGGGTGTGATGACAGCTGTTCTTAGAGGTGGGAACGGTGCCAGTGGATAAAGAGGTTAATGCGATAACTGTCAGTGGTTCATCAAATTAGTGGCTGATGTTTGTGCCTCTCCACATGTGATAACATGAGCTGAGATTTGGAAAACAGAATCGTTGGGAAAAGTGTAGACTATGCAATGTTAGTGCATTAAACATAGCACAGGGCCTGATAATCAATTGCCTTTGAGTAATTTTAGGGCTGTTGTCTTGTCAAAAGCCATAAATGACAATGTTACAATGAGCTACAATGTTTTGTGTTTGGCTAATGGATGTTGGACCAACGTGACTTTGTAGCATAGTTTCCTGTCCTGCATTTGATACTGGCTCCAACCAGATAGATTCCTCATGTTATTTTTCTGACTGAAGTGTGCAGTGGTGTCCCCCAAGGGTCAATATTGGGACCACTGCTGTTTATGATCTATATAACTGACACAGACTTGGATATAGGGATTACAAATGTTTTCACACAGCGAGATGTTGGGATCTCAAATGCATTGCCTGAAAGGCTGGTGGAAGCCGATTCGATAACAACTTTTAGGAGAGAGGTAGATAATTATTTGGGGAGGACAAGTTTGCAGAGCTATGGGGCAGAGTGGGGAGATTTGGATGCTCTTTTCAAAGAGCTGGCACAGACATGATAGGCCGAATGATCCTTCTGTACTGCATAATTCTATGATTCTATGTGAATCAGCTGAAGGTGTGTGACTGTATTAAAACATGACATTCCATAGCGGGAATAGAGAGATATAGGAGATGGGATTAGGAGACTTGTGTGGAGTAAAACACCAACACAGACTGGTTGGGCTGAACGGGCTGTTTCCATGCTGTCTCATTCCGTGTCTCACAGGAAATGAGATGAAGGAGATGGCCTTTCAAATGGGCTCCCGCCAGACATTGCAAGGCCGAGGTTCTAACCCTGCCCCTGTTCTATTTCCCTACCACATGCCTTAATATTATTGATGTTCTAATTTCTGTCTGTTTCTTCCTCCCAACCTGAAAGGAGCTGCTACACAAATATAATTTTGTATTGTATTGTGAATCCTCTCCCAGTTTCACATCTCTACTTTCTGCAGCGTAAGTACATTCTGATTGATTTCTGTGAGAAAGCTTCCTTGTCTCAGTCCAAACTTGTTTTACTGTATGTTTAATAATAATGCTAATAATAATCCTAACATTTGGTATAGCGCCTTTCATGTTAGGAGGACATTCCAAAGCATTTCACAGGATTCAGTGTAAAGTGATTTTGTATTTGTAGGTGAAAGAGGCAGTCCAATTGTGCTAGCAATGTCCTACAAACAGCCATGAAGTGATTGACCAATTTTATCTGAGGGATTGTGCTCAGGTCACTGGGAGAGAGAAACTCACTTCTCTTTTCAAATAGTGCCTTGGGATCTTTAACATTCACACAAGTTCTCGGTTTAATGTCTTATCAGAAGGACGGCACCTCTGACAAGGCAACACACTCCTAGCTCTGCATCGGATTTTCAGATTAGACTATATGATTCCAAGTTCCAACATGGTTTGAACCCACAACCTCCTGACTCAGAGGCGAGAGTGGTACTCACTAAGGCAGGCTAACCTCCCTTTGTCCCAAGAGAGTCAATACTTCTTATTACTGTAAAGAACTTAGTTGTAGTTTTGTTTATCAGAAACTAATATAACAAACCCTATCACTCCAGGGAGAGAGTGTGTAACTCCCTGCGTGTCAGCCTCCCCAACTCCTCCCTCCACAGGCTACACATCATCCAGAACTCTGCAGCCCGTGTCCTCTCCCCCCCCAGGCTTCATGACCCAATCAGCCTCATCCACCATTTCCAGCACCTCCAGCCTGATCCAACCACTAAGCATATCTTTCCCTCCCCTCCCCTCTCAGCATTCCGAAGGGACCTTTCCCTCCGTGATTCCCTGGTTCATTCCTCTGTCACCACTAACAGGTCCTCTGCTCCCCCGGGTACCTTCCCATGCCAGCACAGTAGGTGCAGTACCTGCCCTTTCACCTCCTCCAACACCACTGTTCAGGCCCCACACACGGTTTTCAAGTGAGACAGTGATTTACATGTATTACCACCAGTGTAGTTTACTGCATTCGCTGCTCACAATGTGGTTTCCACATTGGGGAGACCAAACGCAGATTGAATGATTGATTTACCGAACATCTCCGTTCTGTCCGCAAGCCAACCCTGAGCTTCCGGTTTCTTGCCATTTCATCTCTCCCTCCCACTCGCACTCTGACCTCTCCATCCACGGTCTCCTACGCTGTTCCAATGAGCCACAGTGCAAGCTCGAGGAACAGCACCTCATTTATCTTACCTTACAGCCTTTGGCCTCAATATTGATTTCAACAATTTCAGACCATAACAGCTCACCTTCCCCTCCCCCTCTTCTGTGACCATCACCACGTCATCTGGGTCCCAGACGCACCTTTCCTTCTGGTCGGCCTGTTTTGTTGCAATTTCCCCCCTGTTTGTTTTGCATCAATATCTCTTTAACCCATCATCCCCTGTCCTCTACCCCATTTTTTCCTTTGTCTTCCTTGCCCTGTCTCCCCCCTCTCTGTCAGCTCTTAAAAGCCTCTCTTTCCCAATGTGCTCCAGTTCTGACGAAGGGTCGTGGACCCAAAACATTGACTCACTTTCCTTTCTCCATAGATGCTGTCTGACCTGCTGAGTGTTCCCAGCGACTTCTGTTTGTTTTCAGATTTCCAGCATCTGCAGTATTTTCTATTTTGTTTCTTGAGCCTCTGTTAGATTCTAGAGGGAGGTTATTGCTGATGGCAGCTGTCTGGTAGTGCGAAGGGCATTGACTGAAGCATCCGTTAAGGATTGTCTTGAGACGGTATTAAGTTGGTAAAGCAAAAGTTTTTATAATAATAATAATAATAATAATCCTTGCATTTGATATAGCGCTTTTCACGTCGGGAGGACGTCCCAAAGCGCTTCACAGAACACACTTGTAAAGTGAATTGACTGTATATTTGTGGGCGAACGCGGCAGCCAATTGCACACAGCAATGTCCCACAAACAGTCGTAGATTGAAAATGACCAATTTATTATTGTTTTGTTTTTGGGGGGATTATTATTAGGCTCTGTGTGGAGTAAGGAAACTTGCCCAAGGTTTCACCCTCTGCCTGGAATTGAGCTGAAGAAAGTTGTCTCTCGTCCAGGAAAGCACTGTGGGGTGTTGCATTGTCGGATCAGACGTTAAACCAAGGTCATGTCTGCTTGTTCAGGTGGATGCTGAAGATTCCATGGCATTATTCAAAAAGAGAATAGAGTTTTTCTCTTTTGCTCTCTGGCCAACAATTCCCCAAATAAAATTGGTCACTCATTTCATAGTGGTTTGTGGAACACTGCGATGAGTGACTGGCTGCCGAGCCACAAAATAACAGTCACTGCACTTTACGGTGTATCCAGTGAAACTGATTGAGATGTCTCAATGACGTGAAAAGGCACTATATAAAATTCAAAGATTATTATAAGAATCCTCGTCCTCACCTTTAAATACCTCTTTGGTTTTGCCCCACCCTACCTCTATGACCTCCTGAAATCATACTGACCTGTCTGCTCCCCCCGCTTAGTAGGCACTGGCCTACTTTGTGCTTCACCTCCACCCACCCATCGGCAGTCAGGCTTTCGGCGTATCTGCTCCGACTCTCTAGAATTCCATTCTAGAATCCCTCCATTTCACCCCTTCTCTCACCTCCTTCAAGGTGTATCTCAAGACTTTTATCTTTGACCGTGCCTTCTGGCATCTTTCCCCTCTTCACTTGCCTGTCCTCCATCCCCACTTAGGCTCCTGTACCTACCTTAGGTGCAAACCCTGGATGTTCTCCCTAGTGAAAGGTGCAATATATAAATATATATGTGTGTGTCAATTTGTTTTTTGTTGTTCTTCCCTCTTGATACCCACACCAACTTATGGCTTTCTGCATCCTAACAACTGTATGTGTGAAAAAATGTAACCTAAGCTCACCTTTCACTCTTTCACCTAACTATCTTATAACTATGGCCCCTGGTCATTGACTCATCTACTTGTGTAAATAGTGTCTCCTAGTTACCCTGTCAAAATCTGTCATCTGTCATTGTGTACACTCTATTAGGTCCCCTCAACCTTCTCTGTTCCAATGAAAACAGATCCAATTTCTCCAAACCTCTCCTCATAACTAAAGCCCCAAAACCCTGGGATCATCCCAGTAAACCTCCTCTGCACACCATCCAAGGCCTTAACATCTTTCCTGAAGTGAGGTGCCCAAAGCTGGATGCAGTGCCTAACCATTGATAACTACAAAGTTCTATTCCCTCTAGTTTGGAAGATTGGAAGATTGAGGGGTGATTTGATTGAGGTATTTAAGATGGTGATGGGATTTGTTACAGTAGATACAGTGAAACTATTTCCTCTGGTGGGGGAATCCAAAACAAGGGGGATTTGTTTTAAAATTAGAACCAGGCCATTTAAAAGTGAAATCAGGAGCATTTTTTCACTCAAAAGGGGGTAGAAATCTGGAATTCTCTCCCAAAAAGGATGTAGATGCTGGATCCATCCACACCTTCAAGAGTGAGGTTGATAGATTGTTGGTAGGTCAGGGTATCAAGGGATTCGGGGAGAAAGAAGGAAATTGGAATTGACAGGATTAGTTGAGATACAGATCAGCCATCCTCGCAGGATACAGAAATTCAGTTATAGCCTTGCATCCCTCATTTTTCTCCCGCCAAAATGAATCACTGCACATTTCACCACGAATAGCAAATTACATTTATACAGCACGTTTCACGTCGGGAGAATGTGCCAAGACTCTGGACAATGGGTAGGCTGATTTACACCTGAGTTGTGGGTTGAGATCAGAGAGGGGTGGGAGGAGGGAAGGTGACTGAATGCATGACCGAAAATGAAGTTCCTGAGATGGGCCTTGAAGTAGGCAAGAGCGGGGGCGAGGTGGAAGGGTTCCGCGATGGAGTTCTATAGGAAGGGGGGGGGGGCAGAAAGGCTGAAGTTTAATGATTTCCTTTGATTAAACCTTATCTGCCACTGAGCTGCCCATTGGGCAAATCTATTACAGTCCAGCAGTCTCTTGCCATCCTCCTCACTATTTACTATTCCTCCCAGCTTGGGATCATCCACAAACTGTGATGATATCTAAGACCCCATGTCTTAGACCCCATATCTAACTCGAGGGCATGAATATATTTGTGAAAAATGTGAGGCCCCAGCAGAAAGCCCCGTGGCATGTCACTAATTACCTTCTGCCAATTGGATAGATATTTGGTATTTTTAACCTAATGTAATAAAAATATTATCTTTGGGCAAAGAATGCTGACAGAGTGATGTCTCAAAGTACTTCTTGCATTTCATAGAATCATAGAATTATACCGCACAGAAGGAGGCCATTCGGTCCATCAACAACAACAACAAGATTCCATTTATAGAGCGCCTTTCACGTCGGGAGGACGTCCCAAGGCGCTGGACAGTTGGGTCAGGACCCGAGCAGGGGGGAAATGGTCAGGGTGATGGGAGGGAAGGGAGGGAGCGAGGAGTGGGGAAATAGTCAGGGTGATGGGAGGGAAGGGAGGAGGTAAGGAGGGGGTAGAGAGTTGAGAGGGGAGCTGAAGGCACGGTCAAAGAGAAAGGTCTTGAGACCGGCCTTGAAGGAGGAAAGGGAGGAAGTGGCGAAGGCACTGGGGGATAGAGTTCCAGAGTCGAGGGGCTGAGAGGCTGAAGGCCCGGCCACCGATGGTAGGGCAGTTGGGGCGGGGGATGTGGAGGAGACCGGAGCCAGAGGAATGAAGGATACGGGCAGGTAAGTAGGGGGATAGTAGGTCAGATAAGTAGGAGGGAGCGAGGCCGTGAATGGCCTTGTAGGCGAGGATGAGGATCTTGAATTCGATCCTCTGGGGGATGGGGAGGCAGTGGAGGCGAGCGAGGGTGAGGGCGAGGGCGAGGGTGGGAGTGATGTGGTCGCGGTGTCTGGTGCAGGACAGTACATGAGCTGCAGAGTTCTGAATGACCTGTAGTGTGGAGGGAGGGCCAGGAAGGCCGGCGAGGAGAGAGTTCCCATAGTCCAGCCTTGAGGTGATAAAGGTGTGGACCAGAGTTTCAGCAGCGTGAGGGGTGAGGTAGTGCTGTAGTCTGGCGATGTTTCGGAGGTGATGGAAGGCGGTGCCAGTTGTGGCGCGGATATGAGGGAGAAAGGAAAGCTCAGGGTCGAACAGAACACTGAGGTTCCTGATGGCTTTGAGAGGTGGAGAGTGCGGCCTTGGATGCTGATGCTGTCAGCGCCTGAGGTGCGGAGGCGCTGACGTGAGCCAATCAGGAGGGCCTCAGTTTTGCGCACGTTGAGCTGAAGAAAGTTGTCTCTCGTCCAGGACTCGATGTCGGACAGACAGCTGTCAGGACATCGGGGGTCGTGGAGTTGAGGGTAGAGGAGGAAAGGTAGAGTTGGGTGTCATCCGCATACATGTGGAAGTTAACCCCATGTCTGCGGATGATGTCACCACAGGGGGAGCATATAGAGGGTGAAGAGGAGGGGACCGAGGACAGAGCCCTGAGGGACACCACACGAGACAGTGCGGGGGGTGGAGGAAAAGCCGTTTGTGGAAGCAAAATGAAGACGGTGGGAGAGGTACGACCTAAACCACTCAAGGACAGGGCCTTGAAGGTTGAGGTGGGAGGACAAGCGGTGGAGGAGGATAGCGTGGTCGACCTTATCAAATGCTTCCGATAGGTGGAGGAGGCAGAGGGAGCCCTGGTCAGAGATGGTCAGGATGTCATTGGTGACCTTGACCAGGGCGGTTTTTGTGCTCTGGGCAGCACGGAAACCCGACTGAAGGGGTTCGAATAATGAATGGGTGGAGAGGAAAGAGCGCAGCTGGGAGGCCACAACTCTTTCAAGGACCTTGGACAGGAAGGAGAGGTTGGAGATGGCTTGATAGCTTGATAGCTTGATAGCTGCGACGCATCAAGGGAGGGTTGTTTCAAAGTGGGAGTGATGATGATGGCAGTTTTTAGGGAATGGGAACAGAGCCAGAGGAGAGGGACAGGTTGATGATGTCTCTGATATGTGGGGCAATGAGGTGGAGCTGGGAGATAAGGAATGGAGTGGGGATGGGGTCAAGGGAGCAGGTGGTGGGTTTTAGGGATAGGATGAGTTTGGTGACAGAGGGTGGGGAAACGGGTACGAAGGTGTGTAGGGGAGGATGGGTAGGAGTCATGTGTGGGAGGGAAGGGGTGGGGGGTGGGTGGAAGCTGGAGGGGGAGTGACCGCGGAGCGGATTCCCTTGATTTTGGATTCAAGGAAATCCAGCTCTCCTCACAGTGAAGGTTGGAGCAGATGACCTGCGCGGGGTGGTCGGGGGGACGGAGGAGTCGGGATGTGGTAGAAAAAAGAAGCCTGGGCTTGTTCTTCTCCTCCAGGATTATCCTGGGACGTCGGGAGGACGTCCCAAAGCGCTTCACAGAACACACTGTAAAGTGAATTGACTATATTTGTGGGCGAACGCAGCAGCCAATTGCGCACAGCAATGTCCCACAAACAGTTGTAGATTGAAAATGTCTAATTTATTATTGTTTTTGGTTTTGGAGGGATTATTATTAGGCTCTGTGTGGAGTAAGGAAACTTGCCCAAGGTTTCGCCCTCTGCCTGGAATTGAACTCAGGTCTCTCGCTTGCAAAGCGAGTGCTCTAACCACTGAGCTACAGGACTCCCTATCACTACTCTATTAGTTTGGCATCTTTCTGAAATCTGCTGCAGGTTTGTTCGTCTATCTCCTTCCCACTATTTGTTGGTCTATAGTTTACACAACAGCACAACAAAATTGCATTTGTATAGCGCCTTTCACACAGGAGGAAGTCCAAAGGCGCTGGACAGACAGAGTTACAGATCCGAGCTGAGGTTTGGGGTTCGGAGGGAGAAGGGGGAGTGCAGGGGGATCGAAAGCACAGTCGAAGTGAAGGTTCTTCAGATGGGTCTTGAAGGTGGTGAGGGAAGGGGTGAGATGGAGGAACTGCGGGATGGAGTTCCAGAGTGTGGGTGCAGAGTGGCAGAAGGCCTGCCCGCCAATAGTGTGGTGAGCAAGGTCTGCTGAATGGAAGGAGCGAACAGGGTGATAGGGCTTTAGGAGGTTGGAGAGGTTTGGGGGGAGGAAGACTATGAAGGTAAGGACCAGGATCTTGAACTCTATCCTCCGTGTGATGGGAAGCCAGTGGAGTCGGGCAAGGATGGGGGAGATGGGGTCACGGAGCCTAGTGCGGGAGAGGACACATGTTGCAGTGTTCTGGATAATCTGCAGCCTGTGGAGGGAGGAGTTGTAGAGGCCGACAAGCAATGAGTTTGCATAGTCGAGCCTTAATGTAACGAAGGCATGTATGAGGGTTTCAGCAGCCCGCGGTGTGAGGCAGTGTCAGAGCCGGATGACGTTGCGGAGGTGGGGAAGGCAGAGCGGGTCATGGCACAGATGTGGGTAGAAAGAATAGTTGAGGGTCAAACAAGACCCTAAAGTTCCACACTGGCTTAGCAAGGTGGAGTGTACAACCATGAATGGTGATGCTGTCAGCGCCTGAGGTGAGAAGGCGCTGACGGGAGCCAATCAGGAGAGCCTCGGTCTTATTGACGTTCAACTGTAGAAAGTTAGTTTGATTTAAGCCAATGCACTCAGCGGAATGCGCCTGGGCTTTAAGGGAATGGAGGTGGCTTGTGTACCAGGTTCATTTGCATGAGTAGGAGACAGTTCAGGAAGCGAGGGAATGGAGAGTGGAGGAGAGGGAGCTGTGGAGAAGAGTGACCGAGGAGAATAGGTCATTGTGGGAGGACGCCCAGAGGGGAAGGAGTTTAGATGACTCCAGGGCAGCTGAGAGGGACGGAGGTGGGGAGGAGAGATTTTTTTCCGGGGGCTGTAGGTGGGTTGGGTGGCGGTGGGGAGAGGGATTGAGGAGTTAAGGGCGATGAAGTGATGGTCCAAGATCGCTTTGTCAATGATGGTGAAGTCAGAGATGGTGAGACCTTGAGTGATCACCTGGTCGAGGAGATGCCTGTAGATGTGGGTGGTGGAGTGGATGTGGAAGGAGAGATTGAGGGAGAAGATAAGGGAGAAAAAGTCAGCAGAGATAGAGCAGGAGGGGGTGAAGTGAAGGTTGAAATCGCCGAGGATGAGGAGGTGTTCAGAGCAAAGGGAGAGGGAAGATAGGAGGGTGGAGATGTCGGGGATGAAGGTGGGGAAGGGCTTGGTGGTTGATAAGGAGAATTTTGAGGGAAAGGTTGGAGGGTGATAAAGGGTAAGGTGCTCAAACGAGGGGAAGGTTCCAGAGGAGTACGGAGATAGGCCAAGCGGGGACCGGGAGATGAGAGCCACACTGCCACCACGGTGGTTAGGTCGAGGGGTATGATGGAAGGTGTAGCCGGGTGGCGTGGCCTCAGTCAGGGAGAAGATGTTGCCTGAAGCGATCCAGGTTTCAGTGAGGGCGAGGATGTCGATGTGTTCATCAACGATGAGGTCTTGGATGGTGTGTGATTTTTTGGAGAGGGAACGGATGTTTTGTAGACCGATGCGGAGGGGATGGTTGGTGGCGGCAAGGTGGTGGGGGGGGGGGGAATGTGGATCAGGGAGGAGGTTGACCCCTGTGGTCAGAGTCCGGTGAGCCTTGCGGCGAAAGTAGGGGATAGGACAGTCCGAGTGGCTGCTGTTAGACAGGGAGGCAGTGGAATGGTTGAGCAGGGATAGGAGTCGGGGAGGGCGGTGGGAGAGGAGGACCATCGGGAGTAAGGGAGGGTAGAGGACGAGTGGTGGCATTGTGGGGAAGCAGCCATAATGCGCAGGCCAAGACTAACAGCAAACGGCGGGGGTGGGGGGTTAGCGAGGCGTGGGTACTCTGGTGAGAGTCATTATGGGGAGGGGGAACAGTGTATAGTCAGTCCAGGCTGAGAGATTCAGAGTTGGCGGGCAGTTGTGACCTCATGCGGCAGCCGGGCTCCAGTTGGCTGGTGACCGGGAGAGACCGTGATGGCTGCCATGTCTGCGGAGGGGAAATTCATGATGGCCCCATGGAGCGGGTAGGTGGGCCTTGGTCCCCGGGTTGGATCAGGGCACCGATTGAGGAATCGTACTCCACGCCGGTGCTGCCCTTGAACCGTGTTCGGCCTCGCTCTCGTGTAGGCCAACGGCTGCTCCAGGCATTGAAAATGGCCACATTACACCTAACAAACTAACAGCTCATTTTCTGCTCCTTAACTCTAGCCAAATAAGATTTTGTTTTTTGACCCTCTAGCACATCATCCCTTTCTAGGGCTTTAACCATCTTTAACCAATATTGCCACCCCCACACACCCTCCTTTTTTCTTCCCTATCCCTCCTGAATGCGTTGTAGGCAGGAATATTCAGCTCCCATTCCTGGCCTTCGTTTGAGCCAAGTCTCCATTATTGCCACATAACCCCATGTGGCAGCTTGAGCTGAAGCTCACCAATCTGATTTCTCACACTCCGTGCATTTATGCACCTCACAACACCCCCCACCTCATAACACCCCCCACCTCACAACACTCCCCACCTCACCTCCCTGTTGTGTGACAGGAAGAGGCTTTCTGAAACAGAAACTAAAGGCTATGAATTCAGTATCAAAGTTCTGGGAATTGGAACTGAGAGAGCAGCCCGTGAATAGCTTCCCTTTTGATCACAGTGACTTTCTTGTTGGAGTTGACTGCTTGAAGGAAACAGAGTTCGAGGCTGAGACAGCCACTGAGACAAAATAATGGCAATGTTGAATGTGTTTGGAAACAAGGATTTGATGGACCGTCGGGCTGCACAGTGGGCTGGCTGCAGTCCTGGGCTCGGTTGTCAATCGCTGGGGCCATGTGAGGAGGAGAAGGGCTCCCATCTGTTGCTCACACCCTTTGAGAAAGTAACTTCTGACATGAGGACCAATGAGAAGGTGAAACACGAATTGATTGTGGGAAAGAGGATTGGATTTTACCAGCTCCACGGCAAGATTGGCTTCGGCAACTTCTCACAAGTCAAACTCGGGATTCATAACTTGACCAAAGGTAATACAACAACAGCAACAACAAGATTCCATTTATAGAGCGCTTTTCACGTTAGGAGGACGTCCCAAGGCGCTGGACAGTTGGGTCAGGACCCGAGCAGGGGGGAAATGGTCAGGGGGAGGGGAGGGAAGGGAGGGAGAGAGGAGGTGGCAAATGGTCAGGGTGAGGGGAGGGAAGGGAGGGAGCGAGGAGGGGTGAAATGGTCAGGGTGAGGGGAGGGAAGGGAGGGAGCGAGGAGGGCGTAGATAGTCTCTAGTAGATAGGTAATAGTCCCTCCCTGCCTCCCCTTCCTTGACTCCCTCTCCCCCTCGCCCCCCTCCTTTCCCCTCCCCTCTCACTACCTCCCTCTCCCCATTCCTTTTTGTCAAAGAGAATTTCAGATTCACACCAGCCTCTGTGTAACTGCGGTTTTACACAGCAGAATAAAAACTAACTTCTCATTTTGTTCCCTTTTGTGCTTAGTTTGTTTGTGCCTCTTGTCATTAATACCAAAATTAACCAACTTCTTCCTACAGAAAAGGTAGCGATCAAGATACTGGATAAGAAACGACTTGATGCCAAGACATGGCAGCTCTTCTCATGTGAGGTGCTGAGCATGGAGCGGCTTCACCACCCAAACATCATCCGCCTGTACGAGGTGCTGGAGACACATCACCGGCTGCACTTGGTGCTGGAGTACGCAGGGGGGGGGGAGCTGTTCACCAAAATCGGCACATGGGGGCGCCTGTCAGAGCACGAGGCAAAGCTGATCTTCATTCAAATTGTATCAGCTGTCAAACACATGGTAAATGGCACACATGCTGGGAACCTGCTCACTGTGCTGCCAGGGATAGGCCTGACATTGTTTCCATCACTTAACATTACAATTAGACTGGTCGGAAGTGAGTTGAAAAACATTTCCAAGCTCTATGTCTGCCTCCACCTTGACTCCAGGTCCCACTGCTGTCCTGACAGAATGTCTGTCAGACATCAAGTCCTGGATTTTTACAAAATTTTACAAAATTTCTACAGTTGAAGATCACAAGACCGAGGCTCTCCTCACTTCCCCTCTGTTTCTTTTAACAACTATTTTAAATCGGTGTCCTCGGGTTACCGACCCACCCGCCAGTGGGAATAGTGTCTCCTTGTTCACCCTATCGAATCCATTCATAATTTTAAAAACTTCTATTAAGTCTCCTCTTAACCTTCTCTGCTCCAAGGAGAATAACCCTCGCTTCTCTCGCCTCTCCTGATAACTGAAGCCCTCATTCCTGGTACCATCCTGGTCAGTCTCCTTTGCAACAGAGGGGAGGTGAGGAGAAATTTTTTCACACAGCGAGTTGTTGGGATCTGGAATGCGTTGCTTGAAAGGCCGGTGGGAACCGATTCAATAACAACTTTTAAGAGCAAAGTAGATAATTATTTTGGGAGGACAAGTTTGCAGAGCTATGGGGAGAGAGTGGGGGAGTGGGATTGATTTGGAAGCTCTTTTCAAAGAGCTGGTACAGACACTATGGGCCGAATGGCCTCCTTCTGCGTTGTACGATTCTATGATTTCCTTCCCTGTTGTGCAACAAACACACCTGATGTAACTATAAAGCCTTTGGCTGGTTTCTTTATCTCTAATTCTCTGTTTTGCAGCACGAGAACAATGTGGTCCATCGGGATCTGAAAGCAGAGAACATATTCTACTCTAGCAAAAACTGTGTCAAGGTTGGGGACTTTGGCTTCAGTGCCCTGTGCATCCAAGATCAACTCTTAACCACCTGCTGCGGTTCCCCTCCATACGCAGCCCCAGAGCTATTCAGAGAGAAGAACTACATGGGGATCTATGTAGACACTTGGGCTCTGGGTGTTCTCCTGTATTTTATGGTGACTGCCAACATGCCATTCCGTGCAGACACTGTCAGGAAACTGAGAAAAACTATCTTAATGGGATCCTACACAATTCCAGCCTATGTATCAGACGCCTGCCAAAGCCTGATCCGTGCAATCCTTCAGCCTGTTCCCAGCAACCGATCCTCCCCAACGCAGTTGTTGAACAGCACATGGCTGAGAGGAATGGAGTATCCAGAACCATACCAACCATTCCACTTGAACCCAGCTCACCTTATCAGCTCTCTCCCCCTTACGGAGGAGGAGAGGGAGGTGAAGAATACTCTCAACAGTTTTGGAATCACAGAGGGGTACATCCACAACAATCATTGCTCGGAGTCCCACAAAGCCATCACTGGCACTTACAGGATTGTTCTCCATCAGGTACAAAAGAGACGACGATTAGAGATAGGAGGTGGTGCCATTGACAGTGACTGCAGCGTGGGCAGCAGGGTAGCTCATAGTAGGAGGAAGCATATTAGAGCTCATGGGCAGACTTCAAAGATATGTTCCTTTATGTAAACCCAAGGCAAACAAGGAAAGTGGTGTGTAACAGGAGGTTTTGTGGCAACAAGGCATTGTCTGGGATCAGGGTGAGCAGTTCAGGTAGTGAGAGTATGAAGCCATCTTTCCAAAACAAATAGCTCAAAGCTAATGATCAATAATTTTGGTTACATGATGGAGAGCACAACAGGTTTGGGATAACTATTTGCAACATGTTGCTGGCCTCAGCCATCTGCCTGGCCATGTGCACATCATGTCTGAGAACATTCATTTTGTGACTATTATTTTCCAATCTCTAATAAAGAAAATTGCCTGCAACAGAATGTAGTCCTGTTGTGTGAAGGTCCATTCATCACAAGAGTTCAAATTGGTTGCAATAAAATTAGGGAAGTGAGAAAAGCATAAAATAAATCCCATTTCTGATGTTACTGAACCAACAAAAGTTAAAATCAAATAAAACTAAAGAAGTTATAATGTTACAAAGCTAATGGTCAACAGAATTAAACCCTGAACACGACATCAGGTTATCACTGGTCAAAAATCATCAGAGGGTGTTTAGTGGGTGCCTCAGGGGTCTGTACTGGGCCTCTCCTGTTCCTCGTATGTATCAATGACCTGGATTTGCAAAACCAGTGTGAGATAATTTCCAGAATCCACCAAATTGGGGCAAGTGTAGAATCAGAGACAGCAAAGGTCCTACAAAGAGAGCTTGATACACGAGCTGATCACTGGCAAATGAAGTTTAATACAGATGAATCCAAGTTACAACAACAACAATTTGGATTTATATAGCGCCCTCCACGCCGGATGGCATCTCAGAAAGCTTCACAGCAACGGATCCCAGGAGTGTGGGAGGGGGAAGGGAGGAGCCAGAGGGAGGGGAGGAAGGTGACCCAAGGCACGGTCAAAAAGAAAGATCTTCAGCAGAGACCTGAAAATAGGAAGAGAGGGGACGAGGCAAAGGGAGTGAGGAAGGGAGTTCCAGAGCCTCAGAGCATAGTGGCTGAAGGCACGGCCACCGAGGGTTGAGCGGAGGACTCGGGGGACGAGGAGGAGGCCAGACCCAGAGGAACGAAGGCAATGGGTATTGTTTTGAGGAGAGAGGAGGTCAGAGAGGTCGGGGGTGCAGAGAAGTGGAGGGATTTGAAGACAAGGCTGAGGATCTTGAAATCAATCCTCTCTGGGACAGGCAGCCAGTGCAGACTGGCAAGGACTGGGGGGATTGGGGAGCGGAGTTTGGTGCGGGTGAGAATGAGGGCGGCAGAGTTTTGAATAAAATGGATTTTATTGATGGTGATGGAGGAGAGGCCGGTGAGGAGGGCGCTGAATAGTCCAGCCGAGAGGTGACAAAGGCATGGACCAGGGTTTCAGCGGCTTTCGGAGAGAGGTATTGGCGGAGACAGGTGATGCGTCGGAGGTGGAAGAAAGCGGTGCTGGTGAGGGACCGGATGTGGGGGCGGAAGGATAATTGGGGGTCGAACCTGATGCCTTAGTTGAGTACTGGTTCGGAGAGTTTTAAGGGGAGGTCGGGTAGGTGGAGGAGATGAGAGCCGTGAGATTTTAGATGTTGATGAGAGCCAAAGAGTATGGCTTCCGTCTTGTCAACGTTCAGCTGAATGAAATTTGCACTCATCCAGCCCCTGAGGTCTGACAGGCAGAACATCAGGGGACTGGGGGGTTGCAAAGTGTAGGTGGAAAAATAGAGTTGGGGTTGTCCGGGTATATGGAAAGTATACCCCATGTCTGTGGATGACATCCTCAAGAGGGAGCATGTAGATCAGAAAGAGGAGGGGGCCAAGAATGGATCCTTGGGGTACCCGCAGGTAACCGGGTGAGAGCGGGAGGAGAAGCCGTTTATGCAGATGTACTGCTGGCGGTTTGTGAGGTAGGACTCGAACCGGGCGAGTGCGGTCCCACTGAGGTGGATGATGGAGGAAAGGCGGTGGAAGAGGATGGCGTGATTGACTGTGTCGATTGCGGTGGAGAGGTCCATGAGGACAAGGAGGCAGAGAGAGCCCTGGTCACAGATAGAGAGGATGGTGTTTGTGACTTTCACAAGCGCAGTCTCTGTACTGTGGGTGGAAACCGGACTGGAGGGGTTCGAAGAGGGAATGGGAAGAGAGGTGTGCTCGGAGTTGATTGGCAACAAAGCATTCTAGGACTTTGGCGAGGAACGGCAGGTTAGAAATGGGGTGGTAGTGGCTGGGGTTTGAGGGATCTAGGGAAGGTTTTTTGAGGAGGGGGCTGATGACAGCAGTTTTGAGGGGGGCAGGGACTGATCCAGAGGAGAGCGACTGGTTGATGACACCAGCCAGTAGTGGGTAGAGGAGGGGGAGCTGGGTGACCAGCAAGTTGGTGGGGAGGGGTTCGAGGCAGCAGGTGGTGGGTTTCATGGAGGTGATGGTGGGCGAGAGGGAGGAGGGAGTGATGGGGAGGAAGGAATGTAGGATGGGGGTTGTGGTAGGACCTGATGATGGGGAGGGTGAGGGGGACGGAGAGGGGGTGGTGGGTGACAAGAGGCAGGTGGATGAGGCTGCCTGGTGGATGTTATGTATTTTAGATGAAAAGAAGTCCATGACCTCCTCGCACTTGGCATTGGATGTTAAGATTGAGGGGCCTGAGGGGGTGCACAGAGGAGGTAGTGGGTGGTGGAAAAAAGGATTTTTCGGTTGTGTTTAACCTCCAAGATGATGTTAGAGTAGAAGGTCGTTTTTGCGCGTGTCAAAGAACTGCGGTAACTGTGGAGATGCTCGAGCCACAGGTTGGTGGTGAACTGTCAGGGCAGTTTTCCGCAATCTGCGCTCAAGCAGCCGGGTTTGGGTTTTTAGGCGGCGGAGATGGTTATTGTACCAGGGGATCGAGTGGGTTTGGAGATGGTCCTGAATTTCAGGGGGATGAGGGAGTTGAAGGTGGAGGAAGAGGCGATCATGGAGCAGCTGGACGGCTGCTTCAGGTTCTCCGCAGGTGGAAGGCCAGAGGGATAGGATATCTGATGATGTGAGGGCCTTTGTGAGGGTATCAGGATATAGCCTTTTCCACGGGCGGTCGGGTATGGTTGAGAGCTTAATGAAGGAGAGAGGGATGTGAGAGGAGAAGGAGATGAGGAGATGGCCTTGTCCACTATGCTGAGGTCGGAAATGTCAAGGCCGTGGGTGATAACGAGGTCAAGGGCATGGCCACGGTTGTGGGTCGGTGAATTAATATGAAGGGTGAGGTTTAGGAAGGAGAGGAGGGCAGTGACGTCAGAAGATGTGGTGCAAGGGGAGTTTAGGTGGAGGTTGAAATCGCCCATTATGAGCAGGCGTTCGGAGCAGAGGGACAGGGAAGAGAGGAGAGTAGTGATGTCTGTGTGGAAGGAGCCGGGGGCTTAGGGGGGCGGTAGACAAGGAGGATTTTCAATGGGAGAGAAGGATCGAAGAGGGTGAGGTGCTCGAAGGAGGGGACGCAGCCAGAGGAGTAGGGGGAAAGATGAAGGGAGGCTTTGGAAATGAAGGCCACCCTGCTGCCACGTTGGTTAGGACGGAGGGTGTGGTGGAAGTTGTAGCTAGGGGGATGGAGTCATTGGGGGAGAGCCAGGTTTCGGTGACCCCAAGAAGGTCAAGGTGCTTATCCAGGATGAGGTCGTGGATGATGAGGGTTTTGTTTGAGAGGGAACAGACATTTTGGAGGGAAATGCGGGTGGGCTTGCTGGAGGGAGGAGAGGGCGGAGGGAGTGATACAGAGAGGATTTCGGGATGTACAGGACAGATGGCTGTGGAGTGCGGGGGGAGTAGAGAGTTGGGGAGGGTACGTATGAGGGAAGGGGAAGTTGTGTTTGCCTTAAGGAGGCGGTTTGAGTGGAGGGAGTGAGTGATTGGACACGTGGGGTTGCTGCTTTGGCAGAGCCAGTGCCGGGAGCCACGATGGGCCCGGCGGAGGATGCCCAGGATGGAGCAGAGGGAAGTGGTGATGGGGTCGAGAAGAGAGAGAAGGTGGGGAGGGCGGTGGGAGAGAAGGACAGAAGGGGAGTAGCGGATAGAGGGGAGTGGGAGGAGAGACATTTAGAGTGGAGGGGAAGACCTGGGTCGGGGCGGCAGCCAAAACACGCACGCAGAGACCAGGAGTGAGTGATCAGCGGGACAGCATCAGCCCTCAGGCTGTGTGGTCATGGCTGGGATGGCAGTGACAGGGGTGGCCAGGCCATTGTTGTTGTTGTTGCTGTGTTTTTTTATTATTAGTTATGATGTTGCATTGTGAATCAGCGCCCCCCTATCACTTACCACCCACCCCGCCCCCCCCCTCCCCCACCCACACTCTCCTGACTCCGCTCCCGATTGCCACATAGTTACCACATAAAGGATTCAAGAACAGGAAAGACGAGTCCTCCATGGATGGGAGAGAACTTGCCAAGGGGGAAGTTGAGAGAGATCTGAGGGTTTGGTTGGCTCGTCACTCACTAAGTCAAACAGTGTGAGACAGCAGTAAACAAGGCAAACAGGATGCTGAGCTATATTACTAAATCTGTCCTGAAATTGCCCTTACAAGTCTATACTTATGTCGCCCTGTTCTATGCCCCCTCCTCTGGCCGACTGCTGGCAGACACAAGTCTCAGATGGGCGGATGACATAGGACCTAGGCACCGAGCAAGGGAAAGTTATCAGAATCTGACCTCAGCCGGGATCAAGCCAATATATCTTTAACTTTGCTAACACTAATTGGCACATGTCCCCTCTCACGGGTCTTGTCCATGCCCCAATAACTAAAGAATGCTATACTAAAAATATAATAATAATAATCCTTGCATTTGATATCCATGCCATGACCCGATCTGCCTTCCCCCACAACCGCTACATTGCCTGACTCCGCCGCTGCCTCACCTCACAGGCATCCGAAACCCTCATACACACATTTGTCACCTCAAGGCTCGCCTGCGGAAACTCCCTCCTCGTTGGCCTCCCCAACTCTTCCCTCCACAACCTGCAGATCATCCAGAACTCTGCAGCTTATGTCCTCTCCCACACCAGCTTCCGTGACCCCATCAGCCCCACCCTCGCCCGGCTCCACTGGCTCCCCATCCCTCAGAGGATAGAATTCAAAATCTTCGTCCTCACTTTCAAGACCCTCCACGGCCTTGCCCCCTCCTACATCTCTGACCTCCTGACCCTCCCCTATCAATCTGTCCGCTCCAGGTGGCTGGGCTTTCTCTATCCCCTCTCTTTGGCACTCTATCAGCCCTCCTTCCCTCTCTGCCCTCCCTCATCCCAACCTCATCTCAACCCCATCCCCCACTATGCCACCCCCACCACGCTCGGGTCCTGATCCCTGACTGCTCAGTGCCTTGGAATGTCCTACTAACATGATAGGTGCTTTATAAATGTAATTTTGCTATTGTTGTTGATATAGCGCCTCATCGCATCTTCGAGATGTTTCAAAGCGCTTCACAGAATATACTGTCAAGTGAATAGACTGTATATTTGTGGGTGAAACGCAGAAGCCAATTGTGCACAGCAGCGTCCCACAAACCGTCATGGATTGAAGTGACCGATTTATTATTACAATATTTTTTGAAGGAATTATTACTCTTGACCCCTTCTTTTCCTTGTCTTCATGCTCCCTCTCGGTGATGTTATCCGTAGACATGGGGTCAACTTCCTTATGCATGCAGATGACACCCAAATCTACTCCTCTGCCTCCAGCTGTGACCACCCGTCTGCTGTTGACCTGTCAGTTTGTTTAAAGGACATCAAAGCCTGGATGAGCGCAAATTTCCTGCAGCTGAATATCAGCAAGATTGAACCCATACTCTTTGGCTCCCTCAACGTCTTCTCTCTGGCGGGTCTGAACTCCTCAACATCCCCAGCCTCTCCCTCAGACTCTCTGAACCCATGAATTTAAGCGTAAGGTTTGATCCCCAGCTTTCCTTTCTACACCACATCCGTTCCCTCACCAGGAACGCTTTTTTCCATATCCATCACATTGCCCTCTTCTGTCTGTACCTCACAGCTGAAACCCTCATCTGCACCTTCGTCCCTTCCCGGCTGGACTAATCCAATGTTCTCCTCACTGGTCTCCCCAGTCCACCATACACAAAAGGCAATTAATTCAAAACTCCACCACCCAGATACTCACCTGCACAAAACTCCCCTACACACCTCCTCCCCTACACACACCTCCTCCCCTACACACACACACACGCGTACACACCGCCTCCCCTACACACACCTCCTCCCCTACACACCCCCTCCCCTACACACCTCCTCCCCTACACACACCTCCTCCCTCCACACCCCCTCCCCTCCACACCTCCTCCCCTCCACACCCCCTCCCCTCCACACCTCCTCCCCTACACACATCTCCTCCCCTCCACCCCCCCTCCCCTACACCCCCCCTCCCCTACACACACCTCCTCCCCTACACACCCCTCCCCTACACACACCCTACCCTACAATGAGCACTTCCACAAAAATGAGCTAATCATGGATTTTTGAAGGGGAGGGTCATGTCTGACGAATCTAATTGAATTTTTTGAGAAGGTCATTAAAATGGTAGACTAGTATTTGGACATCTAGAAGATGGATGTTGGTCTTTTATTTATAAGCATTTCTTAGATTGTGATATGTTGTGTCTGAGTGGCGAGTCAGTGAGCAGCGCGGCCTCGGGAACCACAGTAAACTGAGTGTGAGACGTGAGGCCCGAGGTTCAAAGGTTTTGGTTGATGAGAGCCGAGGAGATGGCCTGTGGGAGGACACTGCTGGGGTGAGAATTCCAAGTCTCCCACCTGTACAATGGGCGCGAGAAACAGCCGAGGCCGCGGTTGGGCGGTGAGTGGCGGTGAGTGACTGGCGGTGAAGGCGCGGCTGCTGCACACGGTCTGAACATCAACCAAACCTCGCGGCATGGCATAACTTCCTGGCGCCTTTTTCAAATCCCCCGGAGTAGGGCATATAGTACAGTGGTATATTCTATTATCCTTCTGCTACCGTGTCCTCCCTTCTCTCCTGGTCTCTGGCACCTAAGCCTAACCAACAAACCTCTCTTCCTCCTCTCCCTCCCTCATGGTAGCCCGCAGGATGATGCTGTCCCGCTGATTACTTGCTCCCGCTCTCTGCATGCTAGTTTTGGCTTGCCCTGACCCAAGCTGCTCCCCCTGAAAATGTTCCTGCTCCCACCCCCACACTCCGTTACTCCCACTCCGCCCTTCTCTCCCACCACCATCCTTGACTTCTCTCTCCTGGACCCCACCTCCTTCTGCCACAGCCTGGACATCCTCCACCATGCTCATCGTGGCTCCCAGCATTGATTGTCCCAGAGCAGCCACCCTAACTGATTCACTCTCTCCCCACCAACCGCCTCTGAAAGGCAAACATTCCTTCCCCCTCCCTCATCCATACCCTCCCCAACTCTCCCTGCTCCTCAAAATCCATGATCACTTCCCCCCCCACAAATCCAAATCCCATCACTGCCCCCCACCAGCAAAACTATCTGTATTTCCCTCCAAAATGTCTGCTCCCTCTCCCATACTATCTATGACTTCATCCTGGATGAGCGCATCGATATTCTTGGGCTTTGGGAAACCTGGCTCTCCCCCGGTGACCCTGACCCCCTTGTTGAAGCCTTCCCTCCTGGCTACGCTTTTCACCACACCGCCTGCCCCAAGCAATTTGGTGGTGGGGTTGCCTTCATCTCCCAACCTTCCCTTGGTCTATCCCCTTAATCCTCTGGCTGTTTCTCCTCCTTTGAGAAACTCACCCTCTACCATCCCTCCTCTCTCTCCCCCAAAATCCTCCTAGTTTACTGCCCCCACCCACCCAAACCCACTAGGTCCTTCCTCTCCGATATCTCCTCTCCTCTCATCCCTGTTCCTCTGCACTGAACACTGCTCATAATGGGTGATTTCAACCTCCACCTAAACTCCCCCTGCACCACCTCTTCGGATTTCACTGCCCTCCTCTCCTCCCTAAACCTCACCCTCCACATCAACTCACCTACCCACAACCAAGGCCATTCCCTCCACCTCGTTATTACATGTGGTCTTGACATTTCCAATCTGTCTATCACAGACAAGGCCATCTTGGACCACTTCCTTATCTCCCACTCCTCCTGCATTGCCCTCCCCTCTTTCAAACCCTCCACCATTGTTTTCCACCCCCGGAAAAAGCTTCCCCTGAGTCCATCACAAATGCCCTCTCTTCCTCGGACTTACTCTTCCTCTGGCACTCCCCCCACCCGCAGTGATCCTGATGCAGCCATCAAGCTGCTGAGTGATCATCTCTCCACAACCTTCATTACCCTGGCTCCCCTGAAATCCTGGGTTGTTTCCAAACCCACCCATTCCCCCAGGTACAACAGTCATCTCCGTTCACTCAAAACACAAACCCAGTTGCTCGAGCGCAGTTGGCAGAAATCCAGCCTCACAAATCACTACCAGCTGTGGCTCGAGCACCTCCACACCCACCACATCTTCCTTTCACAGCCACAACTGACTTTTACTCCAAAGTCACCCTGGAGGAAAATAGCAATCCAAACATATTGTTTTCCACCGCCCATCATCTCCTCCGTTCACCCCCTCGAGTCCCCTCTATCCTCATGTCAAACGCCAAGTGCAAAGAGGTCCTAGACTTTTTCACCTCAAAAACGTAAAACATTCGCTTGGCTGCATTGTCTTCCCCCCCCATACCCACTTCCACCCCACTCAGACCATCCACACTGCCATCTCTCTCTGCCATGGCTCCTGCCACTCCCCCCTCCTTACACTCCTTTGCCCCCATTTTTCCCTCCTCCCTCCCAACCACAATCACCCAGATGAAGTTCGCCACCTGCTGCCTCGAACCCCTCCCCACCCAGCTGCTGGCCACTCAACTCCCCTCCTCTCCCCACTGCTGGTCGACATGGTCAACCACTCTCTCTCCTCAGGCTCTGTTCCACGCTCCCTGAAAACCGCTGTCATCACACCCTTCCTCAAAAGCCTACCCTCGATCCCTCTAATCTCTCACACTCCCGTCCTATCTCCAACCTGCCCTTCCTTGCCAAAGTCCTGGAACCCATTGTTGGAGATCAACCTCGGTCACACCTCTCCCTCCTCGAGCCCCTGCAGTCTGGTTTTCGCACCCACAGCACAGAGACAGCGCTTGCCAAAGCCACAAACATCCTCTCTATCTGTGACCAGGGCTCCCTCTGCTTCCTCGTCCTCCTGGGTCTCTCTGCTGTGTTCGACACAATCGACCACGCCATCCTCCTCCATCGCCTCTCGTCCCTCATCCGCCTTAGTGGGACCTCACTCGCATGGTTTGAGTCCTACTTAACCAACCGCCTCTATTTCATCCTGGCAAATGTTTTTTCCTCGTGCATTCGCCTGGTCACCTGGGGGTACCCCACGGCTCCATCCTTGGCCTCTTCTTTTCCTTATCTCTATGCTCCCTCTGGGCGATGTCATCTGCAGACACAGGGTAAACTTCCACATGTTTGCGGGTGACACACAAATCTACTTTGCCTCCTCCAGCACCAACTCCAAGTCCGCCAATGTTCTAGCAGCTTATCTGGCAGATATCAGGGCCTCGATGAGTGTAAACATCCTGCAGCTGAATATGGACAAGATGGAAGCCATACTCCTTATCTCCCGTCAATGTCTTCACTCCTGCGGATCTCAACTCCTCAACCTCCCTGAGCTCTTCCTCACACTCACCAAACCAATGCGCAATCTAGGCATCTGGTTTGACCCCCAGCTGTCCTTTCTCCCCCACATCTTGTCCCTGACCAGGACCGCCTTCTTCTACCTCCACACATTGCCCCCCTCCAACTGTACCATAACCCAAATGCAGCCGAAACCCTTGTGCATGTGTTTGTCACCTTCCACCTGGATTACTCCAACCCACTCCTCCAGCTTTGGCTCAGGCTCCACTCGCTCCCCATCACCAAACGGATCGACTTCAAGATCCTCTCACGCTTGTATTCAAATCCCTTCACTCCCTGGCGCCAACCTCCTCACCCTCACTCCCCAGTCCACCACTCGGCACCTCCGCTCGACTGGCACTGGCTCCTGCTCATCCCTCACACCCTCCGCTCCATCATTGGAGGTTGTGCTTTCAGCCATTGTGCCCCGAAACTCTGGAACCCTCTCCCTCAATCCCTCCTCCTTTCCCCCCTCTCCCCTCTTTCAGGTCCTGCCTGAAAACGTTCCTCTTCGACTGTGCTTGCAGCCACCTTCCCCTCCCCCTGGCTCGGAGTCAGGTTCCACTACTGTTAAGCTCTGAGATGCTAATCTGTGTGGAGGGCGCTATATAAGTAAAAGTTGTTGTTGTTGTGTTCAGGAACCTGGGTGTCTTGTTCGACCTCAACTGTCTTTTCTTCCCCACATCCAAGCCATGACCCCCTCTGCCTTCCCTCACCTCCGGATCATCGCCCGACTCCACCACTACCTCACCCTCAGGCCACTGAAACTCTTGTTCACGCCTTCATCACCTCCAGACTCGACTATGCAAACTCCCTGCGTGTCGGCCTTCCCAACTCCTCCCTCCACAGACTGCAGGTAATCCAGAACTAACTCTGCAGCCCGTGTCCTCTCCCGCACCAAACTCCGTGACCCATCTCATTATTGCTGTTATTGTTATTGCTGTTATTGTTATTGCTGTTATTGTTATTGCTGTTATTGTTATTGCTGTTATTGTTATTGCTGTTATTGTTATTGCTGTTATTGTTATTGCTGTTATTGTTATTGCTGTTATTGTTATTGCTGTTATTGTTATTGCTGTTGTTATTGCTGTTGTTATTGCTGTTATTATTATTGCTGTTATTTTTATTGTTGTTATTATTATTGCTGTTATTATTGCTGTTATTATTATTGCTGTTATTTTTATTGTTGTTATTATTATTACTGTTATTATTGCTCGACCTAACCACCGTGGTGGCAGTGTGGCTCTCATCTCCCGGTCCCCGCTTGGCCTGTCTCTGTACTCCTCTGGAACCTTCCCCTCGTTTGAGCACCTTACCCTTTATCACCCTCCAACCTTTCCCTCAAAATTCTCCTTATCAACCACCAAGCCCTCCCCCACCTTCAGCCCCGACATCTCCACCCTCCTATCTTCCCTCTCCCTTTGCTCTGAACACCTACTCATCCTCGGCGATTTCAACCTTCACTTCACCCCCTCCTGCTCTACCTCTGCTGACTTTTTCTCCCTTATCTTCTCCCTCAATCTCTCCTTCCACATTCACTCCACCACCTACATCTACAGGCATCTCCTCGACCAGGTGATCACTCAAGGCCTCACCATCTCTGACTTCACCATCATTGACAAAGCGATCTTGGACCATCACTTCATCTCCCTTAACTCCTCAATCCCTCTCCCCATCGCCACCCAACCCACCTACAGCGCCCGGAAAAAATCTCCCCCCCACCCCCACCAACGTCCCTCTCGGCTACCCTGGAGTCATTTGAACTCCTTCCCCTCTGGGAGTTCTCCCACAATGACCTATCCTCCTCGGTCACTCTTCTCCACAGCTCACTCTCCTCCACTCTCCATTCCCTCGCTT
Source organism: Callorhinchus milii (assembly GCF_018977255.1). NCBI lineage: Eukaryota > Metazoa > Chordata > Chondrichthyes > Chimaeriformes > Callorhinchidae > Callorhinchus > Callorhinchus milii. The sequence goes on along the minus strand of NW_024704762.1, from coordinate 285,994 downwards.
CCCGAACTGTCTCCTACTCATGTAAATCAACCTGGTACACAAGCCACCTCCATTCCCTTAAACCCCAGGCGCGTTCCGCTGAGTGCACTGGCTTAAATCAAACCTAACTGTCCATCGGCAGATCTGGCTGGACCATGTCAAATCATACCGCTCCACCCTCGCCTCCGCTAAATCGTCATTCTACTCCAAGACAATCTTGGAGGCTAAGGACAACCCCAGGCTCCTCTTCTCCATCACGAACCGGCTCCTCTGCCCACCCTCTCATGCCTCGCCCATCCTCACCTCAACAACAACAACAAGATTACATGTGTATAGCGCCTTTCACGTCGGGAGGAATTCCCAAGGCGCTGGACAGTGACAGCATTTCAGACCTGAGCTGGGGTCGGGGGGAGGGGAAGGGGGGTGGCCGATGCCACGTCAAATGCCAATTGCAAGGTGATACTGGAGGGAATCTGCTGAGCTGCCTGCCACTGCATCTGCCCTTCCCATCTCCTCCTCCCACCTCAGCCCCAACCCGCCCTTCCCTCCACACCTTTGAACCCATCTCCCCTTCCTCTCTCATCGTCACCGTAACCCGTACGAAACCGACCACCTGCTCCCTCGACCCCATCCCTACCCCCCACCTTACCTCTTAGCACCACCTCCTTTCCCCTCTACTCACTGACATCGTAAACCTCTCCCTGTCCTCTGGTACTGTTCCCACCCGATTAAAAACCGCTGTCATCACCTCTATTCTTTTTAAAAAAAAACTCCCTAGAGCCTTCTCTACTCCCTAAATACCACCCATCTCCAAACTTTCCTCTCCAAGGTCCTGGAACGAGTTGTTGTTTCTCAGCTTCTCTCCTTCCTCTCCCACCATTTCCTTCTCGAACGCCTCCAATCGGGTTTCCATGCTGCCCACAGCACAGAAACCGCCCTGGTCAAAGTGACGAATGACATTCTGTCCATCTGGGACCAGGGCTCCCTCTGCCTCCTCGTCCTCGTTGACCTCTCTGCTGCCTTCGACATCGTCGACCATTCTATCCTCATCCACGCCTCCTCTCACCTCAACCTTCATGGTTCTGTCCTTGACTGGTTCAGATCATACCTCTCACAACGCCTCCACTTTATCTCCTCAAATGGCTTCTCCTCTAGCCCCCGTACCATGTCGTGCGGCATTCCTCAGGGCTCTGTCCTTGGTCCCCTCCTCTTCAATATCTACAATGCTCTCTCTTGGTGACATCATCCGCAGACATGGGGTCAACTTCCACATGTATGTGGATGACACCCAACTCTATCTCTCTGCCCCCCTCCCCCCGCTTGACTCCAGGTCCCACTGCTGTCCTGACAGAATGTCTGTCAGATATCAAGTCCTGGATGAGAGCGAACTTTCTACAGTTGAACGTCAACAAGACCGAGGCTCTCCTGATTGGCTCCCGTCAACGCCTTCTCACCTCAGGCGCTGACAGCATCACCATCCATGGATGCACACTCCACCTTGCTAAGCCAGTGTGGAACCTTGGGGTCTTGTTTGACCCTCAACTATCCTTTCTACCCACATCTGTGCCATGACCCACTCGGCCTCCCCAACTCCTCCCTCCACAGGCTGCAGATCATCCAGAACTCTGCAGTCCGTATCCTCTCCCGCACCAGGCTCCGCGACCCTATCACCCCCGTCCTCGCCCAACTCCACTGGCTTCCCATCACACAGAGGATGCAGTTCAAGATCCTGGTCCTTACCTTCAAAGTCCTCTTGCTCCCCCCGACCTCTCCGATCTCCTAAACCCCTACCATCCTGTTTGTTTCCTCTGCTTCAGGTCTCCCGCCTCGCCCCACTATTGCCGGGTGGGCCTTCTGCCACTCTGCCCCCACCCTCTGGAACTCCATCCCGCAATCCCTCTGTCTCACCCCCTCCCTCGCCAACTTCAAGACCCTCCTTATCGACCGTGCTTTTGATCTAGATCCCTGCTTCCCCCACCTCCCTTCCCCCCTCTCTCACCCCTCCCCCCAGCTTGAGTCCGTAACTCCAATAATAACAGTAATAATAATAACAACAATAAAAATAACAGCAATAATAATAACAGCAATAATAACAGCAATAATAATAACAACAATAAAAATAACAGCAATAATAATAACAGCAATAACAACAGCAATAACAACAGCAATAACAATAACAGCAATAACAATAACAGCAATAACAATAACAGCAATAACAATAACAGCAATAACAATAACAGCAATAACAATAACAGCAATAACAATAACAGCAATAACAATAACAGCAATAACAATAACAGCAATAACAATAACAGCAATAATGAGATGGGTCACGGAGTTTGGTGCGGGAGAGGACAGGGACTGCAGAGTTCTGGATGATCTGCAGCCTGTGGAGGGAGGAGTTGGGGAGGCCACAAGGAATGAGTTTGCTAGTCAGTCTGGAGTGATGAAGGCGTGAAACAAGACCCCAAGGTTCCACACTGGCTTAGCAAGGTGGAGTCGGGCGATGATCCGGAGGTGAGGGAAGGCAGAGGGGTCATGGCTGGATGTGGGGAAGAAAAGACAGTTGAGGTCGAACAAGACACCCAGGTTCCTGAACACAACAACAACAACTTTTACTTATATAGCGCCCTCCACACAGATTAGCATCTCAGAGCTTAACAGTAGTGGAACCTGACTCCGAGCCAGGGGGAGGGGAAGGTGGCTGCAAGCACAGTCGAAGAGGAACGTTTTCAGGCAGGACCTGAAAGAGGGGAGAGGGGGGAAAGGAGGAGGGATTGAGGGAGAGGGTTCCAGAGTTTCGGGGCACAATGGCTGAAAGCACAACCTCCAATGATGGAGCGGAGGGTGTGAGGGATGAGCAGGAGCCAGTGCCAGTCGAGCGGAGGTGCCGAGTGGTGGACTGGGGAGTGAGGGTGAGGAGTTGGCGCCAGGGAGTGAAGGATTTGAATACAAGCGTGAGAGGATCTTGAAGTCGATCCGTTTGGTGATGGGGAGCGAGTGGAGCCTGAGCCAAAGCTGGAGGAGTGGGTTGGAGTAATCCAGGTGGAAGGTGACAAACACATGCACAAGGGTTTCGGCTGCATTTGGGTTATGGTACAGTTGGAGGGGGGCAATGTGTGGAGGTAGAAGAAGGCGGTCCTGGTCAGGGACAAGATGTGGGGAGAAAGGACAGCTGGGGGTCAAACCAGATGCCTAGATTGCGCATTGGTTTGGTGAGTGTGAGGAAGAGCTCAGGGAGGTTGAGGAGTGAGATCCGCAGGAGTGAAGACATTGACGGGAGATAAGGAGTATGGCTTCCATCTTGTCCATATTCAGCTGCAGGATGTTTACACTCATCGAGGCCCTGATATCTGCCAGATAAGCTGCTAGAACATTGGCGGACTTGGAGTTGGTGCTGGAGGAGGCAAAGTAGATTTGTGTGTCACCCGCAAACATGTGAAAGTTTGCCCTGTGTCTGCAGATGACATCGCCCAGAGGGAGCATATAGGTAAGGAAAAGAAGAGGCCAAGGATGGAGCCCTGGGGTACCCCAGGTGACCAGGCGAATGCACGAGGAAAAAACATTTGCCAGGATGAAATAGAGGCGGTTGGTTAAGTAGGACTCAAACCATGCGAGTGAGGTCCACTAAGGCGGATGAGGGACGAGAGGCGATGGAGGAGGATGGCGTGGTCGATTGTGTCGAACACAGCAGAGAGACCCAGGAGGACGAGGAAGCAGAGGAGCCCTGGTCACAGATAGAGAGGAGTTTGTGGCTTTGGCAAGCGCTGTCTCTGTGCTGTGGGTGCAAAAACCAGACTGCAGGGGCTCGAGGAGGGAGAGGTGTGACCGAGGTTGATCTCAACAATGGGTTCCAGGACTTTGGCAAGGAAGGGCAGGTTGAGAGGACGGGAGTGTGAGAGATTAGAGGGATCGAGGGTAGGCTTTTGAGGAAGGGTGTGATGACAGCGGTTTTCAGGGAGCGTGGAACAGAGCCTGAGGAGAGAGAGTGGTTGACCATGTCGACCAGCAGTGGGGAGAGGAGGGAGTTGAGTGCCAGCAGCTGGGTGGGGAGGGTTCGAGGCAGCAGGTGGCGAACTTCATCTGGGTGATTGTGGTTGGGAGGGAGGAGGGAAAAATGGGGGCAAAGGAGTGTAAGGAGGGGGGAGTGGCAGGAGCCATGGCAGAGAGAGATGGCAGTGTGGATGGTCTGAGTGGGGTGGAAGTGGTATGGGGGGGGAAGACAATGCAGCCAAGCGAATGTTTTACGTTTTTGAGGTGAAAAAGTCTAGGACCTCTTTGCACTTGGCGTTTGACATGAGGAGAGGGGACTCGAGGGGGTGAACGGAGGAGATGATGGGCGGTGGAAAACAATATGTTTGGATTGCTATTTTCCTCCAGGGTGACTTTGGAGTAAAAGTCAGTTGTGGCTGTGAAAGGAAGATGTGGTGGGTGTGGAGGTGCTCGAGCCACAGCTGCTGATGAATCGTGAGGCCGGATTTCTGCCAACTGCGCTCGAGCAACTGGGTTTGTGTTTTGAATGAGTGGAGATGACTGTTGTACCTGGGGGAGTGGTTGGGTTTGGAAACAACCCAGGATTTCAGGGGAGCCAGGGTAATGAAGGTTGTGGAGAGATGATCACTCAGCAGCTTGATGGCTGCATCAGGATCACTGCGGGTGGGGGGAGTGCCAGAGGAAGAGTAAGTCCGAGGAAGAGAGGGCATTTGTGATGGACTCAGGGGAAGCTTTTTCCGGGGTGGAAAACAATGGTGGAGGGTTTGAAAGAGGGAGGGCAATGCAGGAGGAGTGGGAGATAAGGAAGTGGTCCAAGATGGCCTTGTCTGTGATAGACAGATTGGGAAATGTCAAGACCACATGTAATAACGAGGTGGAGGGAATGGCCTTGGTTGTGGGTAGGTGAGTTGATGTGGAGGGTGAGTGTTTAGGGAGGAGAGGAGGGCAGTGAAATCCGAAGAGGTGGTGCAGGGGGAGTTTAGGTGGAGGTTGAAATCACCCATTATGAGCAGTGTTCAGTGCAGAGGAACAGGGATGAGAGGAAGAGGAGATATCGGAGAGGAAGGACCTAGTGGGTTTGGGTGGGTGGGGGCAGTAAACTAGGAGGATTTTGGGGGAGAGAGAGGAGGGATGGTAGAGGGTGAGTTTCTCAAAGGAGGAGAAACAGCCAGAGGATTAAGGGGATAGACCAAGGGAAGGTTGGGAGATGAAGGCAACCCCACCACCAAATTGCTTGGGCAGGCGTGTGGTTGAAAAGCGTAGCCAGGAGGGAAGGCTTCAACAAGGGGGTCAGGTCACCGGGAGAGCCAGGTTTCCCAAAGCCCAAGAATATCGATGCGCTCATCCAGGATGAAGTCATAGATAGTATGGGAGAGGGAGCAGAGACATTTTGGAGGGAAATACAGATAGTTTTGCTGGTGGGGGGCAGTGATGGATTTGGATTTGTGGGGGGGAAGTGATCATGGATTTTGAGGAGCAGGGAGAGTTGGGGGGTATGGATGAGGGAGGGGGAAGGAATGTTTGCCTTTCAGAGGCGGTTGGTGGAGAGAGTGAATCAGTTAGGGTGGCTGCTCTGGGACAATCAATGCTGGGAGCCACGATGAGCATGGTGGAGGATGTCCAGGCTGTGGCAGAAGGAGGTGGGGTCCAGGAGAGAGAAGTCAAGGATGGTGGTGGGAGAGAAGGGCGGAGTGGGAGTAACGGAGTGTGGGGGTGGGAGCAGGAACATTTTCAGGGGGAGCAGCTTGGGTCAGGGCAAGCCAAAACTAGCATGCAGAGAGCGGGAGCAAGTAATCAGCGGGACAGCATCATCCTGCGGCGCTACCATGAGGGAGGGAGAGGAGGAAGAGAGGTTTGTTGGTTAGGCTTAGGTGCCAGAGACCAGGAGAGAAGGGAGGACACGGTAGCAGAAGGATAATAGAATATACCACTGTACTATATGCCCTACTCCGGGGGATTTGAAAAAGGCGCCAGGAAGTTATGCCATGCCGCGAGGTTTGGTTGATGTTCAGAGCCGTGTGCAGCAGCCGCGCCTTCACCGCCAGTCACTCACCGCCACTCACCGCCCAACCGCGGCCTCGGCTGTTTCTCCGCGCCCATTGTACAGGTGGGAGACTTGGAATTCTCACCCCAGCAGTGTCCTCCCACAGGCCATCTCCTCGGCTCTCATCAACCAAAACCTTTGAACCTCGGGCCTCACGTCTCACACTCAGTTTACTGTGGTTCCCGAGGCCGCGCTGCTCACTGACGCCACTCAGACACACAAACATATCACAATCTAAGAAATGCTTATAAATAAAAGACCAACATCCATCTTCTAGATGTCCAAATACTAGTCTACCATTTTAATGACCTTCTCAAAAAAATTCAATTAGATTCGTCAGACATGACCCTCCCCTTCAAAAATCCATGATTAGCTCATTTTTGTGGAAGTGCTCATTGTAGGTAGGGTGTGTGTAGGGGAGGGGTGTGTAGGGGAGGAGTGTGTGTAGGGGAGGGGGGGTGTAGGGGAGGGGGGGGGAGGGGAGGAGATGTGTGTAGGGGAGGAGGTGTGGAGGGAGGGGGTGTGGAGGGAGGAGGTGTGGAGGGGAGGGGTGTGGAGGGGAGGAGGTGTGTGTAGGGGAGGAGGTGTGTAGGGGAGGGGGTGTGTAGGGGAGGAGGTGTGTGTAGGGGAGGCGGTGTGTACGCGTGTGTGTGTGTGTAGGGGAGGAGGTGTGTGTAGGGGAGGAGGTGTGTAGGGGAGTTTTGTGCAGGTGAGTATCTGGGTGGTGGAGTTTTGAATTAATTGCCTTTTGTGTATGGTGACTGGGGAGACCAGTGAGGAGAACATTGGATTAGTCCAGCCGGGAAGGGACGAAGGTGCAGATGAGGGTTTCAGCTGTGAGGTACAGACAGAAGAGGGCAATGTGATGGATATGGAAAAAAGCGTTCCTGGTGAGGGAACGGATGTGTGTAGAAGGAAA
>NW_024704762.1:92294-279034 GCF_018977255.1 Callorhinchus milii | reverse complement strand
TATCCTGGGATCCGACCTTCTCCAGAAAAACGCCATGATAGTGGATTACACTAATTCATGCCAGTGGGTTCCCGGAAGCAGGGCACTAACCCGCAGTGCTGGACACCATATTGTGTCCAATTTGTTCACCGTAACGGCTATAAAGAAGCCTGAGTTGTGCGTTATCAAACACGATAACGCACAAGTAGCACAATTACTGATCAAATACGATGATGTTGTAGCTCGACATAAATATGATTGTGGGAGAATGGGGCAGGAAGAGGAAATAAATGGTCCGACCCATGCATCAGCGAAACAGTATCCTGTCCGCTCGAAGCCTCCGGTATGTCCGTGGCACGGTTCAATCATTGTTAGACCAGGGAGTTATACGTAAAGGCACCTTTACCACAAAGTCACCTATTTGGCCAGTAAGGAAACCAGACGGGTCGTGGCGGTTGATGATTGACTATCATAAATTAAATTCGGTAACCCCGGGGTGTGTTCCCGTTGTTAGTGACCCACCTACGATACTGTCACGAATTCCTCACTGGGCGAAATTCTTTTCAACAACGGTTTTTGGAGTATTCCCGTCCGGACAGAAGATCAATTTAAGTTTGCCTTTACATTTGATGGACAGCAGTTCACATGGCGATGTCTCCCGCAGGGATTTCATAACTCTCCCACAATCTTCCATAAGTGAATGGTCGATATATTAAAAGATTGCCCTCTACCAGGAAAATCGGCGCTGCTACAATACGTCGGCGACATATTACTAACATCCATCAATGAAACAGAACACTTAGAACTTTTAAATTTAGTTTTACAGAAACTCAAGTTTAAAAATCAATCCTCCTACCCAGCTGCTACAACCATCTATCTGTTTTCTAGGAATTACCCTCTCAAACGATGGACAGTCCCCAGATACATAAGGTCGACACTATACGACTCCCATTACCGGTGACAAAATCGGCGTTACGATCTTTCTTGGGTTTGGTCAGTGAAATTTCATTCCCCGATTTGCAGAGATCGCTAAACCATTAGATAATTTGTTGTCCGGATCGCAGGATGAGGTCCAAACAAAATGGACCGAGACACATACTACGGCAATTAACACTCTGAAACAGGTATACAGGTATACAAAATACCTGCCTGATATCCCCTGACCCTGACCGGCCATTTCACCTCGAGGTGTCAGCTACGGCAGCGAGCTTATCTGCCATGTTAGCACAAGAACACAGGGGAATAATTAGTCCAATTGCTTATGCCTCAAGGCTCCTCACAGGAGTGGAAGAGCAGTATGATTCCTGTGAGAAACACCTGCTGGATACCTTCTGTCCGGTGAAACATTTTACGTATGTAACAGGATCACAGCGGATTATCCTGCACACTCCGCACACCCCACTAAACGTATTGATGAAACCAGGGGATACTTTGGTGTCATCACAGCCTCTCAATCATTGGATCTTAATGCTCATGGGACATGACATCCAAATCACCCCAAGCAGACAACTTTGATCCCTCAAATGCTACAGTATGAAGGGAAGCAACACAAGTGTCCGCTACCATTATTACAATTCCCAGAACATCCTGTATCCAAAACACTGTTACAACCAGACACCCAAGTATTTGATGTCTATATTGATGGCTCCTCATATTACCCGAGGGTAAACCCTACACAGGTTTTGCTATTGTGCTACCTGACAAAACCCTCGGATATTCGTGTACATCCCACTCTGCTCAATATGCCGAACTCGCAGCCCTGGTGGAAGCCGTACAGTGCACATCTGCATACCCGTGCAACATATGGTCCGATAGTGCGTACATAGTGAATATTGTTCGAATGCTACCCTTGTATGCAGCTCGCGACGTTGCTTCCGCAGATGGCCGAACATTAACTCACCACCTTCTGTTACGTGAATTGTGGAGTCGCCTTAGTAATCGCAAATTACCCTCCGTGTTGGCAAGGTAAAAGCACATTCTGTCACCGAACCCCGCTACGAAGGTAACAAAATGGCTGATGCTGCAGCTAAAGATTCCACCCTGCACGCCCCATTGTGGGGAGGCGATGCAGCGACCGAGGAATGCTGTACAGTTACGATTGACTCAAAGTTAGATCTCAAATCACTACAGAACACAGAACCATGTGTGATTGTCCGGAATGGCATCTGAATGGTCCACCGTTACCTTCCCCGACTATGGGCTGATCAAACTTTTACAGCTGCCGATAAAGATAAAAATACTACCATCCTCCTATACCAGGACGACATGGACAAACCTGGTGTGGTGTGTGTTCCCCCCGACATGGCGGAAGATTTCTTCCAATTATTCCACTCTCACCCAATCGGGGGACATATGGCTGTAAATTCAACAATATTAAAATACATTCCACCACCTGGTGGCCCACCCTCAATAACAATATAACCGCTCGCGGTAACCGTTGTCTGGTTTCCTTACAGCATAATCCCGGTCCACCTGCTAATCGGGCTCTGTTATAAGGTGCCCCGAGGCAGAAGGGCTCTGGACACATGTTCAAATTGATTTTATCGGACCCCTGCCCATTGCACCGGGCAACTACAAATCTGCTCCGATTTTAGATAAATTTTCCAAATGGATTGAAGCCTTTCCTGTCAGAGTTGCCACAGCAATTACGTAGCGCGAATACTATTGAGTGAGGTGATCTGTAGGTGGGGAGTACCTACCGATAGTTCTCGATAGCTATCAAGGAAGTCACTTCATCGCTAAAGTTTTCAAAGCCCTCACCAAACTAATGGGGATTAAACAGCGGTTACAAATCACGTCCCACCCTCAATCCTCGGGTGTAGTGGAGCGGGGAAACCGGACTATTAAGATGCTATTAAAAAAATACTGTGCAGATCACCCCACCTAATGGGTACAAATGCTGCCGATGTGCTTAATCAACCACACATTCAGCCACTGGGTTGACCCTTATCAGGCAATGATAGGCAGAATAATGAAGCTACCGGGTCACTTGCTCCAACCTCCTTCCTCAGGCGTAACTATGGCAGGAAACCCGAATTTACAGGGGGCTTTGAGCGAAGCGTGGGTTGATAAAATGCTTATAGGAGGGGAGCGTGGGTTGATAAAATACTGGCAGGAGGGGGAGCGAGGGAGATACACCAGAGAAACCAGGGCAAGTGCGTGACGACAGCCAATAAATTTTCTTCCACTTTTGTTCTACGCGGATTAACCAGTAGTATGTTGTTCTTTACACAGTATTAAGCTCACTGTCTTATAATAAAAGAATTATTGCACCATCTTGGATGGTCGGGTCATATTTCGAACTCTCGCGATCAGAAATCCCAACAAGAAGACAGATATCTATCTATAGATATCTATCTATCAAACAGCTGATGAGGAAACACTGGACTTGGGATACCAACTGCTGCAAGGTGTTTGGTGTTAACCAGAGTCGGGGTTTGTTCATATGTCATGTTTATACACGTTCAAATATCCAGGCCTTGGAATCCACCTCGGTTGGTCTGCAGAGAGGTAAGTAGCTGCTGCTCAAACTCTGCACTTCCAACTGGAGAAACCATTGCTCACTTGATTGGGATGTGTGTCCGGGCAGGAGAATGATGGCAATGACGACACATTTCCTACTGAGCTGAGCTGCTCAACAAGAAGCTCACAGAGAATTCTTGGTACCCGCCATTTAGTGATTGCCCAAACTTGTCAGATATCATATCACCAAATAGTGACTGTCCTAATTGGGACTGAGGTTTGGAAACAAAACGTTAGAATAAAGTCAACCCTTGGTGTTGTTTCCACATTGATAATAATGATAATCCTTGCATTTGATAAAGCGTCTTATCACGTTGTTAAGAACTTCACAGAATATACTGTAAAGTGCAGTGACTGGGTATTTTGGGGCAATGCCACACAACCAACCAAGTTGTGTGGCATTGATTATGTATAACTTGTTATATAGCACATAACTTAAGAGTGCTGGTCAGACTCATTGAGTTATGTTCATTTTTGGGCAATCAATCTTTGGAACCACAAGTGCATACCCTTGAAGGGTGTCCAGGGACACTTCGCTGAATTAATACCTGGGCTGAAGGGGTTTAGCTACATTGAGTTGGAGTTGGATTATATTCCTTATAGCAGAGGAGTTGAGGGTTGATCTGACTGAGTTGTTTAAAATAATGAAAATAATTGACTGATACGATAGAGTCTGGTAGAGAGATCTGTTATAAGGGGCATAACATTAGCAGGGCAAGTTCCCTTAGTCCACACATCTTCGTTTACCTAGCAGTAAGTAGGAGTGTGGTTGTTAGTTGATTGGTGGATCGCTTTTCTGGGGATAATAATCCCCTCAAACAAACAAAATAATTTGGTCACTTCAATCCACTACTGTTTGTGGGACGCTGCTGTGCGCAATTGGCTGCTGCATTTCGCCCACAAGATATATAGTCAATTCTCTTTACAGTATATCCTGTGAAGCGCTTTGAGACGTCCCGAAGACGTGAAAAGCGCTATATCAAATATGAGGATTATTATTATTGTATTTTATAACCTTAAAATCTTAGCCGAGACAGTTAGAACTGAGGTCAAGAAGCATTTCTTCACACAGTGGATTGGAAAGATGTGGAACCATAAAGCCATATAGCATGTTCTTCAATGAACATTGCCTGCTTCATGTCTTCTGTCCGATATAACCAACCATCGGTGATCAAGCCTTCAAGACACTCAGCTCAGTTACTCAGCTCCTAACTGTAATAATAATAATAATAATAATCCTTGCATTTGATATAGCGCTTTTCACGTCGGGAGGACGTCCCAAAGCGCTTCACAGAACACACTGTAAAGTGAATTGACTATATTTGTGGGCGAACGCGGCAGCCAATTGCGCACAGCAATGTCCCACAAACAGTCGTAGATTGAAAATGACCAATTTATTATTGTTTTTGGTTTTTTGGAGGGATTATTATTAGGCTCTGTGTGGAGTAAGGAAACTTGCCCGAGGTTTCACCCTCTGCCTGGAATTGAACTCAGGTCTCTCACTTGCAAAGCGAATGCTCTAACCACTGAGCTACAGGACTCATGGGAGTGGGAGTGGGACTGATGGGAGTGGGAGGTGCACAGCAACCCGTTAGTCAAGCAGAAGAGAGTGAGAAGTAGAGTGGAGTAATAATAATAATCCTTGCTTCTGATACAGGGTCTTCTCAGTTCTTCAAGACGTCTCAAAGCGCTTCACAGAATATACTGTAAAGTGAATTGACTATATTTGTGAGCGAACCAGCAGTGTCCCACAGACAGTCGTGGATCGAGTGATCAATTTATTATGTTTTTTGAGGAATTATTACCCCCGGAAAGCGATCCACCAGTCGACTAACAACCGGGTTCCACTTACAGCTAGGTAAACAGAGGTGTGTGGAGTAAGGAAACTTGTCCAACATTTTGCCCTGCCGGAATTGAACCCAGGTCTCTCGCTTGCGAGGCAAGTGCTCTAACCGCTAAGCTGCAGGACTCTACGGTAGAAGATCAGAAAAAGAAGGAGCTATGAAGGAATTGATAAGTGAGGGTATCGACTTTGACATCAATCTGCAGGGAGACAGTGGAGATTTGTGAGAACTATAGTGGGCATGCTTGCGAGGATGCAGCCAGTGGACAGAGTTTATGGATGGTAGAGGCCAGCGAAAAGTGAATTTGAAACGTCTAAGCAGGAGGCAACAACAACATGCATTTACACAGCGTCCCTCATGCAGGACAGCATCACAGAGTGCTTGACTGTGTCAGAGTACAATGCCAAGCTGGGGGGAGGGGAAGTGACCGTGAGCATGGTCGAATCGGAAGTTCTTCAGGTGAGACCTAAAGATGGGGAAGAAAGAGGCAAGGCAGACGGAGAGGAAGAGTGTTCCAGAATTTTGGGGTGTCGTGGCTGAAAGCACGATCACCAATGGTGGAACGGAGGGCATGAAGACATACAGGATGCCGGAGCCTGTTGATCGGTGGCAGCTGGTTGTGAGTAGCAGGTCGGAGAGGTAGGTGCTTGGGCTTGAAGGGATTTGAAAACAAGTGTGAGAATCTTGAAATCAATCCGACAAAGTTGTGAATAAGGAAATGGGATGAAAAGGATTTATAATAATCCTTGCATTTGATATAGTTCTTTTCACGTCTTCTCGACATCTCAATATAGACTGTAAAGTGAATTGACTGTATATTTGTGGATGAAACACGGCAGCCAATTGCGCACAGCAGCGTCCCACAAACAGTCGTGATTTGAATTGACCAATTAATTTTTTTTCTTGAGGGATTATTATCAAACCCAGGTCTCTCGCTTGCAAAGTGAGTGCTCTAACCACTGAGCTACAGGACTCCATATTTGGGGTGGCAATGAGAGGTGAAGAAAAGCAATTTTGTTCAGGAACCGAATATGAGAGAAAGGAGCTGAGTCGAACTGACACTAGGGTTATGGGCTGGTTCGGTAAATTTGAGAGCCCGGGGATTTTAAGAAGGCTGGTACCGGAAGTGATGCCATACAACAACAACAACTTGCATTTATATAGCATCCCTCACGTAAGGTCCCAGGGCGCTTAGGAGATGTTGGTGGGACCCAAGGAAGATGACATCTGGCGTATCTATATTGAGATATAAATTTGGAACTTATCCTTGATATCTGACAGAAGGCAGCTACACTTTACAGTATATTCTGTGAAGCGCTTTGAGACGTCTCAACGATGTCATAAGGCGTGGAATCAAAGGTAAGGATTCTTATTATTATTATGGACTTGGAACAATATCAATAACAACGTGTATTCATTCTTGATGCCCACTGTTTGATCCAACTCACCACAGGATAAAGTCTTGTATTAAGTGATAAAGAACACTTCACAAGGACATTTGCGGTAATTTTTTTAAAAAAATTCTTGCTTAAAAGAATAAAGGCAGATTTTTCAAACAACGTTTGGGCATTCTGTGAAGTTTAATTTACACTGACTATCCTGTGTGGCTCTCACAATTTCAATATGTCCAAATTTGCAGAGGCTGGGTATTGGGAAATATTAAAGCTCTGGACAGGGGGAACAACCACCTCAGGATAAGCAGCTGCAGAGAGAGAGAGAGAGAGAGAGGGGGGCGGGCATGAATAAATATTTTTAAATTTGAAGAGAGATTTAAAAATACTGGCAATCGTGTTCATTTTCTTTTATTTGCTTTTATTTTATTAGTATTTGCTTTGCTAATCCTTTGTGTTGTATATATTATTTTAATTGTTTTATTAATTAACTATTATAATTTTAAAATTTTCGATTTGTGAGTTTATTGATACTTTCACCTCCTAAAGATGAAACTAACATTAACAAGCCAGAGGCTTTTTTTTTAGCCAACTGCACACGTCAGTGTCCGGCAAACAATCATGGATTGAGTGACCACATTTTTTTTTAGGGGATTATTACCTTCGGAAAGCAATCTGACAATCAATTAACAAACAGATTCCTACTTACCGTTAGGTAAGGAGAGATGGGTGGACTAAGGAAAAGTTTTTGTCATGCCTGGGAATCGAATCCGGGTCCTCTCACTTGCGAAATGAGTACCCTAACCACTACAATAAAGGACTACATTAAACAGCTCTTAAACCGTTTTGGCCCATTACTGAACATAAAGCAACTACAAAAACAACAAAATTAAAATTACACTTGTATAGCACCTTTCACATCGGGAGGACGTCCCAAGGTGCTGGACAATCAGTGTTTTGGACCTGACGAGAAGATTAAATTTTTTATCACACAAGGCATTCTCATGGGGATCCGCGGCATCATGGGGTGCAGGAATCCCCATTCACCTACAAAGTACACAGTCACTACAATCCCAGGAAGTAATTTGACACGTTTTGATAATCTTTTGGAGCGCAAATAATTATTTTTTGGGTAGCCGAGTGTCTGGCACATGGTAAACCCATCACCTCCTTAAAAGAGTATCCAAATCAAACACAATTCCATGCATCCCACCTACATAGGAATCTGTACTCTCTCTCTCCCTGGAGGGACGAATTCTGCTTACCCAATTCCGGAGAGTTTAGGTGCAGGATGGCAAGACCCCAGAGTGTGCGTTGGGGTAACTGCTGGAGTCTAAGCAGCTAAAACCACAAAGCTTGCCATTATTGGTTGCAATCTATTTGGCTAGAGTTAAGGGAACACTAAATCCAAGGGAATCTATTTTGTTAAGAGTTAACAGAAGAGCTGTTACATTGCAGGGTGTACCACCACATTATAGACCACCAAGTAAAGGCAAATCATGTCTAACAAACCTGATAGTTTTTTGATGCAGTAACGGAGAGGGTGGATGAAGGTAGTGCAGTTGATGTAAATTATATGGATTTTCAAAAGGCGTTTAATAAAGTGCCACATAAGAGACTTGTAATCAAAATCGAAGCCCACGGTATTAAAGGGACAGTGGCAGCGGATACAGAACTGGGAGACAGAGAGCAGAGAGTGGTGGTGAACGGTTGTTTTTCTGACTGGAGGGAAGGTCGGTATTGGGACCACTGCTGTTTTTGATCTAGATAAATGACTTGGACCTGAGTACAGGGAGCACAGTTTCCAAGTTTTCAGATGATTGTAGCTCAGTGGTTAAAGCACTCACCTCACACACAAGAGATTTGGATTCAAGGAAACTCCACAGGCTTGTTTACCCAGAAGTAAGGAACCCGGTTGTTAGTCGATCAGTGGATTACTTTTCCAGAGGCAATAATTCCTTTAAAAAAAATTAATAACAATAAATTGTTCACTCAATCCAGGACTGTTTGTGCACAACGGGAGGTCAATAGACGAGAAGGATATTGAAGGAGGAGGACAGTACAGGGTGAGGTGCTCAAAAGAGGGGAAGGAGTCAGAGGAATAGGGAGACAAATAATAATCCTTGCACTTGATATAGCTCCTTATCACGTTTTTGAGACGTCTCAAAGCGCTTCACAGATTATACTGTAAAGTGAATTAACTGTATATTTTGTGAGCGAAACTCAGCAGCCAATTGCGCACAGCAGCGTCCCACAGTCATGGACTAATTTATTTTTTTTGAAGGAATTATTAATCCCAGAAAAGCAGTCTGCCAATCAACGAACAACCGGGTTCTTACTTACTGCTAGATGGACGAAGGAGGAGTTGAGAGCCATCCTGCAACATCAGCATCGGGCTCCACCTGTTGAGCACTCTTGAGCTGCTGCGCTGTGCTATATAAATGAAAGTTGTTGATCATTTAGAACAAAAGTGCAGACATTTTAAACACTTCCTGTTCTCTATATTTGGAATACAATTGTCCATGTCATTGGTGAAGTTGCTGCGGTGTCTATCATCCCGGGGGGGGGGGGGAGGAGGTAAGTGGGGTCTCTGAACTGGTTCCAAGTTGAAATGTCAGGAATCGAACCGCCCTCCTGAACCAGGAGGGTCCTCAGTATCTCAGGGCACCCACTGCTGATGGCAGCACAGCCAAGCCTGGCTCATCGGCAGGGCCTGGAAGGGCCGACCAATCACTGGGGGCAGGGAATCCTTCCCCTCAGCTCCTGTTAACCCTGCAGCCAAAGCCCTAATGGGGAGGGTGGCCCGAGCTGGACAAGAAGCGGGAAAGCTTGCCAGACAGTGCAATGGCAAGCTATACAGATTTATCTGGTTAAGACTCCAGCAGTTACCTCAACGCACTCTGGGTTCCCAAAGCATTGGTTTTTGCCAACCTGCGCCTAATACTTTCCGAAATTGGGTAACCAAGATACATCCCTCCAGGGAGCGAGTACGTATTCCATTCCAACAATGTATCTTTGGAATTTCCATGTGTAGGCCTTGAGTTCTCTGTTTGATTCTGCTCCTCTTGAAGCATGGTGAAGGGTTTCTGCATTTTTGTTTCACCCCTGCACCAAAAAATACGCTACGGTAAATTGTAAACAAAATGCAAAACATATATACCAGATAATGCTAGAAAATTAATAATTAGGAAAACATCAACAGTTAATGGCATCAGCTAAAGTCAGTGATGCAATGGCAGCATCCTCTCTAACTAGCTCCATGACTGATATTTGGTACCTTGCTTACCAAACCCCACCAGAAAAGATCCTCAAAACAGTTACACTTGTAAACAAAATAAAAATAATCCAAATAATTTATAGAAGCCAGAAATGCTGGCTCGTGTCTGGAGAACATGTTCAACAGCCACCAGCCACCACAAAAATGCAGAAACCCTTCAGATAGATGGCAGATGGAATTTAATGTGGGGAAGTGTGAGGTTATTCACCTGGGTAGCAAAAATAGAAAAACAGATTATTTTCTAGAGGGGGAGAGAGTAGATAGTGTTAGTGTTCAGAAGGATTTGGGTGTCGTTGTACACCAGTTTCGAAAAGTTAGTTTGCAGGTGCAGCAGCAACTAAGAAGGCGAACGGCACGTTAGCGTTCATTGCAAAAGGTTTAGAGTACAAGAGTAGGGAAGTCTTGCGCAACTGGAAAGAGCCTTGGTGAGACCGCACCGAGAGTATTGTGTGCAGTTTTGGTCTCCTTATTTAAAAAAGGACATACTTGCCCTCGAGGGGGTGCAGCGTAGATTCACTCGGTTAGTTCCTGGGATGAGGGGACTGACCTATAAGCTGAATAAACTAGGGCTGTATTCTCTAGAGTACAGAAGAATTAGGGGGGATCTTATTGAAACATATAAGATTCTTAAAGGGCTGATAAAGTAGACACTGAGGGATTGTTTCCCCCGGTAGGAGAATCTATAACCAGGGGTCACAGTCTGAAAATTAAGGGTCAGCCTTTTAGAACAGAGTTGAGGAAATATTTCTTCACTCAGAGGATAGTGAATTTATGGCGTTCACTACCCCAGAAGGCTGTAGATGCTCAGTCCTTGAATATCTTCAAGGCTGAGACTGATAGATTTTTAAAACATAGAGGGATTAGGGGATATGGGGATAGGGCAGGTAATTAGAGTTAGGTCTGAAGATCAGCCATGATCTTATCGAATGGCGGGGCACAGGCTCGAGGGGCCGAATGGTGGCTAATGTCTGGAGACGTGTTCAGCAGCCACCAGCTCCTCAGGTGAGATGTCTGGTTTCAAACTGTTCATTGGTTTCAAGGCTGCAATTTGATGGGCTGCTCTGGACTGGAATTTAGATTTCTTTTATTGAATAAGAAATAATTACATGAGAGCAGAAGCCGCTGTTATTCAGTGTTTCAAAGTCTAGGAGCAGGGATCTAGATCAAAAGCACGGTCGATAAGGAGGGTCTTGAAGTTGGCGAGGGAGGGGGTGAGACAGAGGGATTGAGGGATGGAGTTCCAGAGGGTGGGGGCAGAGTGGTGGAAGGCCCACCCAGCAATAGTGGGGCGAGGCGGGAGACCTGAAGCAGAGGAAACAAACAGGATGGTAGGGGTTTAGGAGATCGGAGAGGTCGGGGGGAGCAAGAGGACTTTGAAGGCAAGGACCAGGATCTTAAACTGCATCCTCTGTGTGATGGGAAGCCAGTGGAGTTGGGCGAGGACGGGGGTGATAGGGTCGCGGAGCCCGGTGCGGGAGAGGACATGGACTGCAGAGTTCTGGATGATCTGCAGCCTGTGGAGGGAGGAGTTGGGGAGGCCATCAAGGAATGAGTTTGCGTAGTCAAGCCTCGATGTAATGAAGGCGTGAGGAGAGCCCTGAGTGAGCTACGTCCGGAGTGAGGCGAGGCCAGAGCGAGAAGGAATTGGGTGAGAGTGGGGATTAGGTGCAGAGGGGGAAGTAGGTGTAAGGTTGTAGCATATCTTCTAACGACAATAATATAGGGATAAAGAAAGTGAGAGGAGAGAATGGCCTGGCAGGTGATGTGTGAGCAATGTGATATGTGTGAGTTGATGGAGGGCCCTGAGCCCGGGCGACCACATCTGCAGCAAATGTCTGCAACTGAGGAAGATCCAGCTTAGATTAGCTGAGCTCGAGTCTCAGGTGGAGACACTGTGCGCAGAGATGGGGAGAGCCTCCTGGAATGTTTCATCCTGGAGCCAGACACTCCCCCGAGTCCCAGGGAACATTCCGTTGCCAGCCACAGACAGGCCTGGGTGACGGTCAGACGGTCAGCATAAGGGGACCCGAAAGAGAGGGGCAGAGGAACCCCAGGCTTTAACCTTATCCAAAAGATATGAAATACTTGCAACCTGTGTGGACAAGGAAGTCTGTGAGAAAGATGGGCAAACTTACCCCAACACCTCTATACAGGAGGCCACACAAAGGGGAATAGTCAGAAGGAATATAGTGGTAATTGGGGATGAGACAATCAGGAAGACTGACACACTTTTCTGCAGCCGTAGCAGTGAGACAAGAAGACTCTGTTGCCTTCCTGGGGCCAGGGTGAAGGACGTCACTTCTGGGCTGGAGAAAAAATTGAAGCAGGAGGGAGTGGATCCAATAGTTATAATAATAATAATAATCCTTGCATTTGATATAGCGCTTTTCACGTCGGGAGGACGTCCCAAAGCACTTCACAGAACACACTGTAAAGTGAATTGACTGTATATTTGTGGGCGAACGCGGCAGCCAATTGCACACAGCAATGTCCACAAACAGTCGTGGGTTGAAAATGACCAATTTATTATTGTTTTTGGTTTTTGGAAGGATTATTATTACGCGTGTGGTGCAAGGAAACTTGCCCAAGGTTTTGCCCTGCCTGCAATTGAACTCAGGTCTCTCGCTTGCAAAGCGAGTGCTCTAACCACTGAGCTACAGGACTCCATAATTCACATAGGGACCAATGATGTAGGTAGGACAGGTAGGGACGAGTTGAGGAGCATGTTCCGGGAATTGGGAATTAAGCTAAAGAGTAGAACTTCGAAGGTATTAATATCGGGTTTATTACCTGAGTCAGGGGCAAATTGTTACAGACAAAAAAAAATTAAAGAACTCAATACCTGGCTAATAGAGTGATGCAGAGGGCACTTTATAGGCCACTGGCACCAGTATTGGGGGAGACGGGAGCTATTCCAAAGGAATAAACTCCATCTAAACAGGGCTGGGACAAATGTCCTGGCAACACGAATAAATAGGGAGGTAGACAGGGCTTTAAACTACTAAGGGGGGGGGGGGGGGGGGTAAATTCAATCACATGTAACCCGTCACAATTAAAATTAGGACCAATGAAAGTGGGAGAGCAGATTAACCAGGGAGATGAGCAAAGGGTGTCAAACGGGGAAAGGAAGCCCAGGGATAGGGTACTGGTGAATAGGACTAATAGCCCGAAGTCAGAATTAAAGGCGCTATATACAAATATACAGTCAATTCACTTTACAGTGTTCTGTGAAGCGCTTTGGGACGTCCTCCCGACGTGAAAAGCGCTATATCAAATGCAAGGATTATTATTATTATTATATCTGAATGCGCGAAGCATTCGAAACAAGATAGATGAGTTAAATGCATAAATAGAAACAAATGGGTATGATCTGGTAGCCATCACCGAGACACGGTTACAGGGAGATCAAGGGTGGGAGCTAAATATTCCAGGGTATGTGGCGTATAGAAAAGATAGGCAATGTGGTAAACAAGGAGGGGGGGTGGCCCTGCTAATAAAGGATGGGATAAAAACAGTAGAGAGGAAAGATTTTAAATCAGAAAAGCAGGAAGTGAGTCAGTATGGGTAGAGGTACGTAACAACAAGGGGCAGAAAACTCTAGTGGGAGTAGTTTATAGACCCCCAACAGCAGTCACAGTATCTCTCAAGGTATAAATCAGGAAATTAGCAGAGCATGTAGTAAAGGAAAAACATTAATTGTGGGTGATTTTAATCTGCACATAGATTGGGCAACCAAATTGGGAAAAGTAAGATAGAGGAAGAGTTTATAGAATGTATTAGGGATAATTATCTGATCAGTGTGCCGAGGAGCCAACCAGGGAACAGGCCATATTAGACCTTGTTTTGTGCAATGAAGCAGGCTGATCAGCAAACTGGAAATTAAGGCTCCTCTCGGGCAAAGTGATCATAATACGATGGAATTTAGCATTAAGTTAGAGAGAGAAATAGTTAAGTCCGAAGCAAAGGTTTTAAATTTAAGTAGAGCCAATTTTGCTGGTATGAGAGAGGATTTAGCCAAAATAAACTGGGAAATTAGACTTAAGGATTTGACAGTAGACCAGCAATGGCAGACGTTTAAGGAGATAGTGCAAAATTCCCAGCGAGCACGTATTCCTTTGAGGAATAAGAATGCCACGGAAAGGTGGCCCAACCGTGGCTAACTAGAGCAGTTAGGGAAGTGTAAAGTTAAAAGAAGAAGCCTATAAAACAGCTAAGATGAGTAGTAAACCCGAGGATTGGGAGAACTTTAGGGATCAACAAAGGAGAACCAAAAAAGTGATTAAGAGGGAGAAAATGGAATATGAGGGCAAACTAGCGAAGAACATAAAGACAGACTGCAAGAGTTTTTATAAATATATAAAGAGGAAGAGGCTGTCAAAGGTAAATGTGGGTCGCTACAGGCAGAGACGGGGGGAATTATAGTAGGGGACAAAGACATGGCAGAGTCATTAAACAAGTACTTTGCTACTGTCTTCACCTTAGAAGACACTGAAAACCTACCAAGAATAGAGGGGAACCAAGAAGAAAATGTTAGCGAGCAACTTGGGGAATTAATATTAGTAAAGAAATGGTTTTAGGTAAATTGTCAGGTCTTAAAACTGATAAATCTCCTGGACCTGATGGCCTACATCCTAGGGTTTTAAAAGAGGTGGCTACTGAGATAGTGGATGGCTTGTCTTTGATCTTCCAAAATTCTCTGGATTCTGGAACGGTTCCCATTGATTGGAAGATTGCAAACGTAACACCACTATTTAAGAAGGGTGGGAGAGAAAAGATGGGGAACTATAGACCAGTTAGTCTGACATCAGTGGTAGGGAAAATTCTTGAGTCCTTAATTAAAGATGTCGTTATGGGATTCCTGGAAGACCATAACAAGATTAGGCAGAGTCAACATGGCTTTACAAAAGGGAAGTCATGCTTAACTAATCTTTTAGAGTTTTTTGAAGATGTATCTGCAGGTTAGATAGGGGGGAACCAGTAGATGTAGTATATTTAGATTTTAAAAAGGCATTTGACAAAGTGCCACACAAAAGGCTATTGCACAAGGTTAAGGCCCACGGGATTAATGGGAACATATTAGCATGGATTGAAGAGTGGCTAACGGGTAGAAAACAGAGAGTAGGGATAAACGGGTCATTCTCGAATTGGCAGGATGTGACTAGTGGAGTGCCACAAGGATCAGTGCTTGGGCCTCAGCTATTTACAATTTACATCAATGATCCAGACGAGGACATTGAATGTAACGTATCTAAATTCGCGGATGACACTAAACTCGGTGGGAGAGTAAGCTCTGAGGATGATGCAAAAAGATTGCAACGGGATATAGATAGGCTCGGGGAGTGGGCGAGTAGGTGGCAGATGTAGTTTGCAGGTGCAGCAGCAACTAAGAAGGCGAATGGCACGTTAGCGTTCATTGCAAAAGGTTTAGAGTACAAGAGTAGGGAAGTCTCGCTGCAACTGTATAGGGCCTTGTGAGACCGCACCGAGAGTATTGTGCGTAGTTTTGGTCTCCTTATTTAAAAAAGGACATACTTGCCCTCGAGGGGGTGCAGCGTAGATTCACTCGGTTAGTTCCTGGGATGAGGGGACTGACCTATGAGGATAAGATGAATAAACTGGGGCTATATTCTCTAGCGTACAGAAGAATTAGGGGGGATCTTATTGAAACATATAAGTTTCTTAAAGGGCTGATAAAGTAGACACCGAGTGTCTGTTTCCCCGGTAGGAGAATCTATAACCGGGGGTCACAGTCTTAAAATTAAGGGTCAGCCTTTTAGAACAGAGGAAACATTTCTTCACTCAGAGGAGAGGGTAGTGAATTTATGGTGTTCAGTACCCCAGAAGGCTGTAGATGCTCAGTCCTTGAACATCTTCAAGGCTGAGACTGATAGATTTTTAAAACAGAGGGATTAGGGGATATGGGGATAGGGCAGGTAATTAGAGTTAGGTCTGAAGATCAGCCATGATCTTATCGAATGGCGGGGCACAGGCTCGAGGGCCGAATGGTGGCTAATGTCTGGAGACGTGTTCAGCAGCCACCAGCTCCTCAGGCGAGATGTCTGGTTTCAAACGGTTCATTGGTTTCAAGGCTGCAATTTGATGGGCTGCTCTGGACTGGAATTTAGATTTCTTTTATTGAATAAGAAATGATTACATGAGAGCAGAAGCCGCTGTTATTCAGTGTTTCAAAGTCTAGGAGGCCCCGACACTCGCCAGCCTTCCATCTTGCCCATCTTCACCAATGCTGCAATGACACCAAGACTCAAACATGCCCCAGTGCCAGTCATGTAGCTGTGAGCTGCAGAAGAGAGAACAATCATCACCAATACTGTGTCAACAACCTGCTTGACAGCAGAAACATACAGTATAAGAATTTCTACACAATGAATTACATGTGTAAAGCGCCTTTCACGTCGGAAGGACGTCCCAAGACGCTGGAAAGACACTGTTATTATTATTGCTGTTATTGTTATTGTTGTTATTATTATTACTGTTATTATTGCTGTTATTATTGCTGTTATTGTTATTGCTGTTATTATTATTGCTGTTATTGTTATTGCTGTTGTTATTATTGCTGTTATTGTTATTGTTGTTGTTATTATTATTGCTGTTAGTATTATTGCTGCTATTATTATTGTTGTTGTTATTGCTGTTGTTATTATTGATGTTATTATTGCTGTTGTTATTATTGCTGCCATTATTGCTGTTATTATTATTGCTGTTATTGTTATTGATGTTGTTATTATTGCTGTTGTTATTGTTGTTGTTATTACTGTTATTATTGTTGCCGTTGTTATTATTGCTGTTATTATTGCTGTTATTGTTACTGTTATTACTGCTGTTGTTATTATTGTTATTATTGCTGTTGTTATTATTGCTGTTGTTATTGCTGTTATTATTATTATTATTGTTATTATTGTTGTTATTATTGCTGTTATTATTATTGCTGCTGTTATTATTGCTGTTATTATTGCTGTTATTATTGCTGTTATTATTATTGCTGTTATTATTATTGCTGTTATTATTATTATTATTGCTGTTATTATTGCTGTTATTATTATTGGTTATTATTATTATTGCTGTTATTATTATTATTATTGCTGTTATTATTAGTATTGCTGTTATTATTATTGCTGTTATTATTATTGCTGTTGTTATTATTATTGTTGTTATTATTGCTGTTATTATTATTGCTGTTATTATTATTGCTGTTATTATTATTGCTGTTATTGTTATTATTGCTGTCATTGTTATTATTGCTGTGATTATTATTGCTGTTATTGTTATTATTGCTGTTATTATTGCTGTTGTTCTTATTGCTGTTGTTATTATTGCTGTTAATATCGCTGTTATTATTGCTGTTATTATTGCTGTTATTATTGCTGTTATTGTTATTATTGCTGTGATTATTATTGCTGTTATTGTTATTATTGCTGTTATTATTGCTGTTATTATTGCTGTTGTTCTTATTGCTGTTGTTATTATTGCTGTTAATATCGCTGTTATTATTGCTGTTATTATTGCTGTTATTATTGCTGTTATTGTTATTATTGGTTATTATTGCTGTTATTATTATTGTTGTTATTATTATTGTTTAATTATTGCTGTTATTATTGCTGTTATTATTATTGCTGTTGTTATTATTATTGCTGTTGTTATTATTATTGCTGTTATTATTGCTGTTATTATTGGTTATTATTATTATTCCTGTTATTATTATTATTCCTGTTATTATTATTATTCCTGTTATTATTATTCCTGTTATTATTATTATTCCTCTTGTTATTATTGCTGTTGTTATTGTTGCTGTTGTTATTGTTGCTGTTGTTATTATTGTTGCTGTTGTTATTATTATTGCTGTTGTTATTATTGCTGTTATTATTGCTGTTGTTATTATTATTGCTGTTATTATTATTGCTGTTATTATTATTGCTGTTATTATTATTGCTGTTATTATTATTGCTGTTTTATTATTGCTGTTATTGCTGTTATTATTGCTGTTAATATCGCTGTTATTATTGCTGTTGTTATTGTTGTTATTATTGCTGTTATTATTATTGCTGTTATTATTTCTGTTATTATTATTGCTGTTATCATTGCTGTTGTTATTATTGCTGTTATTATTGCTGTTGTTATTATTGCTGTCATTATTGCTGTTATTGTTATTGCTGTTATTGTTATTGATGCTGTTATTATTGCTGTTGTTATTATTGCTGTTATTATTGTTGTTATTATTATTGCTGTTATTGTTATTATTGCTTTGTATGCTTATTATTTGCTGTTAGTTATTGTATTGTTATTATTGCTTTATTCTTATTGATTATTGCTGTTATTATTTAGTTGCTTTTATTGCGTTGTTATTATGCTGTCTTTCCAGCGTCTTGGGACGTCCTTCCGACGTGAAAGGCGCTTTACACATGTAATTCATTGTTGTAGAAATTCTTATACTGTATGTTTCTGCTGTCAAGCAGGTTGTTGACACAGTATTGGTGATGATTGTTCTCTCTTCTGCAGCTCACAGCTACATGACTGGCACTGGGGCATGTTTGAGTCTTGGTGTCATTGCAGCATTGGTGAAGATGGGCAAGATGGAAGGCTGGCGAGTGTCGGGGCCTCCTAGACTTTGAAACACTGAATAACAGCGGCTTCTGCTCTCATGTAATCATTTCTTATTCAATAAAAGAAATCTAAATTCCAGTCCAGAGCAGCCCATCAAATTGCAGCCTTGAAACCAATGAACCGTTTGAAACCAGACATCTCGCCTGAGGAGCTGGTGGCTGCTGAACACGTCTCCAGACATTAGCCACCATTCGGCCCCTCGAGCCTGTGCCCCGCCATTCGATAAGATCATGGCTGATCTTCAGACCTAACTCTAATTACCTGCCCTATCCCCATATCCCCTAATCCCTCTGTTTTAAAAATCTATCAGTCTCAGCCTTGAAGATGTTCAAGGACTGAGCATCTACAGCCTTCTGGGGTACTGAACACCATAAATTCACTACCCTCTCCTCTGAGTGAAGAAATGTTTCCTCTGTTCTAAAAGGCTGACCCTTAATTTTAAGACTGTGACCCCCCGGTTATAGATTCTCCTACCGGGGGAAACAGACACTCGGTGTCTACTTTATCAGCCCTTTAAGAAACTTATATGTTTCAATAAGATCCCCCCTAATTCTTCTGTACGCTAGAGAATATAGCCCCAGTTTATTCATCTTATCCTCATAGGTCAGTCCCCTCATCCCAGGAACTAACCGAGTGAATCTACGCTGCACCCCCTCGAGGGCAAGTATGTCCTTTTTTAAATAAGGAGACCAAAACTACGCACAATACTCTCGGTGCGGTCTCACAAGGCCCTATACAGTTGCAGCGAGACTTCCCTACTCTTGTACTCTAAACCTTTTGCAATGAACGCTAACGTGCCATTCGCCTTCTTAGTTGCTGCTGCACCTGCAAACTACTTTTTGAGACTGGTGTACAAAGGCACCCAAATCCCACCCAAATTAAATTCCATCTGCCACCTACTCGCCCACTCCCCGAGCCTATCTATATCCCGTTGCAATCTTTTTGCATCATCCTCAGAGCTTACTCTCCCTCCGAGTTTAGTGTCATCCGCGAATTTAGACACGTTACATTCAATGTCCTCATCTGGATCATTGATGTAAATTGTAAATAGCTGAGGCCCAAACACTGATCCTTGTGGCACTCCACTAGTCACCTCCTGCCAATTCGAGAATGACCCGTTTATCTCTATTTTCTGTTTTCTACCCGTTAGCCACTCTTCAATCCGTGCTAATATGTTCCCATTAATCCCGTGGGCCTTAACCTTGTGCAATAGCCTTTTGTGTGGCACTTTGTCAAATGCCTTTTTAAATTCAAATATACTACATCTACTGGTTCCCACCCTATCTAACCTGCAGATACACCTTCAAAAAACTCTAAAAGATTAGTGAAGCATGACTTCCCTTTTGTAAAGCCATGTTGACTCTGCCTAATCTTGTTATGGTCTTCAAGGAATCCCATAACGACATCTTTAATTAAGGACTCAAGAATTTTCCCTACCACTGATGTCAAACTAACTGGTCTATAGTTCCGCATTTTTCTCTCCCACCCTTCTTAAATAGTGGTGTTATGTTTGCGATCTTCCAATCAATGGGTCCGTTCCAGAATCCAGAGAATTTTGGAAGATCAAAGACAAGCTGTCCACTATCTCAGTAGTCACCTCTTTTAAAACCCGAGGATGTAGGCCATCAGGTCCAGGAGATTTATCAGTTTTAAGACCTGACAATTTACCTAAAACTATTTCTTTACTAATATTAATTACCCCAAGTTGCTCGCTAACATTTTCTTCTTGGTTCCCCTCTATTGGTAGGTTTTCAGTATCTTCTAAGGTGAAGACAGTAGCAAAGTTCTTGTTTAATGACTCTGCCATGTCTTTGTCCCGTACTGTAATTCCCTCCCGTCTCTGCCTGTAGCGAACCCACATTTACCATTGACAGCCTCTTCCGCTTTATATATTTATAAAAACTCTTAACAGTCTGTCTTTATGTTCTTCGCTAGTTTGCCCTCATGTTCCATTTTCTCCCTCTTAATCACTTTTTTGGTTCTCCTTTGTTGATCCCTAAAGTTCTCCCAATCCTCAGGATTCATTTGTTGAATGATTTATTCATTCAACAATTCAGTTTAGCTGTTTTATAGGTTTCTTCCTTTAACTTTATACCTTCCCTAACTACTCTAGTTAGCCACGATTGGGCCACCTTTCCTGTGGCATTCTTATTCCTCAAAGGAATACGTGCTCGCTGGGAATTTTGCACTATCCTTAAACGTCTGCCATTGCTGGTCTACTGTCATCCTTAAGTCTAATTTCCCAGTTTATTTTGGCTAAATCCTCTCTCATACCAGCAAAATTGGCTCTACTTAAATTTAAAAACTTTGCTTCGGACTTAACTATTTCTCTCTCTAACTTAATGCTAAATTCCATCGTATTATGATCACTTTGCCCGAGAGGAGCCTTCATTTCCAGTTTGCTGATCAGCTCTGCTTCATTGCACAAAACAAGGTCTAATATGGCCTGTTCCCTGGTTGGCTCCTCGGCACACTGATCCAGATAATTATCCCTAATGTATTCTATAAACTCTTCCTCTGTCTTACTTTTCCCAATTTGGTTGACCCAATCTATGTGCAGATTAAAATCACCCACAATTAATGTTTTTGCTTTACTACATGCTCTGTGAATTTCCTGATTTATACCTTGAGAGATCCTGTGACTGCTGTTTGGGGGTCTATAAACTACTCCCACTAGAGTTTTCTGCCCCATGTTGTTACGTACCTCTACCCATACTGACTCCACTTCCTGCTTTTCTGATTTAAATCTTTCCTCTCTACTGTTTTTAACCCATCTTTTATTAGCAGGGCCACCCCCGCCTCCTTGTTTACCACATTGCCTATCTTTTCTATACGCCACATACCATGGAATATTTAGCTCCCACCCTTGATCTCCCTGTAACCGTGTCTCGGTGATGGCTACCAGATCATACCCATTTGTTTCTATTTATGCATTTAACTCATCTATCTTGTTTCGAATGCTTCGCGCATTCAGATATAATAATAATAATAATCCTTGCATTTGATATAGCGCTTTTCACGTCGGGAGGACGTCCCAAAGCGCTTCACAGAACACTGTAAAGTGAATTGACTGTATATTTGTATATAGCGCCTTTAATTCTGACTTCGGGCTATTAGTCCTATTCACCAGTACCCTATCCCTGGGCTTCCTTTCCCCGTTTGACACCCTTTGCTCATCTCCCTGGTTAATCTGCTCTCCCACTTTCATTGGTCCTAATTTTAATTGTGACGGGTTACATGTGATTGAATTTACCCCCCACCCCCCCCCCCCTTAGTAGTTTAAAGCCCTGTCTACCTCCCTATTTATTCGTGTTGCCAGGACATTTGTCCCAGCCCTGTTTAGATGGAGTTTATTCCTTTGGAATAGCTCCCGTCTCCCCCAATACTGGTGCCAGTGGCCTATAAAGTGCCCTCTGCATCACTCTATTAGCCAGGTATTGAGTTCTTTAATTTTTTTTTGTCTGTAACAATTTGCCCCTGACTCAGGTAATAAACCCGATATTAATACCTTCGAAGTTCTACTCTTTAGCTTAATTCCCAATTCCCGGAACATGCTCCTCAACTCGTCCCTACCTGTCCTACCTACATCATTGGTCCCTATGTGAATTATGGAGTCCTGTAGCTCAGTGGTTAGAGCACTCGCTTTGCAAGCGAGAGACCTGAGTTCAATTGCAGGCAGGGCAAAACCTTGGGCAAGTTTCCTTGCACCACACGCGTAATAATAATCCTTCCAAAAACCAAAAACAATAATAAATTGGTCATTTTCAACCCACGACTGTTTGTGGGACATTGCTGTGTGCAATTGGCTGCCGCGTTCGCCCACAAATATACAGTCAATTCACTTTACAGTGTGTTCTGTGAAGTGCTTTGGGACGTCCTCCCGACGTGAAAAGCGCTATATCAAATGCAAGGATTATTATTATTATTATAACTATTGGATCCACTCCCTCCTGCTTCAATTTTTTCTCCAGCCCAGAAGTGACGTCCTTCACCCTGGCCCCAGGAAGGCAACAGAGTCTTCTTGTCTCACTGCTACGGCTGCAGAAAAGTGTGTCAGTCTTCCTGATTGTCTCATCCCCAATTACCACTATATTCCTTCTGACTATTCCCCTTTGTGTGGCCTCCTGTATAGAGGTGTTGGGGTAAGTTTGCCCATCTTTCTCACAGACTTCCTTGTCCACACAGGTTGCAAGTATTTCATATCTTTTGGATAAGGTTAAAGCCTGGGGTTCCTCTGCCCCTCTCTTTCGGGTCCCCTTATGCTGACCGTCTGACCGTCACCCAGGCCTGTCTGTGGCTGGCAACGGAATGTTCCCTGGGACTCGGGGGAGTGTCTGGCTCCAGGATGAAACATTCCAGGAGGCTCTCCCCATCTCTGCGCACAGTGTCTCCACCTGAGACTCGAGCTCAGCTAATCTAAGCTGGATCTTCCTCAGTTGCAGACATTTGCTGCAGATGTGGTCGCCCGGGCTCAGGGCCCTCCATCAACTCACACATATCACATTGCTCACACATCACCTGCCAGGCCATTCTCTCCTCTCACTTTCTTTATCCCTATATTATTGTCGTTAGAAGATATGCTACAACCTTACACCTACTTCCCCCTCTGCACCTAATCCCCACTCTCACCCAATTCCTTCTCGCTCTGGCCTCGCCTCACTCCGGACGTAGCTCACTCAGGGCTCTCCTCACGCCTTCATTACATCGAGGCTTGACTACGCAAACTCATTCCTTGATGGCCTCCCCAACTCCTCCCTCCACAGGCTGCAGATCATCCAGAACTCTGCAGTCCATGTCCTCTCCCGCACCGGGCTCCGCGACCCTATCACCCCCGTCCTCGCCCAACTCCACTGGCTTCCCATCACACAGAGGATGCAGTTTAAGATCCTGGTCCTTGCCTTCAAAGTCCTCTTGCTCCCCCCGACCTCTCCGATCTCCTAAACCCCTACCATCCTGTTTGTTTCCTCTGCTTCAGGTCTCCCGCCTCGCCCCACTATTGCTGGGTGGGCCTTCCACCACTCTGCCCCCACCCTCTGGAACTCCATCCCTCAATCCCTCTGTCTCACCCCCTCCCTCGCCAACTTCAAGACCCTCCTTATCGACCGTGCTTTTGATCTAGATCCCTGCTCCTAGACTTTGAAACACTGAATAACAGCGGCTTCTGCTCTCATGTAATTATTTCTTATTCAATAAAAGAAATCTAAATTCCAGTCCAGAGCAGCCCATCAAATTGCAGCCTTGAAACCAATGAACAGTTTGAAACCAGACATCTCACCTGAGGAGCTGGTGGCTGCTGAACACGTCTCCAGACATTAGCCACCATTCGGCCCCTCGAGCCTGTGCCCCGCCATTCGATAAGATCATGGCTGATCTTCAGACCTAACTCTAATTACCTGCCCTATCCCCATATCCCCTAATCCCTCTATGTTTTAAAAATCTATCAGTCTCAGCCTTGAAGATATTCAAGGACTGAGCATCTACAGCCTTCTGGGGTAGTGAACGCCATAAATTCACTATCCTCTGAGTGAAGAAATATTTCCTCAACTCTGTTCTAAAAGGCTGACCCTTAATTTTCAGACTGTGACCCCTGGTTATAGATTCTCCTACCGGGGGAAACAATCCCTCAGTGTCTACTTTATCAGCCCTTTAAGAATCTTATATGTTTCAATAAGATCCCCCCTAATTCTTCTGTACTCTAGAGAATACAGCCCTAGTTTATTCAGCTTATAGGTCAGTCCCCTCATCCCAGGAACTAACCGAGTGAATCTACGCTGCACCCCCTCGAGGGCAAGTATGTCCTTTTTTAAATAAGGAGACCAAAACTGCACACAATACTCTCGGTGCGGTCTCACCAAGGCTCTTTCCAGTTGCGCAAGACTTCCCTACTCTTGTACTCTAAACCTTTTGCAATGAACGCTAACGTGCCGTTCGCCTTCTTAGTTGCTGCTGCACCTGCAAACTAACTTTTCGAAACTGGTGTACAACGACACCCAAATCCTTCTGAACACTAACACTATCTACTCTCTCCCCCTCTAGAAAATAATCTGTTTTTCTATTTTTGCTACCCAGGTGAATAACCTCACACTTCCCCACATTAAATTCCATCTGCCATCTATCTGAAGGGTTTCTGCATTTTTGTGGTGGCTGGTGGCTGTTGAACATGTTCTCCAGACACGAGCCAGCATTTCTGGCTTCTATAAATTATTTGGATTATTTTTATTTTGTTTACAAGTGTAACTGTTTTGAGGATCTTTTCTGGTGGGGTTTGGTAAGCAAGGTACCAAATATCAGTCATGGAGCTAGTTAGAGAGGATGCTGCCATTGCATCACTGACTTTAGCTGATGCCATTAACTGTTGATGTTTTCCTAATTATTAATTTTCTAGCATTATCTGGTATATATGTTTTGCATTTTGTTTACAATTTACCGTAGCGTATTTTTTGGTGCAGGGGTGAAACAAAAATGCAGAAACCCTTCACCATGCTTCAAGAGGAGCAGAATCAAACAGAGAACTCAAGGCCTACACATGGAAATTCCAAAGATACATTGTTGGAATGGAATACGTACTCGCTCCCTGGAGGGATGTATCTTGGTTACCCAATTTCGGAAAGTATTAGGCGCAGGTTGGCAAAAACCAATGCTTTGGGAACCCAGAGTGCGTTGAGGTAACTGCTGGAGTCTTAACCAGATAAATCTGTATAGCTTGCCATTGCACTGTCTGGCAAGCTTTCCCGCTTCTTGTCCAGCTCGGGCCACCCTCCCCATTAGGGCTTTGGCTGCAGGGTTAACAGGAGCTGAGGGGAAGGATTCCCTGCCCCCAGTGATTGGTCGGCCCTTCCAGGCCCTGCCGATGAGCCAGGCTTGGCTGTGCTGCCATCAGCAGTGGGTGCCCTGAGATACTGAGGACCCTCCTGGTTCAGGAGGGCGGTTCGATTCCTGACATTTCAACTTGGAACCAGTTCAGAGACCCCACTTACCTCCTCCCCCCTCCCCCCCCGGGATGATAGACACCGCAGCAACTTCACCAATGACATGGACAATTGTATTCCAAATATAGAGAACAGGAAGTGTTTAAAATGTCTGCACTTTTGTTCTAAATGATCAACAACTTTCATTTATATAGCACAGCGCAGCAGCTCAAGAGTGCTCAACAGGTGGAGCCCGATGCTGATGTTGCAGGATGGCTCTCAACTCCTCCTTCGTCCATCTAGCAGTAAGTAAGAACCCGGTTGTTCGTTGATTGGCAGACTGCTTTTCTGGGATTAATAATTCCTTCAAAAAAAATAAATTAGTCCATGACTGTGGGACGCTGCTGTGCGCAATTGGCTGCTGAGTTTCGCTCACAAAATATACAGTTAATTCACTTTACAGTATAATCTGTGAAGCGCTTTGAGACGTCTCAAAAACGTGATAAGGAGCTATATCAAGTGCAAGGATTATTATTTGTCTCCCTATTCCTCTGACTCCTTCCCCTCTTTTGAGCACCTCACCCTGTACTGTCCTCCTCCTTCAATATCCTTCTCGTCTATTGACCTCCCGTTGTGCACAAACAGTCCTGGATTGAGTGAACAATTTATTGTTATTAATTTTTTTTAAAGGAATTATTGCCTCTGGAAAAGTAATCCACTGATCGACTAACAACCGGGTTCCTTACTTCTGGGTAAACAAGCCTGTGGAGTTTCCTTGAATCCAAATCTCTTGTGTGTGAGGTGAGTGCTTTAACCACTGAGCTACAATCATCTGAAAACTTGGAAACTGTGCTCCCTGTACTCAGGTCCAAGTCATTTATCTAGATCAAAAACAGCAGTGGTCCCAATACCGACCTTCCCTCCAGTCAGAAAAACAACCGTTCACCACCACTCTCTGCTCTCTGTCTCCCAGTTCTGTATCCGCTGCCACTGTCCCTTTAATACCGTGGGCTTCGATTTTGATTACAAGTCTCTTATGTGGCACTTTATTAAACGCCTTTTGAAAATCCATATAATTTACATCAACTGCACTACCTTCATCCACCCTCTCCGTTACTGCATCAAAAAACTATCAGGTTTGTTAGACATGATTTGCCTTTACTTGGTGGTCTATAATGTGGTGGTACACCCTGCAATGTAACAGCTCTTCTGTTAACTCTTAACAAAATAGATTCCCTTGGATTTAGTGTTCCCTTAACTCTAGCCAAATAGATTGCAACCAATAATGGCAAGCTTTGTGGTTTTAGCTGCTTAGACTCCAGCAGTTACCCCAACGCACACTCTGGGGTCTTGCCATCCTGCACCTAAACTCTCCGGAATTGGGTAAGCAGAATTCGTCCCTCCAGGGAGAGAGAGAGTACAGATTCCTATGTAGGTGGGATGCATGGAATTGTGTTTGATTTGGATACTCTTTTAAGGAGGTGATGGGTTTACCATGTGCCAGACACTCGGCTACCCAAAAAATAATTATTTGCGCTCCAAAAGATTATCAAAACGTGTCAAATTACTTCCTGGGATTGTAGTGACTGTGTACTTTGTAGGTGAATGGGGATTCCTGCACCCCATGATGCCGCGGATCCCCATGAGAATGCCTTGTGTGATAAAAAATTTAATCTTCTCGTCAGGTCCAAAACACTGATTGTCCAGCACCTTGGGACGTCCTCCCGATGTGAAAGGTGCTATACAAGTGTAATTTTAATTTTGTTGTTTTTGTAGTTGCTTTATGTTCAGTAATGGGCCAAAACGGTTTAAGAGCTGTTTAATGTAGTCCTTTATTGTAGTGGTTAGGGTACTCATTTCGCAAGTGAGAGGACCCGGATTCGATTCCCAGGCATGACAAAAACTTTTCCTTAGTCCACCCATCTCTCCTTACCTAACGGTAAGTAGGAATCTGTTTGTTAATTGATTGTCAGATTGCTTTCCGAAGGTAATAATCCCCTAAAAAAAAATGTGGTCACTCAATCCATGATTGTTTGCCGGACACTGACGTGTGCAGTTGGCTAAAAAAAAAGCCTCTGGCTTGTTAATGTTAGTTTCATCTTTAGGAGGTGAAAGTATCAATAAACTCACAAATCGAAAATTTTAAAATTATAATAGTTAATTAATAAAACAATTAAAATAATATATACAACACAAAGGATTAGCAAAGCAAATACTAATAAAATAAAAGCAAATAAAAGAAAATGAACACGATTGCCAGTATTTTTAAATCTCTCTTCAAATTTAAAAATATTTATTCATGCCCGCCCCCTCTCTCTCTCTCTCTCTCTCTGCAGCTGCTTATCCTGAGGTGGTTGTTCCCCCTGTCCAGAGCTTTAATATTTCCCAATACCCAGCCTCTGCAAATTTGGACATATTGAAATTGTGAGAGCCACACAGGATAGTCAGTGTAAATTAAACTTCACAGAATGCCCAAACGTTGTTTGAAAAATCTGCCTTTATTCTTTTAAGCAAGAATTTTTTTAAAAAAATTACCGCAAATGTCCTTGTGAAGTGTTCTTTATCACTTAATACAAGACTTTATCCTGTGGTGAGTTGGATCAAACAGTGGGCATCAAGAATGAATACACGTTGTTATTGATATTGTTCCAAGTCCATAATAATAATAAGAATCCTTACCTTTGATTCCACGCCTTATGACATCGTTGAGACGTCTCAAAGCGCTTCACAGAATATACTGTAAAGTGTAGCTGCCTTCTGTCAGATATCAAGGATAAGTTCCAAATTTATATCTCAATATAGATACGCCAGATGTCATCTTCCTTGGGTCCCACCAACATCTCCTAAGCGCCCTGGGACCTTACGTGAGGGATGCTATATAAATGCAAGTTGTTGTTGTTGTATGGCATCACTTCCGGTACCAGCCTTCTTAAAATCCCCGGGCTCTCAAATTTACCGAACCAGCCCATAACCCTAGTGTCAGTTCGACTCAGCTCCTTTCTCTCATATTCGGTTCCTGAACAAAATTGCTTTTCTTCACCTCTCATTGCCACCCCAAATATGGAGTCCTGTAGCTCAGTGGTTAGAGCACTCACTTTGCAAGCGAGAGACCTGGGTTTGATAATAATCCCTCAAGAAAAAAAATTAATTGGTCAATTCAAATCACGACTGTTTGTGGGACGCTGCTGTGCGCAATTGGCTGCCGTGTTTCATCCACAAATATACAGTCAATTCACTTTACAGTCTATATTGAGATGTCGAGAAGACGTGAAAAGAACTATATCAAATGCAAGGATTATTATAAATCCTTTTCATCCCATTTCCTTATTCACAACTTTGTCGGATTGATTTCAAGATTCTCACACTTGTTTTCAAATCCCTTCAAGCCCAAGCACCTACCTCTCCGACCTGCTACTCACAACCAGCTGCCACCGATCAACAGGCTCCGGCATCCTGCATGTCTTCATGCCCTCCGTTCCACCATTGGTGATCGTGCTTTCAGCCACGACACCCCAAAATTCTGGAACACTCTTCCTCTCCGTCTGCCTTGCCTCTTTCTTCCCCATCTTTAGGTCTCACCTGAAGAACTTCCGATTCGACCATGCTCACGGTCACTTCCCCTCCCCCCAGCTTGGCATTGTACTCTGACACAGTCAAGCACTCTGTGATGCTGTCCTGCATGAGGGACGCTGTGTAAATGCATGTTGTTGTTGCCTCCTGCTTAGACGTTTCAAATTCACTTTTCGCTGGCCTCTACCATCCATAAACTCTGTCCACTGGCTGCATCCTCGCAAGCATGCCCACTATAGTTCTCACAAATCTCCACTGTCTCCCTGCAGATTGATGTCAAAGTCGATACCCTCACTTATCAATTCCTTCATAGCTCCTTCTTTTTCTGATCTTCTACCGTAGAGTCCTGCAGCTTAGCGGTTAGAGCACTTGCCTCGCAAGCGAGAGACCTGGGTTCAATTCCGGCAGGGCAAAATGTTGGACAAGTTTCCTTACTCCACACACCTCTGTTTACCTAGCTGTAAGTGGAACCCGGTTGTTAGTCGATTGGCGGATCGCTTTCCGGGGGTAATAATTCCCTCAAAAAACATAATAAATTGATCACTCGATCCACGACTGTCTGTGGGACACTGCTGGTTCGCTCACAAATATAGTCAATTCACTTTACAGTATATTCTGTGAAGCGCTTTGAGACGTCTTGAAGAACTGAGAAGACCCTGTATCAGAAGCAAGGATTATTATTATTACTCCACTCTACTTCTCACTCTCTTCTGCTTGACTAACGGGTTGCTGTGCACCTCCCACTCCCATCAGTCCCACTCCCACTCCCATGAGTCCTGTAGCTCAGTGGTTAGAGCATTCGCTTTGCAAGTGAGAGACCTGAGTTCAATTCCAGGCAGAGGGTGAAACCTCGGGCAAGTTTCCTTACTCCACACAGAGCCTAATAATAATCCCTCCAAAAAACCAAAAACAATAATAAATTGGTCATTTTCAATCTACGACTGTTTGTGGGACATTGCTGTGCGCAATTGGCTGCCGCGTTCGCCCACAAATATAGTCAATTCACTTTACAGTGTGTTCTGTGAAGCGCTTTGGGACGTCCTCCCGACGTGAAAAGCGCTATATCAAATGCAAGGATTATTATTATTATTATTATTATCAGTTAGGAGCTGAGTAACTGAGCTGAGTGTCTTGAAGGCTTGATCACCGATGGTTGGTTATATCGGACAGAAGACATGAAGCAGGCAATGTTCATTGAAGAACATGCTATATGGCTTTATGGTTCCACATCTTTCCAATCCACTGTGTGAAGAAATGCTTCTTGACCTCAGTTCTAACTGTCTCGGCTAAGATTTTAAGGTTATAAATAATACAATAATAATAATCCTTACATTTGATATAGCGCTTTTCACGTCTTCGAGACGTCTCAAAGCGCTTCACAGAATATACTGTAAAGAGAATTGACTATATACTTGTGGGCGAAATGCAGCAGCCAATTGCGCACAGCAGCGTCCCACAAACAGTAGTGGATTGAAGTGACCAAATTATTTTGTTTGTTTGAGGGGATTATTATCCCCAGAAAAGCGATCCACCAATCAACTAACAACCACACTCCTACTTACTGCTAGGTAAACGAAGATGTGTGGACTAAGGGAACTTGCCCTGCTAATGTTATGCCCCTTATAACAGATCTCTCTACCAGACTCTATCGTATCAGTCAATTATTTTCATTATTTTAAACAACTCAGTCAGATCAACCCTCAACTCCTCTGCTATAAGGAATATAATCCAACTCCAACTCAATGTAGCTAAACCCCTTCAGCCCAGGTATTAATTCAGCGAAGTGTCCCTGGACACCCTTCAAGGGTATGCACTTGTGGTTCCAAAGATTGATTGCCCAAAAATGAACATAACTCAATGAGTCTGACCAGCACTCTTAAGTTATGTGCTATATAACAAGTTATACATAATCAATGCCACACAACTTGGTTGGTTGTGTGGCATTGCCCCCAAAATACCCAGTCACTGCACTTTACAGTATATTCTGTGAAGTTCTTAACAACGTGATAAGACGCTTTATCAAATGCAAGGATTATCATTATTATCAATGTGGAAACAACACCAAGGGTTGACTTTATTCTAACGTTTTGTTTCCAAACCTCAGTCCCAATTAGGACAGTCACTATTTGGTGATATGATATCTGACAAGTTTGGGCAATCACTAAATGGCGGGTACCAAGAATTCTCTGTGAGCTTCTTGTTGAGCAGCTCAGCTCAGTAGGAAATGTGTCGTCATTGCCATCATTCTCCTGCCCGGACACACATCCCAATCAAGTGAGCAATGGTTTCTCCAGTTGGAAGTGCAGAGTTTGAGCAGCAGCTACTTACCTCTCTGCAGACCAACCGAGGTGGATTCCAAGGCCTGGATATTTGAACGTGTATAAACATGACATATGAACAAACCCCGACTCTGGTTAACACCAAACACCTTGCAGCAGTTGGTATCCCAAGTCCCAGTGTTTCCTCATCAGCTGTTTGATAGATAGATATCTATAGATAGATATCTGTCTTCTTGTTGGGATTTCTGATCGCGAGAGTTCGAAATATGACCCGACCATCCAAGATGGTGCAATAATTCTTTTATTATAAGACAGTGAGCTTAATACTGTGTAAAGAACAACATACTACTGGTTAATCCGCGTAGAACAAAAGTGGAAGAAAATTTATTGGCTGTCGTCACGCACTTGCCCTGGTTTCTCTGGTGTATCTCCCTCGCTCCCCTCCTGCCAGTATTTTATCAACCCACGCTCCCCTCCTATAAGCATTTTATCAACCCACGCTTCGCTCAAAGCCCCCTGTAAATTCGGGTTTCCTGCCATAGTTACGCCTGAGGAAGGAGGTTGGAGCAAGTGACCCGGTAGCTTCATTATTCTGCCTATCATTGCCTGATAAGGGGTCAACCCAGTGGCTGAATGTGTGGTTGATTAAGCACATCGGCAGCATTTGTACCCATTAGGTGGGGTGATCTGCACAGTATTTTTTTAATAGCATCTTAATAGTCCGGTTTCCCCGCTCCACTACACCCGAGGATTGAGGGTGGGACGTGATTTGTAACCGCTGTTTAATCCCCATTAGTTTGGTGAGGGCTTTGAAAACTTTAGCGATGAAGTGACTTCCTTGATAGCTATCGAGAACTATCGGTAGGTACTCCCCACCTACAGATCACCTCACTCAATAGTATTCGCGCTACGTAATTGCTGTGGCAACTCTGACAGGAAAGGCTTCAATCCATTTGGAAAATTTATCTAAAATCGGAGCAGATTTGTAGTTGCCCGGTGCAATGGGCAGGGGTCCGATAAAATCAATTTGAACATGTGTCCAGAGCCCTTCTGCCTCGGGGGCACCTTATAACAGAGCCCGATTAGCAGGTGGACCGGGATTATGCTGTAAGGAAACCAGACAACGGTTACCGCGAGCGGTTATATTGTTATTGAGGGTGGGCCACCAGGTGGTGGAATGTATTTTTAATATTGTTGAATTTACAGCCATATGTCCCCCGATTGGGTGAGAGTGGAATAATTGGAAGAAATCTTCCGCCATGTCGGGGGGAACACACACCACACCAGGTTTGTCCATGTCGTCCTGGTATAGGAGGATGGTAGTATTTTTATCTTTATCGGCAGCTGTAAAAGTTTGATCAGCCCATAGTCGGGGAAGGTAACGGTGGACCATTCAGATGCCATTCCGGACAATCACACATGGTTCTGTGTTCTGTAGTGATTCGAGATCTAACTTTGAGTCAATCGTAACTGTACAGCATTCCTCGGTCGCTGCATCGCCTCCCCACAATGGGGCGTGCAGGGTGGAATCTTTAGCTGCAGCATCAGCCATTTTGTTACCTTCGTAGCGGGGTTCGGTGACAGAATGTGCTTTTACCTTGCCAACACGGAGGGGTAATTTGCGATTACTAAGGCGACTCCACAATTCACGTAACAGAAGGTGGTGAGTTAATGTTCGGCCATCTGCGGAAGCAACGTCGCGAGCTGCATACAAGGGTAGCATTCGAACAATATTCACTATGTACGCACTATCGGACCATATGTTGCACGGGTATGCAGATGTGCACTGTACGGCTTCCACCAGGGCTGCGAGTTCGGCATATTGAGCAGAGTGGGATGTACACGAATATCCGAGGGTTTTGTCAGGTAGCACAATAGCAAAACCTGTGTAGGGTTTACCCTCGGGGTAATATGAGGAGCCATCAATATAGACATCAAATACTTGGGTGTCTGGTTGTAACAGTGTTTTGGATACAGGATGTTCTGGGAATTGTAATAATGGTAGCGGACACTTGTGTTGCTTCCCTTCATACTGTAGCATTTGAGGGATCAAAGTTGTCTGCTTGGGGGTGATTTGGATGTCATGTCCCATGAGCATTAAGATCCAATGATTGAGAGGCTGTGATGACACCAAAGTATCCCCTGGTTTCATCAATACGTTTAGTGGGGTGTGCGGAGTGTGCAGGATAATCCGCTGTGATCCTGTTACATACGTAAAATGTTTCACCGGACAGAAGGTATCCAGCAGGTGTTTCTCACAGGAATCATACTGCTCTTCCACTCCTGTGAGGAGCCTTGAGGCATAAGCAATTGGACTAATTATTCCCCTGTGTTCTTGTGCTAACATGGCAGATAAGCTCGCTGCCGTAGCTGACACCTCGAGGTGAAATGGCCGGTCAGGGTCAGGGGATATCAGGCAGGTATTTTGTATACCTGTATACCTGTTTCAGAGTGTTAATTGCCGTAGTATGTGTCTCGGTCCATTTTGTTTGGACCTCATCCTGCGATCCGGACAACAAATTATCTAATGGTTTAGCGATCTCTGCAAATCGGGGAATGAAATTTCACTGACCAAACCCAAGAAAGATCGTAACGCCGATTTTGTCACCGGTAATGGGAGTCGTATAGTGTCGACCTTATGTATATCTGGGGACTGTCCATCGTTTGAGAGGGTAATTCCTAGAAAACAGATAGATGGTTGTAGCAGCTGGGTAGGAGGATTGATTTTTAAACTTGAGTTTCTGTAAAACTAAATTTAAAAGTTCTAAGTGTTCTGTTTCATTGATGGATGTTAGTAATATGTCGCCGACGTATTGTAGCAGCGCCGATTTTCCTGGTAGAGGGCAATCTTTTAATATATCGACCATTCACTTATGGAAGATTGTGGGAGAGTTATGAAATCCCTGCGGGAGACATCGCCATGTGAACTGCTGTCCATCAAATGTAAAGGCAAACTTAAATTGATCTTCTGTCCGGACGGGAATACTCCAAAAACCGTTGTTGAAAAGAATTTCGCCCAGTGAGGAATTCGTGACAGTATCGTAGGTGGGTCACTAACAACGGGAACACACCCCGGGGTTACCGAATTTAATTTATGATAGTCAATCATCAACCGCCACGACCCGTCTGGTTTCCTTACTGGCCAAATAGGTGACTTTGTGGTAAAGGTGCCTTTACGTATAACTCCCTGGTCTAACAATGATTGAACCGTGCCACGGACATACCGGAGGCTTCGAGCGGGACAGGATACTGTTTCGCTGATGCATGGGTCGGACCATTTATTTCCTCTTCCTGCCCCATTCTCCCACAATCATATTTATGTCGAGCTACAACATCATCGTATTTGATCAGTAATTGTGCTACTTGTGCGTTATCGTGTTTGATAACGCACAACTCAGGCTTCTTTATAGCCGTTACGGTGAACAAATTGGACACAATATGGTGTCCAGCACTGCGGGTTAGTGCCCTGCTTCCGGGAACCCACTGGCATGAATTAGTGTAATCCACTATCATGGCGTTTTTCTGGAGAAGGTCGGATCCCAGGATACTGTGTTCTCCAGGCATGGCAATAGCAGCTAGCTGATCAATTTGGATGGTACTGTGTACCTCGTTTCCCAGGGTGATAGCAGTATTCGCTAGTCTCACTCCCTCTTGGGTGGCACCGTTGAATCCCGTAAGGGAAAACAACTCTCCAGTTGCCCCAGGAAAATCTTTGGGACGTTTTCAATGGAACAATGTAAAGTTGGACCCTGGGTCGACTAACATTGTTTGCGCTTTGCCCCCCGACAATGTAGCAGTTATAAAGGGTCTACTATCTAATGTTCTTTTAAAATTAATGGGAGTGGAATTCCCTTGAACGAAGTTCACGGGAATTCGTACGGTCGATCTTTTGGGGGCTGTCTCGCATCAGTAAGAGGTCTCAATAAGATCCACCTCTCCTTCTACATCGTTCTCTGCGCAGGGGTGGGGGGGATGGACTAACCAAGACTGATTCTGTTCTTTTATAATTTTTAAGCTTTTGATTATTTTTGTTTTCCATGTGGTTATTATACTGCTAATTGGTCAAAGGGAATCTCAGCAGCTTATCCTAAGCACAGTAGGTATGGTATCTCAGGCTGCTTTTTATCCTGGCGTTCATTGGCTCTTCTATTCGGGCATTCTTTGGCCCAATGTCCCTCTTCCTGACAGATGTGGCAATTGGACCGACCCGTTCTCCTCCAAGGACCGGATTGTCTTGGCCCAGACTGGTTTTTATTTCGATAATACGGCTGTCTTCTATTCTCGTAATTAGGGGAAAAACGCTTGGGTCCCTCTACCTCTTCAACCCGGATCACCCTTTTCAATCCCACTTTATTTTCCTCTATTTTGGCCTCCCTATGTCTCAGGCTGCGATAATAAGCCCCGTCAGCAATCTTTATCACATCCTCCCATTCCATGTCATTAGTTACTAATCCCATTATGGCTGATTCGATTTCAGGGATCAGCTTCTGGAGAAATGCCTCTCGGTATATGTTTGACTTTCCTGCATCCTCTGAGCTCACTTCTTTTGTGTGTAACTGTTTGGACATTTCCACTATCCTTTCATGAAACTCTGCTGGGCTTTCGTCTCCTGCCTGCACTACCCTCCCATATGCCTGGCTTATGTTCCATGCTTTCCCTTTTGTTAGCGTGACCTTAACCGCTCTTAAAAACGCTGTACCACCCACTTCTGGATTCAAACTATTCCGCAGCAAGCGCTTTCGTACTTTCAATTCGATTGCACATAACAGTATCCTTTTAAAGTGTTTTTCCTCCAATTCAGGGTGACAGTCTCTAATATTGTTGATTCAACTCAATGGGACAAATTTGTTCTATGATCGTGCCGAACTCTTTCACATAAGTCGCTAATTTCTCGGGTCTTAGCGCCCGACTATGCGATTCCTCCTGTGCCATTTGCATCATCACTAGAAGTCGCCTCTTGCTGACTCCTCGTCTGCATTGGGTGAACCCGGCTCCAAGTAGTAGTGATGACCGCTACTGACTTTCCTGATTCTTCCTCACACATATCCAAATATATTTTATCTACTTTATCTATGGCTGTTTTGACATTTCGATTATTCCCAATTGTTCCCTCTGTCTTAATGGCGCATACCATCGCCTGCTTGCCTATCAGCATCTCCTTCAATTTCTTGATTTCTCTCCCACACAGAGTGTGGTCTGTCTCAGTGGCTGAAGGTCAGTTAATTAAGGTGTTAACTGCTCCCTTGGCCGCATTCAACTGGATGCTCATAACCTCACACTTCTCCTGACTATCCTGCAGCGCTATTTTCCTTTCTTCATGCTGTTCTCCCTCCAGCTTAGCCCGGCTGATTTCACCTTGCATCATGTGTAGGATGGAGGTTAGCTCTATTATCTTTCGTTCCTGGTTCTCACATACTCCTTCTATGCTCCACAATTCTTCTTCTATTCTTCTTCTATTTGTCTGACAAAGTGATCTTTTGTATTTCTGTCATCACCTCTCCGAGCTGTTCTGTCTTAATTTTCAGATCCTCTACTTCCTTGTCCTTACTGTCTTGCAATTGTTTGGCTTTAATTTTCAGATCCTCTATTTCCATATCCTTAGTCTTGTAGTCGTTTTAACTCAAAGGCTTTACATTTGTATTCCCTCAACATCCAGTATTTAAAAAAGTTTTTACATCTTTTTCCCTCAACTTTGATGTTACTGACTGACACTTCTTCCTCTAACCATTCTATACCATTTTTCTGGCTCGTTTCCTCACATATGTCCTTTATTTTTAGGCCTGTTTTCTTACATATTTTCTCCTCATATTTATTCAGCCATTGTTGAAAACTATCTTTCAATTTTCGCTCTTTCTCGTCAGTATCTCAACAACAGAAATACCCCAGATACCAATAAACACAAAGGCGTGATCCACTAAGTGGGCTACTATGTGTGGGTGCGTTTATCTATCACTTCGAATAAGAAAAAGTCTTATTGCTTGTCGGGTCCCTTCGTGGTCGCCAATTTGTTGGGATTTCCGATCCCGAGAGTTCGAAATATGACCCGACCATCCAAGATGGTGCAATAATTCTTTTATTATAAGACAGTGAGCTTAATAGTGTGCAAAGAAGAGCATACTTAATCTGCGTAGAACAAAAGTGGAAGAAAATTTATTGGCTATCATCACACGCTTGCCCTGGTTTCTCTGGTGTATCTCCCTC
Organism: Callorhinchus milii; assembly: GCF_018977255.1. NCBI lineage: Eukaryota > Metazoa > Chordata > Chondrichthyes > Chimaeriformes > Callorhinchidae > Callorhinchus > Callorhinchus milii. The sequence goes on along the minus strand of NW_024704762.1, from coordinate 241,444 downwards.
GCTCCCCTCCTGCCAGTCAGGCCCAACTGACTTCTCTCTCTCTCTTCACCAATTATACCCTTTTCTGGACTCTTGCCATTTTCTGGACCCTTCTTCCCTTTCACAACTTGTCCTGCACTTACTCATCCTAATCAATCATTGGCCTGGCGCCAGCCTGACCGGTGTTGATAAGGTGAGTCTCCATTGTCTTGTCTATAATGATGTTATTCGGGACTTGCCTATTGGGAAGTCTACTCCTCATCTTCCTAGGCCTGGCACATGATGTTTTACAGACCTTTTTCTCTCCATTTCTAGCTGGTACCCAAGGTTACAATAACACTTAGGACTCTGCATCTGGAGAGAGGAGAGATAACGGGTACTGTGGTTTCAGCCTGTGCCACATTCCGTTAGTAAGAAAGCTAATTTGGCGGCCATTTTGACCTGTTAATACAATCAATTTAACATATCTTAAAAGAATAAAGTTAAAAATCTTGTTCTATTCTAAATGATCATAGGGGAATCCTTATATCCCAACATTCTGTATGGTGTAAGGTGGGACCACCTTTACAGGACAAGCAGATGTTCTAGAAGTCCAAAGTTCAATGTCAAGGTTACAGGCTTACTCAACAACAACTGCTTAATAATAACAATCCTTACATTTGGTATAGCATCTTTCACATCGGAAGGACATCCCAGGATATTCTGTAAAGTATAGTGACTGTTTCCTGGACAAACAGGACAGCCAATGTGTGTACAGCCAAATAATTGCAAGAACCATGAAGAAAATGACCAATTTAATCTGGGGGTCTGTTGGCCACGTTGGGAGAACATCTCAAAGCAGAGCTCAAAGCTCCAGACAGGATTGTAGAATTGGTGGGCTAGATAGGGCAGGGACATGATGTACTCGCTGTGCAAGCGATTAGTTGGTCGGGAGGGTCAGGATCTTCACTTCAAACAGTTGGGAGATGAGGAGCCAGTGGAGCCGATCAAGGCTGGGATCAACAGGCCTGGTGCAGTTTGACACAGGACTTAAGCTGCATTTCTGGATAGTCTGCAGCTTGTGTAGGTAAGAGCTGGGAGGCCGGCGTGCAGAGGATTCGAATAGTCAAGCCTGGACTTGATCAATACTTGGTCTCGGCAGTTCGAGGGGATGTGGCAGGCAATGTTTTGGAGATGGAGGAAAGCTGAACAGGTCAGAAAACGTTGTGGAGTTTGAAAGACAATTTGCATCAAACAAGCCACCGAAGATGCGCACCAATTCAGCAAAGGGAAGTTTGATGCTGTCAGTGCTCGAGGTGAACAGCACTTTGAATTGTCCTGCCAATGTGAAAGGTGCTGACGGGAACCAAGCTGGAGAGCATTTGTCTTGTTTTTGTTTAACGTCATCCAGTACTTGATGTTTGGCAATGATCAGAACAGCAGTGCCACCTGAACAGGTAGACAGGATCTTGAGTTTAACTTCTCATTCGAAGGACAAGGATCGCTGACAATGCAGCACTCATGACAGAATTGCCCTGGATTATCAGCCTAGAATGTGAGGTCAAAGTCCCGATATGACAAGCTTCTGACTCAGAGGCTCAGTGAACTAAGTCAAATTGACGGATTGCTATACTACTATTATAGGTTGTACTACTATATACTACTATAGAAGTCACTGCTACTTCTGGCACATGTGTGGGCATTGTGTGACGAGCTCGGTTATCATTCTTCCTGTGCCCCATCATCCACTTACACTCAACTGGAAAGAGACAACACAGCTATCAAATGCGCTATGCTGATATATATATACCTACAAAACAGTTACTACACATGACAATTATTGTAAAGTGCTTTCAGACATTTGACATATACAAAGTGCATCTCTTGGGTAAAATATGCAACTGCTTGCAGTGAAGCTGCTCCCAGTGACAGATTACTGTTTACTGGTGAATCAGATATCCATTCCCAGTACTTTTCTAGTCATCAACAGTTTAAACTAAGTGTGTGGCCATTCACCTATGGAGTTACCTATTTATTGAATAAAAAGCTGCCCAGATTTCCAGCTATATGCATGAACAATTGAGAAGCATGTCTGTAGACATGTCTCTAAATGATTAGGATTATTTATTAATTCCTCAAACTGCAGAGTCAGATCTTACCTCAGCAAATAATACAAACACATTCATTTTCTAAAAATGGTATTATGCAAAACCATAATGTTAAATATTACAAAATACAATGGGAAGTACACATCACATTGGAACAAGTATCTTCATTGTCTCAGAAAATCCTAATGCAATTCTTCTGATGCCTTCAAAGTGCTCCAAGTTTCTGCATCACAATTAGTGCGCAATTTACAATTAGTGTTAATATACATTACTGATTGAAACTTTCATACAGGGCTAAAGTCTCATTAGGTTCATAAACTAAGATGCTTTCTTAAAAAGTAACAGAATTATCAATTAATTTATCTCATCCAGATTTAGACGATTTTAAAATCTGATTTCTGCATCAAGCAAATCATCAGAGCATCTGTCATCCTGTGTGCAGATTTAATGTTTGGTAATGTCTGACCTCTAAATATTGAATCGTACATATGGAAGGTTTGAAAAGCTCTGAATGCCACTTTCTCCTTTACAGGAGTCCTTGACAATCACAGGTATAATCATCACAGTGTTGAGGATGAAATGTCATTTTATTTTGGTCACATGACACATGCGAAAACCCATGACCACGTTTAAGAGTCGCCAAACCGAGCTGAGAATTCCACGCGTCCCACATGGAAATCCCAGAGATAGATTGTTGGAGTGCGCTCTCCATGGAGGGATGCATCTTGCTTACCGAATTCCAGAAAGTATTAGGCGCAGGTTGACAAGAGCCAAGGCTTGAGGACCCCAGAGTGTATGTTGGGGGTAACTGCTGGAGTCTAACCAGCTAAAACCACATACTGCCATTGATATTGCTGTCCGGCATGCTTTCCCACTGCTTGACCACCCTATCCATTATGGCTTTGGCTTGCAGGATTAACAGGAACTGAGTGGGATGATACCCTGCCCCAGTGACTGGTCTGCCCTTCCAGATCCTGCCGATGATCCAATGAATAGCGACATATTTGGATCCATCACTGTTTATTGCACAGAAATCTCATGATTCCATATTAAACTTCAGTACACCAGGTGCACATATCTGAGTTCACGCTACTCCAGAGCAACAGAAAGTGGAGGGAGGAGGGTGGAACAGCTGATCACACAAGTAAATTGTAATGTGTACAGTAAACATATGATTTTTTCCAAAAGATTCCAATGGGATTATTTTACATTTCCTTCATTCCTATTTGCTGCATTTCCTGTGCTTTTCCATTCAAAGTGAATGCTATCCTTACAAACCTGTGTTAATAGAGTTGATTTGTATGGACTTTCCACAAACCAATCTCAACTATACAAAATCAATCACCTCCAAATGCAGTGGATGGATCCATTACTGTTTTGTATCTCAATTAAATATCTAATTGTTCATGGCACATGACATTCCATTAACTTAAGAGTAAAACAAATTTCTGATGAGCAAAACAAATTTGGTAGAAAGATGGTAGAAATAAGAAAAGTCTTGGATTCTTTTAGTCTTTCCTTGGTTATCAATTGCGTTCACTTCCACCTGACCTTATGGACAGAGTTCTAGTAGAAGTAATTAGTTTGTTTAAGGCATCAACCCTTTCCATTATGGCTGTTAAAACTGGTGTGTTCAGAATACGCTGCACTTCCAAATACCAGTTGTCCAGGTTGAGCAACGAGACTTGACTGCAGATGTTTCTTTAAAATCTTTTCCACTCCAACTAGTGCAAGATGTGGGTCCGATCACACAAACCTCACTGCTAACACCTGAAACAATTCATGAATAAGATTAAAATAACTTTCACTGGCATTACCTCCATTACTGACACGTTCACCACATGCTCACCCACACGCTTACCCACACGCTCACCCACATGCTCAGAACCTCAATGGGAGGATTCTGTTTCACCACAGAATGTAGCTGAAGATACTACAATTTGTACATTAATAGAAATGAATAATCTAAAACAGCATGTTCCAACATGCAACCGCAGGCCACCAGTGGCCCAGCAGGGATTTTATGCGGCCCGTGACCATTTCCGCAATTCCAAACCCCTCCCTCCCTCCCCACCCCCTCCTTTCCTCCCTCCTGGGTGAATGTCCCCCCCAGACCGCAGTAAAGGCTCTGCGCCCTCCCAACCATGCTCCCGCCACTGCCCTAGGGGGATATTCACCCGGGAGGGGGGAGGGGGGAGGGAGTTGGAATGGTGGAAATTGTCTTTGGGCTGGATGTTGGCCGCGGACCTTAATCTGGAATAACAATAAAAACTGTCCACTCCCCAACAATTGGACTCTTGTTGCTGGTGGCCACCCACTGATCCGCCTGCAACAAAACAAAAACAGCCGGTAAAGTACAGGGTCCCGGCAGCAGGTGGTAGGGTTGGGAGCACTTTTGCCTCCAAGTCAGAATATTGTGAGTTCAAGCCTTACATCCAGACTTTGATCTCAGTCTTGGATTGGAGTGCGCTGCATTGTCAGATGTGCCGTCTTCAGGTGAGACATTAAACTGAGGTCCCAACTGGTGTTCAGGTGAACTTTAAAGATCCCATGGCACTATTTGAAATGAGAAGGGAGTTTCTCCTGGTGACTCAGCCAACAATCTCCCAAATAAAATTGGTCATTCACTTCATGGCCATTTGTAGGACATTGCTGTGTGCAAATTGGCTGCTGCGTTTGTCTACAAAATGTACATCACTAAGACTTCAAATCGAATGCAAGGATTATTATATATTATCAATCTCCAAAGCAGTTACACCTTTTAATTCTTACTTTTTGCTCAGTTAGGTGTCCACTGGAAGTTGGGCCTCAATGTCCACTCGACAAATTGGACACTTCTTGCTGGTGGCTAGCCACTGATCCACACAAATCTGATGGAACAGATGCATGCAAGGCAGCCGCCTGCAACAAAATAGAAACAAAACTTCACACCTTACAATTTCAACCTCATTTCTTCCTCTTCCCTATCCTCCATAATGTGCCAAAAAGCCCCACCCCTCCTGAATCCAATCCCCAGTTTGAGTACAAACTCTCGACTGTCCAGTCCCTTGGCAATGTGAAAGGCGCTATATAAATGCAATATGTTGGGAGGCAGGAATTCTTCCCACTCAGCTCCTGGTAACCCTCTAAGCCAAAGTCCTCACAGGTGGGGTGTTTCTCGCTTAACAAGCAGCAGGAAGCTAGCCAAACTGCTATCTATCACAAGTTATTGTTTTAACTGGTTTAATTCCAACAGTTAACCCAACGCACACTCTGGGGTCCCCAAACCTGGGGTTCCTCTTGTCAATCTATTCTCCAGAATTAGATAGGCAGGGTGTGTCCCTCCGGGCAGAACGCATATTCCATTCCATACCCAGGAACATTTCCATTTCTAGGTGGCATATATTGAACTCTCGCTCTGGTTTGGATACTCTAAAGCATGGTGTTGGGATTCTGCATGTGTCACAAACCCAGCTGATCAAGAACAAAACAACACAGTGCATTTGCAAACGTTCAACATTATTGTGAATTGTGAAACTACATAAGAAAAAAAATTAACAAAAATGGCCAAAGCACAGCAGGCTCCCCAGAACCCAATACACTTCCCATATACACCAGAGCAGTAATATTCTAATTTAATATAAAAGAAATAAAATTGTTTTAGTATGAATTAAACATGAAAATATACTCAAGAATGTTGTAATGTAGATACATTACAATTTAAATGTATGTAACACCTTTCACGTCAGGAGGAGATCTACCTAACTTAACTAATAGGAATTTCCCAGGTGTGCTGAAGATGGATTCTTTCCATGCCCAAAACATGCCCCTATCCTCACCAGGCTCCATTATCTCCCCATCTCCATATAGATTGATGTCAATATCCTTACCGTCGCATGTACATCCCTCCATGCCCCAGAACCTTCCCATCTCTCTAATCATCTCAATCAGATATCAGTGACTGACAGCAAAGTTTGTTCATGTGAAATGAAGAGAGTGAAGTGTTGTTGAGTGAAGAGAGTAACTTTGGGTTGTAGGAGATCGCAGAAGTAGGGTGGGGTGAGGTTTCAGATTTGAAGGTCTATGAATCAATGTAGATGATTTTTCCCTGCTTCCCAATCATTACTTAAAAGGAAGTAATAATCTTGAATTCAAGGTCCTCACTCTCACTTTCAAATCTGAAGCCTCACTCCACCCTACTTCTACGATCTTCTTACAACCCAAGGTTGCTCTCTTCACTCAACAAACTCTGGCCTGTGGACCTACCCCACAGTAATATAATTGAATCTAAATCAAAGCTGTATTCGTAGCTTCTTTATTTGTCAATCCAAACCTCTCAAGAATCACCATTCTATAACCACACACACTGTCGCACTCTGCCTTTTAAACTTCCTGCCTTCCTTCGTATTCATTCTTTGTTAATTGTCCATTTACTCTTTGAATGAGTATCCAACATCCACTATCGGCAGGAGGTCTTTCAGTCATTCTGCCCTGTTCTCTGGAACTCCAAACTGGAGTCCTTCAGACTCACTTGCTCCCTCCCTATGTCCTCTAGGCCCGCATAGAGACTTATTTAGCTCATTTCCCACTTTTCTCTCTTCACCCTCTTTGGCTATCACTCCCCTGTTCAGGTGCCCAGCCAGCACTCTCCTTCCAACATGAAAGGCATTATATAGACAATCATAGATAAGGAGAAGTTTAGCTACTTTATACAGCTAAACACCAAATATTACCTAACATCCTCTCCTTCTTCTAATGGAGACAGGCAAATTGTGCATTTCTCTTCAACTTCAGCTGCCTCCTTCCCTTCTTCACAGGTCTCTAAAGTTCTCTGAATAAGGTAAGATATCAGTACAGTGACAGTAGTGAAAATAAACAGAACAAAAACACAAGAGTTTCATATCCACAAATTCATGAGACAACAACAACAAGGTTCCATTTATAGAGCGCCTTTCACGTCGGGAGGACGTCCCAAGGCGCTGGACCCGAGCAGGAGGGAAATGGTCAGGGTGAGGGGAGGGAAGGGAGGGAGGGAGCGAGGAGGGGGGAAATGGTCAGGGTGAGGGGAGGGAAGGGAGGGAGCGAGGAGGGGGTAGAGAGTCGAGAGGGGAGCTGAAGGCACGGTCAAAGAGAAAGGCCTTGAGACCGGCCTTGAAGGAGGAAAGGAAGGAAGCGGCGAAGGCACTGGGGAATGGAGCTCCAGAGCCTCGGGGCTGAGAGGCTGAAGGTCCGGCCACCGATGGTAGGGCGGTTGGGGCGCGGGATGTGGAGTAGACCGGAGCCAGAGGAACGGAGGGTACGGGCAGGTAGGTAAGGGGATAGTAGGTCGGAGAGGTAGGAGGGAGCAAGGCCATGAATGGCCTTGTAGGTGAGGATGAGGATCTTGAATTCGAGACAAGTGTATTGCAGCTTTTAATCGCATTCCATCTTCATATGCAATCTTTCTCCCAGAGAGACACAAATCTGTCACCACTCACACCACTGACCCAAGACCACGATCGACTCACGTAGTTTGATAGTAACACAATAACACATTGCTTCATATAATCACGACAGACGGATCCCAAAGAAGATATTTTAAGGGTGAAGTCTACATAACTTTCTCATCCCATTTTCCTGATGAATTTTCTAGAATTACTTGTCTAAAAACCACTGGAGTGGCTCCTGAGACTCAGTTACATGTAAATAGAAAGTTCTATATTTCTCAAACTTCTCACCAGGTGTAGTGGGTTGTGCTGTAAGCACAGACCACACCAGGACACTCACCTTTTCGTACCTGTGCAGGAAGGTGTACCTCTCAATGGTGCTCTGAGACGCCCCGTGGTTTAAATCACTAAACTGATCCTCCAAGTGAAGCAAATCCTGAAAACAAGATGAGAAAAAAAATCAAATCATTAAAACTTCAATTGTGAGATTCTCTTAGCTACAGTGAAGCTAAGCTACAGTGGCTGGGCAGTTGTGGGGTGGAGGGGGGGAGAGGAGAAGAAAGAGCATAACGTGGCAGAACAGTGGTGGAGGCAGAGTTTTTTTTGGTCAGACATGTGTGGAAACCCATCATGTGCTTAAGAGTCTGCAAACCAAGCTGAAATTTACATACATACCACCTACACATGGGAATTCCAAAGATAGTTTGCTGGAATGGAATGTGTACTCTCTCCCTGTAGGAATGCATCCTGCTTACCTAATTCCAGAAAGTATTAGGTTTCCGGAAAGATTGGCAAGAGCCAAGGCTTGGGAACCCCAGAGTGTGCAATGGTGTACTATGGGGTACTCCTTGGAGTCTACCAGCTAAAACCCCATATTGCCATTGAGATCGCTATCTGGCAAGCTTTCCTGCTGCTTGTCCAACTAGGATCACCCTACCCATTAACACTTTGGCTGCAGGGTTAACAGGAGCTGAGTGGGATGATTCTCTGCCCCCATTGACTGATCGGCCCATCCAGTTCCTGCCGATGAGCCAGGCTGACTGTGCTGTCATCAGCAGCGAGTGCCCTGGAATACTGCAGACCTGCCTGACTACCGAGACTGCCATAGAGGGCTGGCTCGATTCCGCTATTCCATTACCAGGCAGGTCACCTTGGAGCCAGTTCAGCTCCAAGGAGACCCCACTTAGAGAGAGATACACACACACACATACATACACACTGGCCCAGTGGAGTACTGGAGCTCAATGGTGAGAGCACTCGCCTCGCAAGCAAGAGGACGCAGGTTTGATTCCTGGGCAGGGTGAAACGTTGGGCAAACATGCTTACTCTACACGCCTCTGTTCAACTAGCAGCATGTAGGAACCCAGTTGTTTGGTGATTTTGTGGGTAATAATCCCTTCCAAAAAATAATTATAATTTGATCACTCAATCCACGACTGTTTGTGGGACATTGCTGTGCGCAATTCGCTGCTGCAATTCTGTGAAGCGCTTTGAAATGTCTCAAAAACGTGATAAAAGCGCTATCTCAAATGCAAGGATTATTATAGTATTGTATTGCTACGGGGAAGATGAGGTCAGTTTTGTGGACAGTGAGCTCTTTATGGCAGATAACTCAAATAAGGCAAAGGTGAGGGATTCTCAAGGGCAGATAATAATAATAATACTTGCATTTGATACAGCGTCTTATCGCCCACAAATATACAGTCAATTCACTTTACAGTATATTCTAAAGCGGTATATTAAGTGCAAGGCTTATTATTTATTATCACATCTTTGAGAGGTTTCAAAGCGATTCACAGGATACACTGTAAAAAGTGTAGTGACGGTGTGTTTTGTGGGCGATACACGGCAGCCAATTGCGCACAGCAGTGTCCCAATACAGTTGTAGATTGAGTAACCACATTTTTTTGGGAGGGATTATTACCTCTGGAAAGCGATCCGCCAATGGACTAACAAGCAGGTTCCTACTTAATACTAGGTAAACAGAGGCGTGTCTGTGGACTAAGGAAACTTGCCTAAGGTTTCGCCCTGACCCGCCCGGGAATTGAACCCAGGTCCTCTCACTTGCGAGGCGAGTGTGGAAACAGTGATGAAGATAATTAGCTCCAACAACTGGTTAGAAACACTGTGTGCAGAAAGGAATCAAGTTTGTGGATAACGGGCACATTTTCAAGTAGAATAATAGAATCAGAAAATTATACAGTACAGAAGGAGGCCATTTGGCCCATTTGGCCCGTGCCGGCTCTTTGAAAGAGCTATCCAGATTAATCCCACTTCCCCGTATGCTTTTTTAATAGCTTTATCTATCTGTCCTGCCACGTTCAAAGATTTGCTTATGTGACAAATTGTCTACAGGAAGCATGGTTTAGTGTAGTATAGTGAGTGAGATTTAGGTACCACCTGCTTTAGGTGAGGAAATCCCCAGAGTAGAATCAGTGTAGAATCAGAGTAGAAGGTTCACTCTTCATCACAATATAGCAGTATCTGAAGGCTGACTGCTCACGCTCTCTCTCTCTCTCATCTCTTTCTATCATGATGTCCTGTAGCTTCGTGGTTAGAGCACTCACAAGCGGATTCGATGGCCGGGTGGGACGAAACCCTTTCAGGCAGTGCATTCCAGACCGTGCAACTCTCTCGTGGAGTCCTGTGGCTCAGTGGTTAGAGCACTCGCTTTGCGAGCGAGAGACCTGAGTTCATTTCCAGGCAGAGGGCGAAACCTTGGGCAAGTTTCCTTACTCCACACAGAGCCTAATAATAATCCCTCCAAAACCAAAAACAATAATAAATTGGTCATTTTCAACCCATGACTGTTTGTGGGACATTGCTGTGCGCAATTGGCTGCCGCGTTCGCCCACAAATATACAGTCAATTCACTTTACAGTGTGTTCTGTGAAGCGCTTTGGGACGTCCTCCCGACGTGAAAAGCGCTATATCAAATGCAAGGATTATTATTATTATTATTAGGTAAAACAAATTCTCTTCTTCTCAATTCTGGTTCTTTCCCAATTATCTTAAATCTGTGTCCTCTGGTCACCAACACCCATCAGAGGAAACAGTTCCTCCCTATCTACTCAATCAAAACCCCTCATAATTTTGAATACTTCTATCAAATCTCCCCTCAGCCTTCTCTGCTCTAAGGAGAATAATCCCATCATCTCTACTCTCTCCAAATAACTGATATCATTCTGGTAAATCTCCTCTGCACCCTCTCCAAGACCAGAACTAAACACAGTACTTCAGCTAAGGCCTAACCAGTGATTTGTATGGGTTCAACATAACTTGCTTTTGTATTTATAAAAGCAAGGATTCCATATACTTTTTAACAGCTTTGTAAACTTGTCCTGTCACTTTAAAAAATGTGAACCCCAGGTCTCTCTGCTCTTGTACCTCCTTTAAAATTGTACCATTTACTGTATATTGCCTTAGATGCATTAGATTTCATCTGCCATGTGTCTGCCCATTTCACCGGTCTGTCTATGTCCTCCTGCAGTCTGCTACTATCCTCCTCACTGTTTATTATGTTTCCAAGTTTTGTGTCATCTGGGACCTTAAAAATGTTGCTCTCTATACCCAGGTCTAGGTCATTAGTATATATTAAAAAGGGCAATACCAACTCTTGGGGGCACCACTGTATGTCTCCCTTCACTAGGGGTAGGTCACATCTTGACTTTGTTATAGTCAGTGACCCAGACACTATTCGGGGAATGGAAATAGTTGATCTTTAGGTGGGCAAACTTCAATCATCTGAGGGCTGAGCTATCAGCCCTAGGAGACTGGGAGACATTATGGGAGTCCTAATGACTGGGAGACATTACTCAAGGACAAATCAGTGGAGGGCATCCCTAAAGAACATTCTGCAGTGCATGCAGGACAAGTCAACAACTTGCATTTATATAGCGCTCTTCACGCCGGACGGCATCTCGGAGTGCTTGGAATCCACACCCAAGTGCAGCAAGGCAAAATAAACAAAAACACCCCAAAATGGATCAATAGGAAAATAAAAAGAAGAAAATGAAGATTTACAAAGCTTATAGGAGAGGGTGGCTATTGGGCTGAGTACAACACTGCAGAAAAAGATTAAAAAGAGATTAGGGAAGCCAAAAGAGAACTAGAAAAGGACATAGCAGCAAAGTGCAAAATATAAACCCACAAAATTCTTTCAACATTACAGCAGCAAGAGAGAAGAGCCAGGGAAGATAGTAAAACCCTAAGGGATTCAAATGGGGTTGATAAAGAGAATAAACAGGAGATAGCCTGTTAACTGACTACTTCCTGGAGTGTTTTTTTTTATCATGGAGGACTCTAATAAAATGCGCCCCAACAGCCAGCAAACGTTGTTGAGCTCCAGGTCTTTAATATAAGGGAGTCTGAAATTCTGGAGAGACTGAAGAGGCTTAATTCTGACAAATGCCCTGGCACCGATGACCTGTAGCCAGGATAGTTAGGGAGACAAGGCAGGAGATTTGTGCAGTTCTGACAGAACTTGTGAGGGAGTCAATCAGGACTGGAAGTAGCAGATGTTGGTTCCATATTTAAGAAGGCAACAAAACTAAACCCGGTGACTTTAGGCCCATAGCCTGACCTCAATAATAGGAAAGACGGAGTCAGTCATCAGAATGAAGTGAAAGATTATTTATATAAAAATAATCGAATAATTGACAGCCTAATAATCTAATAATTAATTGACAGGCTTCAGAAGGGTTAGATTTTGTCTGACCAATCTGATAGATTATTTTGAGGCGACGAATGGGCAAACACCACATCATATATGTAAAACTATATGATTGTAGTATATCTAGACTTCCAAAAGGTGTTTGATAAATTACTACATGAAAGACATCTCGTCAAACTGCGGTCACTGGGTATCGCGGCCGAGACATGGACACAGATCACAGTGGGTCACAGTGGCTGAAGGGAAGGAAGTAGACGGTGTTTGTTAGGGCAGTGAGGTCACAATAGGGCAGTGAGGTCACAATAGGGCAGTGAGGTCACAATAGGGCAGTGAGGTCACAACAGGGCAGTGAGGTCACAATAGGGCAGTGAGGTCACAACAGGGCAGTGAGGTCACAACAGGGCAGTGAGGTCACAACAGGGCAGTGAGGTCACAACAGGGCAGTGAGGTCACAACAGGGCAGTGAGGTCACAACAGGGCAGTGAGGTCACAATAGGGCAGTGAGGTCACAGTGGGGGGAGGGGTCTGTCCTGGGCCCCTCCTGATTGGCAGACCCAGTCTTAGAGAGATGACAAGTTGGAGGGGAGGAAGTGGCATTGGAGCAAAGGGATCTCCAGAGAGTATGTACATTGGCTGTCAATTAGGACAGGGTGGGGTGGTCCAACATGTTGGCTGCCATGGGCCGGATTCTGTGGGCTGCATCCAGCCTAAGACCATTTCCAACATTCCAACCGGCTCCATCCCACTCTGGTGAACGTCCTCCCAGGGCAGGAGCCGGTGGTTGGGAGGATCAGGGCGCACAGCACCTTTACTGCAGTCTGTTAGGAAGGCAAGCATGTCTCCTTAGCAAATGCCAGCTCCTGTCACAGCAGATAATGACCCTCGCTTGGGAGAGAGACAGGGATTTAGACAGGGGGAACAGGGGGGAGAGAGAAGGGGGAGCGAGGAGGGGGAGAGAGAAGGAGAGAGAGAGGAGGAGGGGCAGAGAATGGAGGAGGGGTAGAGCGCAGACGAGGGGGAGAGAGCGTGGAGGAGGGGGAGCACGGAGAGGGAGAGCGCGGAGGAGGGGGAGAGAGGAGAGAGGAGAGAGGAGGGAGAGAGAGGAGGAGAGAGAGAGGAGGAGGGGGAGAGAATGGAGGAGGGGGAGAGAACGGAGGAGGGGGGAGAGAGAGGAGGGGGTAGAGAGAGGAGGAGGAGAGAAGGGGGAGAGAGAGGAGGGAGGAGCGAAAGGAGGGAGGAAAGAGAGGATGAGGGAGAGAGAGGATAGGGGAAAGAGAGGAGGGAGGAGAGAGAGAGGCGGGAGGAAGGAGAGGATGGGGGAGAGAGAGGATAGGGGAAAGAGAGGAGGGAGGAGAGAGAGGCGGGAGGAAGGAGAGGATGGGGGAGAGAGAGGATAGGGGAAAGAGAGGAGGGAGGAGAGAGAGGCGGGAGGAAGGAGAGGATGGGGGAGAGAGAGGATGGGGGGGAGAGAGGAGGGAGGAGAGAGAGAGGAGGGAGGAGAGAGAGAATGGGGGAGAGAGAGTAGGAACTGTGATAGTGGCGGAGCCTGACAATGTTGCGGAGGTGGGGGAAGGCAGAGCAGGTCATGGCACTGTCTCACATCGCTGGCCGCCGAGACCCTCACACAGAGCAAGGCGAAACGTTGGGCAAGTTACTCCACACGCCTCTGCTTACCCAGCAGTAAGTAAGAGCCTAAGTAAGTCGATTTGCAGATTGCTTTTCCGGGGATAATAATCCCATCAAAATAAATTTTAAAAATAAAATAAGAATAATTTGGTCACTCAATCCACGACTGTTTGTGGACGCTGCTGTGCACAATCGGCTGCCGCATTTCACCCACAAAATATAAAGTCAATTCACTTTACAGTCTATTCTGTGAAGCGCTTTGAGACGTCTCAAAGACGTGATAAGACGCTATATCAAGTGCAAGGATTACTATTATTATTATATGCATTCATAACATCCAGGCTCGACCAGGCAAGCTCCCTGCTTGTCGGCCTCCTCAACTCCTCCCTCCACAGGCTGCAGATCATTCAGAACTCTGCAGCCCGTGTCCTCTCCCGCACCAGGCTCCGTGAACCCCACTCTCACCCGACTCCACTGGATTCCCATCACACAGAAGATACAGTTCAAGATGCTGGTCCTCACTTTCAAAGCCCTCTATGGCCCCCTATCTCTGCGATCTCCTAACCCACCTACCAAACTGCCCGTTCCCTCCGCTCAGTGGCCTGCTTGTGGGACGCTGCTGTGCGCAATTGGCACGTTTCGCCCACAGAATATACAGTCAATTCTCTTTACAGTATATTCTGTGAAGTGCTTTGAAATGTCCCCTGCATCATCCGCCTCACCATTGGCGGACAGGAAACTGCTCCCACCTTCCAGAAATCCATCCCGCAGTCCCTCTGCCTCGCCCCCTCCCTTGCCTCCTTCAAGACCCGTTTCTAGACCCTCCTCTTCAACAGTGCCTTCAGTCACCCTCCTTCGCCCACTGCCCTCCACCCTCCCCGATCCCGATCCCCAGCTTAGGTCCAAAACACTGATTGTCCAGTGCCTAGGATGCCCTCCCGCTTTTACACATGTCATTTGTTTTTTGTTGGATAGGTATTTAAAAAGTAAACATTTGCAGGGCTATGGGGTACGATGAGTTGGGGAGTGGGATTAGTTGAATAACTGTTTCAAAGAGCAGACCCAGGCACAATGGGCCGAATGGTATCCTTCTGTGCTGTAAGATTCTATGATTCGACTCAGTGACCACATTTTTTTGGACAAAAAAGTGATCTGCCAATCGATTAATAACCTACTTATTGCTAAGCAGACAAAGTTGCGTGGAGTAAAGAAACTTGCCTAAGGTTTCGCTCGACCTGGGGATTGAACCTGGGTCCTCGCGCTTAGGAGGGGAGTGCTCTAACCATGCGTTCTAAGATTTATATGATTCTATGAAATACTTTTAATAATGCAAGGCATTCTTCAACAAAGATAATTGAAACATAATACCCTACGTTTTTCAATCCTCCACTAATAGCATTCCAAAACAATGCTCATTCCTTTAATTTATACCCTTCCACATTATGGATCCATTACTGCCAATGTTAATTCTCTTTAGCATAATGAGCTGAGGCCTGGTTAGGTTCAGGGCACCACACTTTAGGACGGATGTCAAGACATTGGAGAGGGTGCAAAGGAGATTGACCAGGATGGTACCAGGAATGAGGGACTTCAGTGATCAGGAGAGGCGAGAGAAGCGAGAGTTATTCTCCTTGGAGCAGAGAAGATTAAGAAGAGACTTAATAGAAGTTTTCAAAATTATGAGGGGATTCGATAGGGTGAACAAGGACAAACTATTCCCACTGGCGGGTGGGTCGGTAACCCGAGGACATTGGCTTAAAATTGTTGATAAAAGAAACAGGGGAGGGGAGGAGAAATGTTTTCACACAGCGAGTTGTTGGGATCTGGAATGCGTTGCCTGAAAGGCCGGTGGGAACCGATTCGATAACAGCTTTTAAGAGAGAAGTAGATAATTATTTGGGGAGGACAAGTTTGCAGAGCTATGGGGACAGAGTGGGGGAGTGGGGTTGATCAGGGCTATGGGGAGAGAGCGGGGGGAGTGGGGTTGATCAGGGCTGTGGGAAGAGAGCCGGGGAGTGGGGTTGATCAGGGCTATGGGGAGAGCGCGGGCGAGTGGGGTTGATCAGGGCTATAGGGAGAGAGCGAGGGAATGGGGTTGATCAGGGCTATGGGGAGAGCATGGGGGTGTGCGGTTGATTTGGAAGCTTTTTTCAAAGAGCCAGCACACGATGGGCCGAATGGCCTCCTTCTGTGCTGTATAATTCTATGATTCCATGATAGTGCCTCCACCTGGTAGATCCTGTATCTGATCTCTGAAGTACAAAAAGCTGTGATGATGAATCTCCAACACAAGGCTCTTACCTGGTATCCCCTGTGCATCGCAACATGGCTTTGCATTCCTCGCAGTCCATGATGGGCAAAGACTTGTAAATGTGGGTGCATGAAGATGTCTGGCATTACCTAGCACGACAAGAGAAAGGCCTACATTGATTCCATATCCCCCTTGTTTTCATAGCCTTACATTATATCACACAAAACCTTTACCTCAAAGCACAGATATAGCTCAATTATGCATTTTTTGCTCAGGTCAATTATTCACCACATAATTCAGACTGCATATCAAATTCTACATACAAGAAGGCTAAAATCTAAGCACTTCAACTAAATGCAAAAGTTCAGATCATAAAGGCCCTTTATCCCATTTGTTCTCATTCAGAATTCAAACAAATTAGACTCCTGACCTTAGCTATCCTTCTTAACGCATCCTTGCGGTTGATTACCTCGGTGTAAAGAAATACTTCCTATTGTTGGTTCTAAACATAACTTTCACATCCCTGAACCTGTGCTTTCTAAACATGCTGCCTTGAAATATATCAAAGTATTATTCCAGGTTTACTTATTCTATTCAGTAACATCTTATAACCATCCGTCCCACTCTCTCTTATATATTTATTTTCATTGCACAATATTCCTAATAACGAAGCACAATTTCCCAATTATGATTAATTAGTAGGTAAGACAACATTTCAAAAAGTGAAGCATAATATTTACCTGATATTTACTATGTTAAACTCCAATAGATTGCAATAATTTTAATATTAAAAGTAATCTTCAGCCTCTGAGGCACTATCCCACGTGAAAGGTGTTATATATATGCAAGGTGTTGTTGTATTGATGTGACAGCATGAATAGCGGGCAGCATCTCAGAACTTAACAGTAGTGGAGCCTGACTCCGAGCCGGGGGGAGGGGTTGGCTGTAAGCACAGTTGAAGAGGAAGATTTTCAAGCGGGACTTGAAAGAGGGGAGAGGGGGCTAGGTGGGGGGATTGAGGGAGAGTGTTCCAGAGTTTCACAACGTAGGGGCTGAAAGCTGATCTCCGATTGAGGGGCGGAGGGTTTGAGCGACGAGCAGGAGCCGGTGCCAGTCGAGCGAAGGCACCAGGTGGTGCATTGGGGAGTGAGGAGATCGGAGAGGTAGGGAGGTGCCAGGGAGTGAAGGGATTTGAACATGAGTGAGAGGATCTTGAAGTTGATCTGTGAAGAATACAGTAAAGGGATATATTCTGGACTGACAAGAAGCGGTCAATGACAAAGCTCAGTGCTAAAAACTCTTCATTTTCAATGTATTTAAGTGGATTGGACTTCTAATTATAAAAAGAGGGTACAGCAGAGATTTATTTGGGTGATATCAGGTATGAGAGAGTTATAATTATGTGAAGAGGATTGAAAAATGGGGTTCTTTGATTCAATATGGATTAAGGGAAGGCAAATCCCAGTTCCTCCAGTCTCCACTCATTGGCCGAAACCACTTATCCCCGGCATCATCCTTGTAAATCTCCTCTGCACCCTCTATCACTTTGACCTCTTTCCTAAAGTGGGTGACCAATACTGGACACAATATTTTAACTAACAATCTGTATAGGTTTAGCATTGCCTCTTTACTTTAATATACTATACCCCTATTTATAAAACCTAAGATTCCATTAGCTTTTTGACAGCTTTATCCACCTAACTTTAAGGACTTAACCCCCAAGTCCTTCTGCTTTTTCCTTTTAATATTTTCTCCAAAACATTTACTTTTCTCTTTATTCGTCCTCCCAAACTGTATAACCTCACATTTGTCTCCATTAAATTTAATTCGCTATTTCTCTACCCAATCAACTAATCTATCTGTGTCCCCTAATTTTGCTTTCAATCATCTTCATTGTTAGCTACTATCCCTATTTTCAACTGATCAGCAAAAGTAGACATTGTGGGCCTGATACCAGAATTCAGATCAGAATATTGAAAAGTCTCAAATTGGTCCACTGGTAATTTATGTCAAGTGCAGTTTCTACTTTTAGGCAAATGCAATAGCCATTTTAGAAACTACGGATCCCACAAACAACCACAAAGTAAATAATACTAATAATCCTTGCATCTGATATAACGCTTTTCACGTCTTCGAGACGTCTTAAAGCGCTTCACAAAGTATACTGTAAAGTGAATCGATTGTATATTTGTGGGCGAAATGCAGCAGCCAATTGCGCACAGCAGCGTCCCACAAACAGTTGTGATCAATTTATCTAGAGGATAACTCGGCCCCTATCAGTTTACTTAGCTAGGAGCTCAGTGTAATCTGAAACACATTTTCATCCTTTATTAAGGAACAGGATTAAAATATGTTTTGAAACCATCTCCATCCACTTCTGAATGAATAGTAACCGAAAGTCAGCTAAATGGTTCTGGGTGCTGCTGGGATGAATTCCACTTGGCAGGAGATCATTTTGAAGCACCAAAACCAGCCTTCCTAACATTATTTAGGGGATACTGATTTAACTCAATCTATGATTGGCTTGTATTCCATGACTACATTTTCTATTCACAAAAAGGAAGGGTCCTTTTCCTTACTTCCTAAAACCAGCTTTTCAGCTAAATTAGGGCACTGCCAATATTGAGAAGCCGTGCGTGGAGGCATTTCCAAATGCATTTTAACCTTGTTGCCTGACTAACATAAGGACATAAGAACATAAGAAATGCTAGACGATAAAAGACCAAGGTTCATCTAGTTTGCCTTCCAACTTCCAGGCGGTCACATGCACATATGTCCCAAACTACCAATGTACTATATCCCATAATGTTATTTCCTAAAAGAAAACTATTTAATCTGTGCTTCAAAGAATCAACACTTACTGCTTCAACCATCTCCCCAGGGAACCTGTTCCATAGGTTTACTCTTCGCTCACTGACATAGTGTTTGCATAGATTTGTTCTGAATTTCCCACCCTTCAATCGCAGGCCGTGTCCTCTGGTTTTACTATTCTAGACAAGTTGAAACAGCCTGTCATATCTATATTGTCTTGCCCTTTTAGAATCTTAATGAGGACTAAGGAACCAGAAATGGAAAATGTTTAGAAATGCCATGATCCAGACCCTTAGTTTTCTCAAACGTTATTTCTACCACCATCCATGCTTAGGAGTCTCCAAACCAAACTACTAAGAGTTCCACAATGGAATGTTACTTTCCATTTGTCTGAAATGACAATGAGGGACACACTCAATTTACCTAATCCACTATTAAGAAGGGCAAACACAGGAACCTTAAAATAAATCTCCTGATCATGTCTCCAAACAAGGCTATCAAGATATCCATCGCTAAAGAGTTAACTATAACGTTAAGAAAAAAACATCCAAAAGTGCAAAAACATGGTCAACTACTCTCAAAGGCCTATTCTTTTCCTGCCTCAGGCCTTCAGACAAGGTCTTCAAGTTGAGGACTTTGGAAATGTTCCAATTCATCTGTATTTTGGAGGAGACATCACCATCAACAAGCTCCAGTGTTCTCCTGATGTGAAAGGCATTGAATTTTTTTGAGAAGGTCACTAACATGGTGGATAAGAGAGTGTCTCTGGATGTCTCAAGGGGGCTGGATTACAAGCAGGAAATGATGCTTCAATTATGTACAGGGTCAAACCCCATCTGGAGACTGTATTCAGTTTTGGGCACTGCACCTCAGGAATGATATATTGGCTATATTGGATATATTGGTGCAGTGCAGATTCACCAGAATGATACCAGGGCTTAAAGGTTGAAATTGTGAGGGTAGGTTATATAAACTTGGTCTATATTCCTTTGAGTTTAGAAAGTTAAGGGATGATCTGATTGAGGTTTTTAAATAATAAAGGGATTCGATAGGTTAGCTACAGAGAAACTATTTTTTCTGGTGGGGAATCCAGAACCAGGGGCATATTCTTCAAATTAGAGCCGCGCCATTTAGGAGTAAAATTAGGAGGTATCTTTTACCCAAAGGATAGTGGAAATCCGGAACCCTCTCCCCCAAAAGGCTGTGGATGCTGGATCAATTCACATCAGACACACATCCCTTCCCATCGAGTATGGTTCCACCAGGATGTTACCTCTCTGCAGGCCAATCCAAGCGCTGGATATCTGAACACGTGTTCACAAACTTGAACTTGGGTAACACCTTTTAGGAGTTGTTGACCAAAGCCTCAGAGTTTCCTCATCTGCTATCTGATGGACATCTGCCTTCAGCTTGGTGGGAGGAACTTGACAGGACACTTGTGACGTGCCAGCCACCTTGACGTTCAAGGTCCATGTCCAATGACATGTACCAGACTTACTCAGCACCAGCTGCTTAATCCAGGCCCTCTGTGAAGCCAACTCTGCCTCGAGGGGGTGTAGCGACAGGTAGGCCAGACACCCCCCTTCCTGCAGTCACTTCCCGTGTTTGCCACAAATCCACCTCACTGCTTGATCCTGGACTTTGCAAATGGGTCAGAGGAAGCCTCTCTGCTGCATCACTGGGAGCTCAGAACTATAGACGTCTCCCTGCATGCATGTCTTGTATGCCACAAGCTTGACCTGCAATGGGACTTTGCTTAATGGATGTTGGAGTCCTGTAGCTCAGTGGTTAGAGCACTCGCCTCGCAAGAGAGAAGATTTGGGTTTGATTCCCGGGCCGGGCAAAATGTTGGACAAGTTTCCTTACTCCACACGTCTCTGTTTGCCTAGCAGTGAGTAGGAACCCAGTTGTTAGTCAACTGGCGGATCGCTTTTCCGGGGGTTAAAATGAAAAAAAATGTAAAAATTAAAAATTGAAAAATAAAAACATTTGGTCACTCTATCTTCGACCTTTTGTGAGTTATTCCTGTCCGCAATTGGCTGCCGAGTTTCACCCATAAAATCAACAACAACAACAACATTTCATTTATAGAGCGCCTTTCACGTCGGGAGGACGTCCCAAGGCGCTGGACAGTTGGGTCAGGACCCGAGCAGGGGGGAAATGCTCAGGGTGAGGGGAGGGAAGGGAGGGAGCGTGGAGGGGGTAGAGACTCGAGAGGGGAGCTGAAGGCACGGTCAAAGAGAAAGGTCTTGAGACCGGCCTTGAAGGAGGAAAGGGAGGAAGCGGCGAAGGCACTGGGGGATGGAGTTCCAGAGCCGAGGGGCTGAAAGCCCGGCCACCAATGGTAGGACGGGGGACGTGGAACAGACCAGAGCCAGAGGAACGGAAGGTACGGGCAGGTATGTAGGGGGATAGTAGGTCGGAGATGTAGGAGGAAGCAAGGCCGTGAATGGCCTTGTAGGTGAGGATGAGGATCTTGAATTCGATCATCTGGGGGATGGGGAGGCAGTGGAGGCGAGCGAGGGCGAGGGCGAGGGTGGGAGTGATGTGGTCGCGGTGTCTGGTGCGGGACAGTACATGAGCTGCAGAGTTCTGAATGACCTGCAGTGTGAAGGGAGGTGCCAGGAAGGCCGGCGAGGAGAGAGTTCCCATAGTTCAGCCTTGAGGTGATAAAGGTGTGGACCAGAGTTTCAGCCGCGTGAGGGGTGAGGTAGTGCTGTAGTCTGGCGATGTTTCGGAGGTGATGGATTGCGGTGCCAGTTGTGGTGCGGATATGAGGAAGAAAGGACAGCTCAGGGTCGAACAGAACACCGAGGTTCCTGATGGCTTTGAGAGGTGGAGAGTGCGGCCTTTGATGCTGATGGTGTCAGCGCCTGAGGTGCGGAGGCGCTGACATGAGCCAATCAGGAGGGCCTCAGTTTTGCGCACGTTGAGCTGAAGAAAGTTGTCTCTCGTCCAGGACTCGATGTCGGACAGGCAGCTGTCAGGACATCGGGGGTCGTGGAGTTGAGGGTAGAGGAGGAAAGGTAGAGTTGGGTGTCATCCACATACATGTGGAAGTTAACCCCATGTCTGCAGATGATGTCACCACAGGGGAAGCATATAGAGGGTGAAGAGGAGGGGACCAAGGACAGAGCCCTGAGGGACACCACACGAGACAGTGCGGGGGGTGGAGGAAAAGCCGTTTGTGGAAACAAAATGAAGACGGGAGAGGTACGACCTAAACCACTCAAGGACAGGGCCTTGAAGGTTGAGGTGGGAGGACAAGCGGTGAAGGAGGATAGCGTGGTCGACTGTATAAAATATACAGTCAATTCACTTTACAGTATATTCCGTGAAGCGCTTTGAGACGTCTCGAAGATGTGATAAGGCACTGTGTCAAATGCAAGGAATATTATTATTCCATAGCATAGATGTATTCAAGGGAAAGCTAGATAAGTACATGAGGGAGAAAGGAATGGAAGGTTATGCCTTCGACAGAACTCCCTGGAATGCATCACCTGAAAGGCTGGTGGAAGCCGATTCAATAACAACTTTTATGAGAAGTAGATAATTATTTGGGGAGGACAATTTTGCAGGGCTATGGGGAGAGCGCGTGTTAGTGGGATTGATTTTTCAAAGAGCTGGCACAGACATGATGGGCCGAATGGCCTCCTTCTGTGCTGTATGATTCAAAAAAATGTTTTAAAAAATCCCAATGCTGTACATTTGACGTAAATGACACAAAACTCTCTTCACAATCCATCACCAAATCTGGCTCGACCTGCCCCCTCTGCCCCCCGCTCCTTCTCATGAACCTCTCATTATTCCGCTCCCCTTCAAAACCACTGTCATCACCTGCCCACAACACTGAAACAGCCATTATCGGTCACCAATAATGCCCTTGATCCCTGTGACCAGGATTTCCTCTGCCTCCATGCCTATCTGCCACTTTTGACACCAACTTCTGCCTAGACACTATCCTGAACAACCACAATAAAAAAATGCAGGTAAAACTTGTGGTTTACAAAACCTGTCCTCCTTTATGGAGCTGATCTACTGTGGTTCAGCAGAGAGGCTTCCTGCGACCCATCTACAAAGTCGAAGACCAAGCAGTGAGGTGGATTTGTGACAAACAGGGGAAGCGGCTACAGAGATGGAGGGCTCTAGTTACGGTGACCTATCCCTGAGGACCCTGGATGCGGCTTCACGGCGCGCACGTCTATTGACAAGGCCCTTCACATGAGGACCTGAATTGAGCAGCTGCTGCTAAGTAAGCATTAGACTTGGACCTCGAGAACATCAAGATGACTGGCACGTCACAAGCTGTCCTTAAAGGTCCTCTCACCAAGCTGAAGGCACATGCCCACCAGATAGCTGATGAGGAAACTCTGAAACTTGGGGTGACAGGTGCTGGAAGGCGTTACCTGGAGTCTGAGTTTGTGACACACAATTTGTACATCCTGTGCTTGGAATCCACCTTGTTTGGCTGCAAAGAGGCCAGCAGTGCTGTTTAAACAGAAAACCTCTAACTGGTGGAACCATCGCTCAGTGGAAAGGGCTGCCTGAGCTGTGGACAAGGAAGATGGTGCCAATTCTCTCACCTATTTCATGCTGAGATGTGTTGCCCGTCGAGAAGCTCGCAGGGCGTTCCCCGCACCTGCCATCCACCCAATGAGGGTTCAAACCCATGTTTGTCGGATTTCAAACGTCCAAGTCGTGACTATCCTCCTTGGGGGCAGGTACTGGAGCTGAACTGGCTCCAAGGTGACATGTTTGGTAATGGAATCTGTTTGGTACTGTGATGGTCTTGAGTCTGGTTCTTGAGCAAAGGTGGGTCTGCAGTATTCCAGCTCACTGCTGATGACATCACGGCCAGTCTGACTCATTGGCAGTTTTGGAAAGGTAGACCAATCACTGGGAGCAGATTAGATAATAGCTGGATTGGATAGGTACTTAAAAAGCAAAAATGTGCAGGACTAAGGGTTAATAGCGGGGAGTGGGACTAGTTGGTTAACTTTCAAAGAGCAGGCACAGGCACGTTGGGTCGAACGGTCTCCTTCTGTGCTGTAAGATTCTATGATTCTTTTAAGACAAAATCTGCTTTGAGATCAAAGAACCAAGTCCGCAATAACTGATGAAAAAGAGTAGAAAAAAAATGGGCAGAACACTCCTGGAGACGTCCTCATGATCTCAGTGAGAGATAAACACACACATCAGGACAAACACAGGCAGAAACGGACTCATCCATTCATTTCCGCAACCTGAACATAATCAAATAATAATACTCTAATCCTTATATTTGACGTTGAGCACTGCTGCTCCCCACTCACTTGTTGTCATGCCTTCCTCCCCCCGAATGCTGTCATGCCCATTTCCTTCCAAACTAGTATTAAGTACAATAATATTCTCAAAAATTTGCAGAAATAAAGATGTTTATGGTGCAAAAATCTGTCATGGATTAAAAAAATGGTGAAATACAATACATTGAATAAAGGAACAATTAACCTTAGCTGGAAATGTTGCTGATGTATAAAATCAAAGCTTATTTTGATTACACAATGTTCATACAATTAGAAATTGAGCAATCTGAAAATCCAAAGTGCAAGGTAACAAATGTGAATTCATTCCACCAGAAGAAATTTGCTTCTTACCACAGGAATAGAGGGCGCTGCCATGGAAACCAAGTGCAGTCTGGGTGGAACCAGCTGGTAGCGATGTAGGTGAACATGTCCAGCGTTGTACTGAGGAAAATTTGATGTAACCCGTTCCTCTCTGTAAAACAATGCACAAGGCTTAGACTTTACACTTTCAGTCTCAACACAGTTCACTCATTGAACCAGCACACGCGCGATCTTGGTGCCTGGTTCAATCTTCAGCTGTCCTTCCCACCTCATACTCAGTTCCTGACCAAGTCTGCTTACCTTCACTTCAATCACATTACCCACCTCCACCCCAAGCCTTATGTCAAATGCTGTCGATACCCCATCCATGCTTCTGTCACCTCCTGTCTGGACTTCTCAAACACACTCAGCTGACTTCAAACATGCACGAGGTCCAACTAATCCCACACTACTCTGCCCATTGTCCTCATAAGCAAACCTCATAGTCATTCCCACCCTCCCTATCAATCCTCCCACCCCACCCCCTCGCACATTCCTCTGCCAACTGTCCCAACTTTCAAAAGTCCCTGGATTCTGGAACGGTTCCCATTGATTGGAAGATAGCAAACGTAACACCACTATTTAAGAAGGGTGGGAGAGAGATGGGGAACTATAGACCAGTCAGTCTGACATCGAAGGTAGGGAAAATTCTAGAATTCTTAATTAGGGAGATCGTAGTGGGATACTTAAGAGGACGATAACATGATTAGGCAAAGTCAACATGGCTTTACAAAAGGGAAGGCATGCTTAACAAATCTTTTAGAGTTTTTTGAGGATGTAATTAGCAGGTTAGATAGGTAGGATGTGATTTATTTAGATTTTCAGAAGGCATTCGACAAGGTGCCACATAAAAAGCTGCGACACAAGATTAGGACTATGAAATTAAAGGCAATATATTAGCATGGATCGAAGAGTGGCTAACGGGAAGAAAACAGAGAGTAGGGATAAACGGGTCCTTCTCAGATTGGCAGGATGTGACTAGTGGAGTGCCACAAGGATCAGTGCTTGGGCCTCAACTATTTACAATCTATATCAATGATCTAGACGAAGACATAGAACTTAAAATATCTAAATTCGTAAATGATACTAAGCTAGGTGGGAGAGTAAGCTCTGAGGATGACACATAAAGATTGCAAACGGATATAGATAGGCTGGGGGAGTGGGCGAGTAGGTGGCAGATGGAACATAATGTGGGGAAGTGTGAAGTTATTCACCTAGGTAGTAAAAACAGAAAAGCAGATTATGTTCTAAAGGGGGAGAGACTAGACACTGTTAGTGTTCAGAGGGTGTCCTTGTACACCAACCACAGAAAGTTAGTATGCGGGTACAACAAGCAACTAGGAAGGCTAATGGCATGTTGGCATTTATTGCAAAAGGGTTAGAATACAAGAGTAGGAAAGACAAGAGACCGCACCTAGAATATTGTGTGCAGTTTTGGTCTCATTATTCAAGAAAGGATATACTCGCCTTAAAGGGGGTGCAGCGTAGATTCACTAGGTTAGTTCCTGGGAGGAGGGGGTTGACCTATGAGGAGAGGTTGAGTAAACTAGGCCTATATTCTCTAGAATATAGAAGAATTAGGGGTGATCTTATAGAGACATATAAGATTCTTATGGGGCTTGACAGAGTAGACAGTGTGAGACTGTTTCCCCGGTAGGATAATCTATAACTAGGGGTCACAGTCTTAAGATTAAGCTCCAGCTCTTTCGAACAGAGTTGAGGAAACACTTCTTTACTCAGAGGGTAGTGAATTCATGGAATTCTCTACCCCAAAAGTTGTGGATGCTCAGTCCTTGAACATATTCAAGACTGAGAGTGATATCATCGTTGATGGAGACATTGATATCCTCACCCTCACAGAAACCTGGATCACCCCAGGTGACACCTACCCCCTGACTGAGGCCACACTTGGCTACACCTTCCACAATACCCCACAACCTAACTGCCGTGGTGGTGTGGCTCTCATCTCCAAGTCCCTAATTGGCCTATCCCCTTACTCCTCGGCCTCCTTCCCCTCCGAGGCCCTTATCCTTTACCATCCCTCCAATCTTCCCCTCAAAATTGTCTTTATCCCCAGCCCCCAAAGACTCCCCCACCTTCCTCTCTGACATCTCCACTCTCTCTGCCTCTGTTCTGAGTGTCTCCTGATTCTTGGCGACTCCAACCTGCACTTCACCGCCTCTTGCTCCATCTCCGCTGGTTTATCCTCTTTCCTCTCACAACCTCTCCCTCTACATCCACTCTGCCACCCACATCCATGGCCACCCACTTGATCTGATGATTACCCAGTGTTTCGGACCTCACCATCACCAACAAAACCAACTCGGACCACAATCTGCTGTTTCTGCAGGGAAGAATTGGGAAGTTCGACAAGCAGGTAGATGAACCTAGATGTGATGAATGAGTGGCTGAGGGTTTAGCAGCTTGAGGAGAGAGGCTGTGGCAGAACCGGGCAATGTTGCAGAGGTGGGGAAGGCAGAGCGGGTCATGCCACAGATGTGGGTAGAAAGGACAGTTGAGGGTCAAACAAGACACCAAGGTTCCAGACTGGCTCAGTGAGGTGGAGTGTGCAGCCATGGATGGTGATGCTGTCAGTACCTGAGGTGAGGAGGCACCAAAAGTTCCAAACATAGCCATGAGTGCCCATCCTCTGTCTCCCCTCCGTGCTGTCTCCCCCTAGCTCCGCCATGCCTGTATGCTGACCATGACCCACTGTACACTTTGCTGCCGGTCTCCGTGTGAGTGTTTTGGCTGCCGCCCCGAATGCCCCCCCACCCCCGAAAATGCTCCTCCTTCCACTCTCCATCCTTCGCTACTGCCAATCAGTCCTTCTCTCCCAACGCCCTCCTCACCTTCTCTCTCTCCTGGACCCCATCACTGTGTCCCTCTGCTCCAGCCTGGGCATCCTCCGTGGTTGTCCCAAAGCAGCAATCCCAACTGCCCCACCGCCTACTCTCCCCAACACAACCACCATCGCCCCCTCCAAAAGGCAAACACCCCTTCCCTCATTCACATCCTTACCCTTCCAAACTCCCTACCACCCTCCACGACAATTCTTCCCCAGAGCCTAAAACCCTCCCTACTCTCCATCCCAAGCCCGCCTTCATCAGCTCACCACTTGCATTTCTGCTCCCTCTCCAATAAAGCCTTCACAAACCACGACCTTGTCCGAAGGCATAGGGTTAACTTCCACATGTTTGCGGATGAAATAATAATAACAAATAATAATCCTTACATTTGATATAGCTCCTTATCACGTTGTTGAAACATCTCAAAGCGCTTCACAGAATATACTGTAAAGTGAATTGACTATATTTTGTGGGTGAAACACGGTGCCCCACAAACAGTCGTGGATTGAGTGGTCAAATTATTATTATTTTTAGGGTCAGGGCCGGTTTCAAGGGATTATTACCTTGGAAAAGTGATCCGCCAATCGACTAACAACTAGGTTCCTACTTACTGCTAGGTAAACAAAGGCGCGTGGAGTAAGGAAACTCGCCCTGCCCAGGAATCAAACCCAGGTCCTTTCGCTTGCGATGTGTTCTAATCTCTAAGCTACAGGAATCCACGATACACAGAAACCCAATTCCATCTCTCTGTCTCTACTCTTGACTCCACAACAATAACAACTTGCATTTATGTAGCGCCCGTGTCGCGGGTGGCATCCCGGAGTGTTTGACAGTGGTGGAGTCTGACACCGATCCAGGGGAAGAGGGAGTGGGAAGATGACCGTAGGCACGTAAGGACCACTACTGTTCTGACCGATTACCTGTTGGACATCAACTCTGGACAAGCTCTAATTTTCTCCAGTTGAATGTTGACAAAACAGATGTTCTCTAGCTTAGCTCTCAAGCTGGCTCTCATCAGCACCCCCGCACCTCAGGCATTGGCAGCATGGCAAGTACAGAGATGCACAGACTGGTACTCAGTGTTTTGTTTGACTCCCAACAATCCTCTTTTTCATCCCTCCAATGCTTCCTTTAAAATCCTCCTCATCTATCATCCCCCCAAACTATCCCCACGTTCCTCACAGACACCACCTCCACTCTGCTATCTTCCCTCAGCCTCTGTTGTGAAAAACCTCTTCATCCTTGGCGACTTCAAACTCCACTTCATTCCTTCTTGCTATATTTCCGCTGACTTTCCCTTCCTCCTCTCCTCCCACAACCTCTCCCTCCACATTAACTTCATCACTCACACCCATAGTCAGCCCCTCGACCTCATCATTACCCATTATTTAATCTCCTTTAACCCTTCCATCTGACATCTTGCCACCCAACCACTTCTATCCTCTAGAGCCATCCGAACTCCCGTAATGATATCACCTTCCTACACAACTCCCTCTCTGCTATCCTCAACACCTCCGTCACCTCCCGGACCATCTCTACTCCAGCAAATCCAAGTTTTGTGTCATCTGCAAACTTTAAATTGTCCTCCCTGTACCCAAATCCAGGTCATTAGCATACAGTGGAATCCGCTTTAGCCGAACGCTGGTTAACCCCAGATGCTGGGTAAATTGGATGAAATGCCCGGTCCTGATTCTTTTGTATTCTTGCCTGTTTTAGTTATGGTGTTAATTCAGAGAAAAATCCATTATTCCAGGCAAAATGCCGCGCTGGTCACGGCTGCCCTCACTTTTCATCTCTGTTTCCCCTCTCCCTCATGCTGTCTCTTACTCACTTCCTCCCTCTCTGCTCTCACTCCCTGCTCTCTCTCTCAGCAGTATGACTCTGTGTGCCGAGCGGCTCCTTTCAGCCACGAGTGGCTCCGGGATGGAGATAGGAGGAGTCACATTGCAAATGACAGTGGATTCTAGCCATTCACAAGCAGTTACAGACTATCAGTCAGTGAGGGGGCGGAGGAACGGGGAATAAACAAGAGGGGGAATGGGAGGAGTCAAATTGCGATTGATTGACAGTGGACTCCATCCATTCACAGGGTCTCTGGGTGGGGCAGTGGCTGCATT
This sequence comes from Callorhinchus milii, assembly GCF_018977255.1. Lineage (NCBI taxonomy): Eukaryota > Metazoa > Chordata > Chondrichthyes > Chimaeriformes > Callorhinchidae > Callorhinchus > Callorhinchus milii. The sequence continues at coordinate 212,005 of NW_024704762.1, read as the reverse complement.
CGATGGTCGGGTATGGGACAAATTAACGGGGTCTCTGAAGTGATTGACACCTCCAGGAGCTGCCGCTAATTGGTCCCCTTCCCACTCAATGGGAATAGCACTGGAATGGTAGAGAGGAGACGCTCAGCTGAGCAAGAAGAGAAGAGAAAGGTAAGAACTTTTTTTTACCAGACGCCGAATAAATCGGGACAAAACCCCTACCCTGATTCATCCGGCTAAAGCGGATTCCACTGTATACCAAAAAGAGCTGTGGTCCTAATACCAACTCCTGGGTGACACCACTGTATACTACCCTCCAGTCAGAAAAACAACTGTTCAGCACTACCTTTTGCTTTCTGTCTCCCAGGCAGTTATGTATCCATCTTGCCACTGTTCCCTTAATCCCATGGGTTTCAATTTTGCTAACTAGTCTATTATTTGGTACTTTATCAAACTACTTTCAATGAAAGTCCATATACACCACATCAACTGCACTACCTTCATCAACCCTCTTCGTTATTTCATCGAAGAACTCTATCAAGTTTGTCCGACATGATTTGCCTTTAAAAATCTATATTGACTGTCATTAATAGTTTACCTTTCCCATGGTCTCCCAAGGCCTCACTCTCCACCTCTCAAAAGCCGGTCAGGAACCTCGGGTTTCTGTTCGACCCTGAGCTGTCCTTTCTCCCTCATATCTGCGCCACAACTGGCACCGCCTTCCATCACCTCCGGAATGTCGCCAGACTACGGCACTACCTCACCCCTCACGCGGCTGAAACTCTGGTCAACGCCTTTATCACCTCAAGGCCGGACTATGGGAACTCTCTCCTCGCCGGCCTTCCCGGCCCTCCCTCCACACTGCAGGTCATTCAGAAATCTGCAGCTCATGTACTGTCCCGCACCAGACACCGCGACCACATCACTCCCACCCTCGTCCTCGCCCTCACCCTCGCCCTCACCCTCGCTCGCCTCCACTGGCTCCCCATCCCCCAGAGGATCGAATTCAAGATCCTCACCCTCACCTACAAGGCCATTCACGGCCTCGCTCCCTCCTACCTCTCCGACCTACTATCCCCCTACCTACCTGCCCGTACCCTCCGTTCCTCTGGCTCCGGTCTGCTCCACATCCCCCGCCCCAACCGCCCTACCATCGGTGGCCGGGCCTTCAGCCTCTCAGCCCCGAGGCTCTGGAACTCTATCCCCCAGTGCCTTCGCCGCTTCCTCCCTTTCCTCCTTCAAGGCCGGTCTCAAGGCCTTTCTCTTTGACCGTGCCTTCAGCTCCCCTCTCGACTCTCTACCCCCTCCTCGCTCCCTCCCTTCCCTCCCCTCACCCTGACCATTTTCCCCTCCTCGCTCCCTCCCTTCCCTCCCCTCACCCTCCCCCTCCCCCTTGCTCGGGTCCTGACCCAACTATGCAGCGCCTTGGGACGTCCTCCCGACGTGAAAGGCGCTCAATAAATGGAATCTTGTTGTTGTTGTTGTCTCCAATTTGCAGCCACCAGTGGCTTCTCCTCTGTCACATGCAGCGTTCCCCAGGACTCTGTCTTTGGTCCTCTCCTTTTCGATATTTACATGCTTCTGCTCAGTAATATCATCCACAGGCATACAACTTCCAATACGCGGATGCAACCCAACTCTATTTCTATCTCTGCCTCCACCCTGGACTCCAGGACCACTGCTGTTCTCACAGACTGCCAGTCAGACATCAAGTCATGGATGAGAGCAAACTTTCTCCAGTTAAATGTCGAGAAGACCAAGGCCCTCCTGATTGGTCCATCAACGCCTAAACACCTCAGGCACTGACAGCATCGTCATTCATGGATATACACTCACCTCACTGAGCCAGTACGGATTGTTTGTGTCTTGTTTGACCAACTGTCCTTTAAATGCCACATTCGTGCTTCCTCTCTCACCAGTACTATAACCCGCATGAAGTCCACCACCTGTTTCCTCAACTGCATCCCTAACCCTCTCCTTACCTCCCAGCTCCACCTCCTCACCCCTTTTCTCTCAGACCTCGTCCTGTTAACTGGCACCATTCCCATACCCCTAAAAACAGCTGTCATCACCTCTATCCTAACAAAACCTTCCCTGGACCCATCCCTGCTCACTAACTACCGCCCCATTTTCCAACCTTTTCAAAGTCCTTGAAAGAGTTGTTGCTTCCCAGCTTCACTCCTTTCTCTCCTGCGACTCCCTTTACAAACCCCTCCATTCAGGTTTCCATTCTGCCCACAGCACAGAAACCGCCCTGGTCAAGGTGACAAATGACATTCTGCCCATCTGTGACCAGGGCTCCCTCTGTCTCCTCTCCTCCTCAACCTCTCTACTGCCTTTGACATTATGGGCAACTCTATCCTCCTCCACCGCCCGGCCTGCCCCATGAGCGATCTAGCCTTCAGCCTCTACCCCTACCCTCCCTCTGGAACACCATCCCACATTTCCTTCACCTCGCTCCCTCCCTTGCCTCCTGCAAAGCATGACTCAAGCCGTGCCTTCAGCCACCGTCGTACCCTCTCTGCCCTTCACCCTCCCTGATCCTAACCCTCAACCCTAAACTGACTGTTCAGCGCCTTGGGACGTCTTCCCGATGTGAAAGACGCTTTACAAATATAATTTTGTATTGTACTGTACGACCTGTTTGTCCTTCCGCCACCTCCGCAATATCGCCAATATTGCTGAGACTCTCATCCACGCCTTCATTACACCTTGGCTCAACTACACTAACTCCCTGCTCGCAAAAGGCAGATTATTATTGTGACCTGCCTCAAAACCTTCATCTTCGATTGTGCCTTTGTTCATCTTCCCACCTCCCCCTCCCCCCCTTTTCCCTACCCCGCTCTCGATTCCAGTCCCCAGAACATGTGCAAGCCTTTCACTGTCCAGTGCTTTGGAACATCCTTCGATGTGAAAGGTGCTAGATAAATGCAATCTGTTGTTGTTGTTTAAACCCCACTTCCGAAATATCGCCAGTCTCTGCCATTACCTATACCCCAGGCTATCAAGATCCTCATCCATACATTTACCACATCCAGGCTTGACTATGTTAACGTTCTGTTCTCCAGACTAACAAGTTCTTCCCTACACAAGGTGCAGATTATCCAGTTTGCTGCAGCTTGTATCTTTTCCCGCACTAGGCTCTGTGAACCTATCGCCCCATCCACATCCTGACTCCCCATCCCCCAGCAGATAAATCATAGAATCATAAAATTATACAGCACAGAAGGAGGCCATTTGGCCCATCGTGTCTGTTCCAACTCATTGAAAAGAGCTTCCAGGACAACCCCACTCCCCCGCTCTCTCCTCATAACCCTCCCCAAATAGTTACCTACTTCTCTCTTAAAAGTTGTTATCAAATCGGCTTCCACCGGCCTTTCAGGCAATGCATTGCAGATCCCAACAACTCGCTGTGTGAAAATATTTCTCCTCACCTCCACTCTGGTTCTTTTAACAACTGTTTTGAATCGGTGTCCTCGGGTTACCGACCCACCCACCAGTGGGAATAGTTTCTCTTTGTTCACCCTATCGAATCCCCTCATTATTTTGAAAACTTCCATTAAGTCTCCTCTTAACCTTCTCTGCTCCCAGGAGAATAACCCTCGCTTCTCTCGCATCTCCTGATCACTGAAGCCCTCATTCCTGGTACCATTCTGGTAAATCTCCTTTGCACCCTCTCCAATGCCTTGACATCCTTCCTCAAGTGTGGGGTCCAGAACTGAAAAGAGTCTCTCACTGAGGCCTCACCAGTGTTTTAGATAAAGGTTCATCATAACTTCCTGACTGTTGTATTCTATGCCCCTATTTATAAGGCCTGGTATCCCATAGGCTTTTTAACAGCTTTATCTGCCTGTCCGCCACCTTCAAAGATTTACTATATGACCCTCAGGTCTCTCTGTCCCATCAGCTTATATTGCCTCTCCTCATTCTTCCTCCCAAATTGCATCACTTCACATTTCTCCACATTAAACGTCATCTGCCACGTGTCTGCCCATGTTACCAGTCTGTCTATGTCCATTTGCCGTCTGCTACTCTCCTCCTCACTGTTTACTACTTTTCCTAACTTAGTATCATCTGCAAACTTGGAAATTGTCCTCCCTATACCCCAGTCCAAGTCATTTATATAGATCATAAACAGCAGTGGTCCCAATACCGACCCCTGGGGGACACCACTGCACTTCCCTCCAGTCAGAAAAACAACCATTCACCACCACTCTCTGCTCTCTGTCTCCCAGTTCTGTACCTGCTGCCACTGTCCCTTTAATACCGTGGGCTTCGATTTTGCTTACAAGCCTCTTAAGTGGCACTTTATCAAACGCCTTTTGAAAATCCATATAAACTACACCAACTGCACTGCCTTCATTGAAAAGTAAAAATGTATTTTGTCATGGATCCCTACTACTGACATTAGGCTGACTGGCCTGCAGTTCCCTGGTTTATCCTTCTGCCCCCTTTTTGTGCAGGGAAGTAACATTTGCAACCTTCCAGTCCTCTGGCACCATCCCGGTATCCAAGGAGGATTGAAAGATTGTGGCCAAAGCCTCCATTATTTCCACCCTTACTTCCCTCAGTAACCGAGGATGCATCCCGTCCGGACCGGGTGACTTATCTACCTTGAACACTGACAACCTTTTTAGTCCCTCCTCTCGGTTTATTCTTATCTTATCCAAATTCTCTACCCTCTCCTCTGTGGAATTGGCTGCATCTTCTTCTTTTGGGAAGACAGATGCAAAGTACATGTCATCAGTACTCAGTACGTCATCCATGCCCTCTGCCTCCACAAGAAGATTCCTCTTTGGTCCTTAATTGGACCCACCCTACCTTTGACTACCTTTTATTCTTTAAATACAAGATTTTTCTTCTAACCTTTAAATCCCTCCACGATCATGCCCTCCTACCTCTCTGTGACCTTCTTAAAGCATATCCACCCAATCTCTCCCTTCACTCAATGAGCACCGATTTTCTCCACATCCCCCACCATCTAGAGTCTGACCCTATTTCCCACTCTCTGAAACTCCATCCGAAAGTCCCTCCAACTAGCTCCTTCTTTCTCCTCATTCAAGGTTTGTCTCAAGATCTACTGCCTCTTTGACCATGCTTCTATCCTCTCCTTACCCAGCCCCAGCTTAGGTGCCAAGCCAGGAGTATTAAGTACCTTGAGAGGTCATCCCGAAGTGAAAGGCATTGGGATTGTAAATGTAATTTTGTAAAATTTACAAATGTAAATTTGTATTGGAAATGTAAAGGAAAATAATAACGCTTGCATTTGTGGAGTCCTGCAGTTTAGTGGTTAGAGCACTCCTCTAGCAAGCGAGAGGACTTGGGTTCAATTCTCGGCAGAGCGAAACATTGTTCATTTCCTTTCTCCACACACCTCTGTTTACCTAGCAGTGAGTAGGAACCCGGTTATTAGTCGATTGGCGGATCACTTTCCGGTGGTAATAAGCCCTTCAAAAAAACTAACAAAAACTAATAATAATTTGATCACTCAATCCACGACTGTTTGTGGGACGCTGCTATTCGGAATTGCCACATTTCACCCACAAATATACGGTCAATGAACTTTACAGTCTTTTTTGTGAAGTGCTTTGAGACGTTTAGAAGAAGTGAAAAGCACTATATCAAATGCAAGGATTATTATTATTAAGAGGATGTTTCAAAGAGCTTCACAGCATTCATTGTAAAGTATAGTGACTGCTTATTTTGTAGATGAACACGGCAGCCAATTAGCACACACAATGTCCCACAAACAGCCATGGAATGAACAACCTATTTTATTGGACTATTAGACAAGACACCGGGAGAAACTCCCTTCTCTTTTTGAATTGTGCCAATTGGATCATTAATGCCCACCTGAATAGGCACACATGCCCTTGATTTAATGTCTCATCTGAAGGGTGGCAATGTAGTGTTTCCCCAGATCGAGACAGAGTTCAATACCCCAACATGGGGCTTGATCCTACAACCTTCTGACTCAAAAGGTGGATTCAGGCCTCCTGAGCCATGCCCACACCCAAAATGGAGGTTGAATCTGAAGGACAAATACTTTTCCCCAAATACTAGGTCATTACAAGAGGAAACGATCTCCATTTCTACAGAACCTTTCAATCAGCCTGGCTCAGTTGGTTGTACTCTTGACTCTAGAGTCAGAAGTTCAAGTCACATGTCAGGACTTGGAACGCATATAGTGTAAGCTGACACTCCAATGCAATGCTGGGTTGCACTACACTGTCAAAGATGCCATTCTTCAGATGAGATATTAAACAGAGGTCTTGTCTATCTGTTCAGGTGTATGTTAAAAATTGCATAGCACAATTCGAAAAGAGAAGAATTTCTCCTCTCCCAGTGTACTGGCCAACAAATCCCCAAGATAAAATTGTGGAGATTTGCTGTGGTCAAATTGGCTGTTGTGTTCGTCCACATAAATACAGCCACTCCACTTTACAGTAAAATCCTATGAAGCACTTTAGAGACGTCCTCCCGCCATAAAAGGCGCTGTATGAAATTATCATTATATCATCATTATTATTTTACGTAGGACGAATATCTCAGTGATTTACAAAGAAAATAGGAATTACCAAAACAAGAAAAAAAGGGGAAATTTAGGGATATTGACCAAAGGCACAAAAATACATTTTTAAGAGTGTTTTGAAGGCTAAGGGATTTCGAAAGAGTGTTCCAGGGAGCAGGGATGTATGGACGAAGGCTTGGCCACTAATGATAGGATCATCAGAATGAGGAATGAATTCTAGACCAGAGTACAATAAAGGAAGAGCAAGGAATTACCTGACTGTCTCCATCCAATGGTTCCTCTGAATCTCAGGGCCTCTCTGCTGATAGACAGAGCATTGTTGTTGCTGCTGGTATATGGAGCATTGTTGCTGCTGTTGCTGATAAACAGAGCATTGCTGCTGCTGCTGATACTGATACACAGAGCACTGCTGCTGTTGTTGATACACTGAGCATTGTTGCTGCTGTTGTTGATACACTGAGCATTGTTGCTGCTGTTGTTGATACACTGAGCATTGTTGCTGTTGTTGTGGGTTAATGGGTGCCACTAATGGACTGTTGACCAGTAAAGGAGGAGCTGTGGAGGGTGGACGCTGAAACTGCACCATTTGTAGAGCTGGCACTGTTTGCTGCGAGGTTGGTAAAGTGGGAGGATGTTGAGAGGTGGTCGGCCTATATTGTGTTGAAAGTCCAGGCTGCATTCGAGTATGATATGATGGTACAGGCCTTGCAATGGGGTAACTGCTCGCTGTGGGCGATTGACACGAGAGATTTGCTGCCTGGGTGGTGGAGGTAGGACCAGCTAAGCCCCTCGGAAATGCAGCATCTACATAAAAAAAATTCTGGTTCAGCAAATGAACTGTTTGTTCCATTAACAAACCGTATGAAGCTTAGCAAGCAAACTTATCTAATTGTTTAAATAAAGCTTTAAAGTGCTTTATAGCAGTGAATTTATTGAGCAAAGAATGCATCTGCTGGTTGAAGCTACATTCACTGCAGCACATTGTTATGAAATTGAAGAAATTTGCAGTTGGCCACTAATGATAAACAGGATACAACCCTGCAAAGTTACTCATCAGAAGAACACTATTTCAGTGACACTCAGCCTCTCCATTCAATTAGCATGAGTGGGCTTCATATGGTAGAACACTGCAGCAAACAAATATTTCTCCACGAATCACCCCATCAAATCCCATTCTCCTACTCCCCCCACACCCTTTAATATTTCATATTTATGGAATTCTGTTTGATTTGGATACTCTTAAGCACGTTGATGGGTTTCCGCAAGTGTCAATCACCTGGCTGCCCAATTCAATATTTCTCTTCTTCAAGTATCTCATTTCCTTTTAAACACTGATCTTCTGTGAAACAGAATTTATGCATCCCTCCAGTATACTTTCTCAGACTGGAGGTAAGTATACAGTAGTGTCACCCAGGGGTTAGTATTAGGACCACTGCTCTTTTTAATCTATATAAATGACCTGGACTTGGGTATAGGGAATACAATTTCCAAGTTTGCAGATGATACAAAGCTAGTAAACGGTGAGGAGGATAGTAGCAGACGGCAAGAGGACATAGATAGACTGGTGAAATAAGCAGACACATGTCAGACGAAATTTAATGCAGAAAAATGCAAAATGATGCATTTTGGGAGAAAGAATGAGGAGAGTAATATAAGCTGATGGTACAATCTTAAAGGGGGTGCAGGAACAGACCTGGGAGTCCACATAAGCAAATCTTTGTAGGTGGCAGGACAGGTAAATAAAGCTGTTAAAAAAGCATACGGGTTACTAGGCTTTATAAATAGGGGCATAGAATACAAACGTAGGGAGGTTATGATGAACCTTTATAAAACACTGGTTTGGCCTCAGCTAGAAACTGTGTTCGGTTCTGGGCCCCACACTTTAGGAAGGATGTCAAGGCATTGAAGAGTGTGCAAAGGAGATGGTACCAGGAATGAGGGACTTCAATTATGAAGAGAGACTAGAGAAGCTAGGGTTATTCTCCTTGGAGCAGGGTAATGGAAGCCGATTCAATAACAACATTCAAGAGGAAAGTAGATAAATATTTGGGGAGGACAAATTTGCAGGGCTATGGGGAGAGAGTGGGGTTGTGGGACTAATTTGGACTAATAAGTAGTATTATTTTACATCAGGACGATGTATAAGGAAACTGTTCTCAATACTTTTTGGGTGCAAACCCCAAATTCTCCAGCACCTTGAGATAACCTCCCACCATGACAGGCTGTGTAAATGTAAATTTGTTGCTGTTTTGTGATTATCTCAAATTTGTGCCTCAGGTTACTGACTCTGTGAAAATCTATTGATATTAACCTGGTCACAACCCTTCATAATCTTGAAGACTCAAGCCAACCTTTTCAGTTGTCATGGAAAAAAAAGTCTCAACTGAAGTCTCCCTTCATTACTGAAGCCTATATTCAAATGAATCTGTATGCACTTTGTTCATTGCTTTACTAGACTCAGGGCAGCCCAAACTGTGTAAAAGATTCTCTTTTAAAATAAAACACCGCTACTCCAAATGCTCCTAATTGTGTTGTAAGGAACCCGGCAAGAAATGGCCAGTGATTTCACTTACACACTGTAGAACCTGACAGATGACATGGAAACTGGTGTGACATGCAGTGCTGTTGGTGGCTTAGATTTTCACTCAGACCTGGTAGATTTCTCCTCGTCTCGTTCTGGAGTATGCTGGGTTGATGCCAAGGTGCCAAAGTCACGCAGGTGGGTGATGGAGTTGCACTAGGCTGAGCAGGGCTGGACCGATTTTCATCACCCCCATGCAGGGGAGAACTGTGACGAAGCCAAGATTTCGGTGACAGGACGGTTGGTGACTGTACGGTGCTGGGCAGATTTCCAATCCCTTCCATTGGCTGAGAAGTATGGATTTGCTGAGGTGGTGCCTGTATTTCACTCTTCTGGGTATTTTCAATCCCACCAGCACTCTGTCCACTATTAGCAATATCACATGAAGAGACCTAAAGTTACAGGTACAATTAAATGTTAATGGTAAGGTTTTGCTGTGAAAATAAATAAAAATATTGATTTAAATTTACATTAGTATAAAACTCGCATAAGTCTGATCTATATAAATCGTATAATCGCCTAAGCCAAATGTACATCCAAAGAGCGTCACCTGATCATGTGGTGAGCGAGAGGGTGGGGACTTGTTGTCGTGGCAGGGGTTTCTCTGGAGCAGACCTCCAGCTCCTGCCGCTGCCAGATAGTGAGTCACACACATGCTCAATCACTCTCTAGTTTTCATAAGTATCACTTGGGACCATAACATCTAATAAGACCTATGCAAAGTATGAGTTATGTCAAACTTGCATAAGTCGTATCATATATGACTTATGTAAAGTTATGCACAAGTCAGATTTTATATGATTAACATAACAATTACAGTACACAAGTACTATAGTGGCTGGTGACATTAAGACAAGGTTTCTGTACCACGCATATTAAAGCTATGGTAGCCCATTCTTTCCATTTACAGTAATACACAGTTCTGAACCTCATGCAGAAAATATGTACTGGCAATGAATGGCACCAACAAAAACAGGTTTCAAAACAGAACCACTTTATTAGAATATAAACTCTTACAAAGATTGAGCAGGGTGGTCCAGTCTGGTGAGGGCCAGATGCCCTGTTTGAGAACTACAAAACTCTGCCCTCACGTCCCCTCACTTCAATCACTCTCTCTCTCCCTCTCTCTTTCTCAATCAACTGCGTTACTCACTATCCGTCAACGGGAACAGATGTGCGTGTGAGGAGGTTCACTATCGGGCAACAGTTGTTAAATAATAATCCTTGTATTTGATATAGCGCTTTTCACATCTTCTCGACGTCTCAAAGCGCTTCACAGAATATACTGTAAAGTGAATTGACTTTATATTTGTGGACGAAACACGGCAGCCAATTGCGCACAGCAGTGTCCCACAAACAGTCGTGGATTGAGTGACCAAATTATTATTGTTTTTTTTAATAGAGATTATTGTGCCTGGAAAAGCGATCTGCCAATCAAGTAACAACTGGATTCCCACTTACTGCTGGGTTAATGTGGAGTAAGGAAACTTGCCCAACATTTGGCCCTGCCGGGAACAGAACCCAGATCTCTCACTTGCGAGGTGAGTGCTCTAACCACTGAGCTACAGGATTCCTTAGGAGTTGATTCCTTTCCCTCCCCACCCCCACACTGTCCACGATGACTTGAGGTTACCCCATGGGAGGGATGGATCGGAGAGTGTTGGGGTGCGTATGTGCTTCTATTTGTAGTGGGTGTGGTGTGCGGTATCTTATTTTAGAGGCTGTGGGAAACAAAGTTTTGACCCGGCAACTGGCAAGTGGCGTTGCTAGTGGCGTTATGGAAGTTATGCGGTTGGTATTGCAACACAATGCAAAATTATATTTGTACAGCGTCTTTCACGTCAGGAGGATGTCCCAAGGCGCTGGACAGTCAGGGATTTCGACCCGAGCTCGGGGTCAGGATCAGGGAGGATGGAGGGCAGGGAGGGTAGGAGCGGCCGAAGGCTCGATTGAAGAAGAGGGTTTTGAGATGCGTATTGAAGAAGACAAGGGAGGGAGTGAGGTGAAGAGAATGTGGGACGGAGTCCCATAGATTGGGAGCAGAAAGGCTGAAGCCCCACTCCCCGAGGTGGGGCGGGCCGGGCCGGGGTGGGGGTGGGGGGGGAACCTGGAACTCACCACAGCCTGCTGAGCGGAGATTGTGGACAGGTCATGCAGGTCATGCATGGGGTCAGTAAGTCACATAGCTAGGGAGGGGGCAAAGCAGTGAAAGGCCTTGATGGCGAGGATGAGGATTTTGAACTCTATCTTCTGAGGGATGGGGGGCCATTGGAGTCGGACGAGGGTGGGGGTGATGGGGTCACAGAGCCATGTGCGGGAGAGGACATGAGCTGCAGAGTCTGGAAGTTCTGCAGCTTGTGGAAGGAAGAGTTGGGGAGGACGACAAGCAGGGAGTTGGCGTAATCGAGCCTAAATGTGATGAATGCGTGGATGAGGATTTCGGCGGCCTGCGGTGTGAGACAGGGACGGAGCCGGGTGATGTTGCGGAGGTGAGGAAGGCACAGTATATGGCACTGATGTGGGGTAGATAGAACAGTTGAGGGTCGACCAAGACTCCATGGTTCCACACTTGCTCAGTGAGGTGGAGTGTGCATCCATGGATGGTGATGCTGTCAGCGCCCGAGGTGAGGAGGCACTGACGGAAGCCAATCAGTTGACGTTCAACTGTAGAAAGTTCGCTCTCATCCAGGACTTGATGTCTGACAGACATTCTGTCAGGACAGCAGTGGGTCCTGGAGTCAAGGGTGGAGGCAGAGAGGTAGAGTTGGGTGTCATCCGCATGTGGAAGTTCACCCCAATTCTGCGATGATGTCGTCAAGAGGGAACATGTAGATATCGAAGAAGAGGCGATGAAAGACAGAGGCCTGAGGAAGGTCGCAAGAGACGACCAGTTAAAACGGCTAATGCATGTTAATTAAAAGTGAATTTAATAGCATTTAATAACATTCTGTCAGGACAGCAGTGGGTCCTGGAGTCAAGGGTGGAGGCAGAGAGGTAGAGTTGGGTGTCATCCGCATGTGGAAGTTCACCCCAATTCTGCGGATGATGTCGTCAAGAGGGAACATGTAGATATCGAAGAAGAGGCGATGAAAGACAGAGGCCTGAGGAAGGTCGCAAGAGACGACCAGTTAAAACGGCTAATGCATGTTAATTAAAAGTGAATTTAATAGGAAATTGAACGGGACTTGGGCAGATATAACACTTAGGCAATTGTACGATTTATACCGATCAGACATGCGTGTTTTATGGTACACGCAAATAAATAACCTTAAAAATACACAGTACAGTATTACAAATGAAACATCATAGATCCTGTCCCCTTGTCCTAGAGCTAAATGGTCACGAAACGAGTAAATGGGCAGTTCAACTGTAGAAAGTTCGCTCTCATCCAGGACTTGATGTCTGACAGACATTCTGTCAGGACAGCAGTGGGTCCTGGAGTCAAGGGTGGAGGCAGAGAGGTAGAGTTGGGTGTCATCCGCATGTGGAAGTTCACCCCAATTCTGCGGATGATGTCGTCAAGAGGGAACATGTAGATATCGAAGAAAAGGCGATGAAAGACAGAGGCCTGAGGAAGGTCGCAAGAGACGACCAGTTAAAACGGCTAATGCATGTTAATTAAAAGTGAATTTAATAGGAAATTGAACGGGACTTGGGCAGATATAACACTTAGGCAATTGTACGATTTATACCGATCAGACATGCGTGTTTTATGGTACACGCAAATAAATAACCTTAAAAATACACAGTACAGTATTACAAATGAAACATTACACATATCAGCCACCCCCTCACCTAGAAAGGTGGTAGTTAAAATCACCGTTCATCACAGATAGATTTTCTCTTCTCTCCCTACTACTCAGTAGTAATACAGTTCCAGAATAAATGAGTGCACATCATAGATCCTGTCCCCTTGTCCTAGAGCTAAATGGTCACGAAACGAGTAAATGGGCAGTAACTCCATGCAATTCCTAGTTTAAATTAAAGCTGCACCTGCATCAGCGTTTTACAAAAAGTAAAGGTCTGGACACAGAATCCTGAAAGCAGTGGAAGCTTCAGCTTAAAGTAAACAAATAAAAGGACAGCAGGATTCGTGCATATTCGTGTTCATCAGGATATTAATTAAGTGCCCAAGATACAGTTTTCTATTCACTGACCATGACCTCATCCTGGATGAGCACATTGATATTCTTGGGCTTCAGGAAATGTGGCTCTCCCCTGGTGACCCTAGCCCCCTCGTTGAAGCCTCCCCTCCTGGCCACACTTTTCACCAGATGAGTATAAAGATGAAATGTCTGTCTATCTGTCAATCTCCATTCCATATTGGATCCTTTGGTTGCCAGCAAAGCTGCAACGGGTAAGCTGGTATGTAATAATGTTGTTTCACTTGAAGCAATGTTAACCGATCGTTAATGTTAAAATACTCACTGAATCCAGTAAAATAGATTGACTTTGTTTGGCTGCAAAAGATAGTCCAGTACTTTCCCACCCAGCAGAGCAGAAGCGGGGCTTCCTCCACCTGCTGCCGTTCCCATTGGTCGGGAAGGGACTCCACCCATTCACAAGCAGCTCAGCTGTCAATCAATCGTGATTTCCCTCCCTTATTCTTTCCCGTTCCTCCGCCCCCCTCTGATTGACAGCTCAACTCCAGCTGCTTGTGAATAACTGGAGTCTGCTGTCATTCGCAATTTGACTCCTCCCATCTATATCCTGGAGCCCCTCATGGCTGAATATAGCCGTTAGACACACAGTGAGTGTATTGAACGGTGACCAGCGTGAATTTTACCCGGATTAACTGGATTTTCGTCCAAATTAACAGGCATATTTAAAACAGATAAAAATACAGATGAATCGGGGATGGGCATTTTGTTCTATTTACCCATCGTCCGAGGTTAACCAGAGTCCAGCAAAGCGGATTCCACTGTATTTGAAAGATCTACTCTAACGAAGCTATCTTAAGCCCACGAACAAGGGATCATCCACTTACACAGAGTATCATCATCGGTGGCTGCTCAAACGCATTCACTTTTCTGGACAAGCTAGAATTTTACCTGATGCTGTCTGTTACTCAAGGTCTCGCCTTCTCTGGAGCTTACACCGCTGTGGGGTGACTGTGGGTTCCCCTGTTGAACTGGCTGTTGAATGTGCCGGAACTCAGTCTGTGGGCAGTGTTGATGCGGGTGGTGGATCCAGGACTGATGGCTTTGGCGGGTGAGAAACTGAGTATTGGAATGGAGGTGGTGGGGCTGCGAATAATGGTCTTGGGCAAGGCCCAATCTGTGTGAGCCCGGTCTGGTAGAACTGCAGGCACAGCGCTGAGAGCAACAGGCAGGAGATGTGGATGATCGGTGGTGTTGGCATGATAGGGAAGCAGTTCTACTGCTAGAACAAGGAATACCGGCCTCACCTGTAAAACATTGGTTAGTAAATATACAGAGAAAGAAACAGTAATAGGGGCTGAGAGAGATGATCACACAAAGATCTTTCACAATATTATTTCATGAAAATCATCCTCTTCATTTTGAAAAATGAATCTATTTACAGATTATGTCAACTTGACGCAACGACTTGAACCATTTGTACTGTTCAGTACCTTGGGACGTCCTCCCGACATGAAAGGCACTATACAAATGTAATCTTCTTGTTGTTCAGATGAATGGTAACAACCCTGCTGTGTTCACTACTGTAATTATTTGTGCAGAGTGTGTGGCAATGACCAATAACAGTTATGATAAAAACTCTAACCCTTAAAAGCATTAACCTAGCTAACGTTTTGGTGATTTATCCATTATTTTTAACCTTCTTACAATTATATTTGAATTACAGCAATGCAAATGGCCATTTCCCAAAGGATGGAGGCAGCAGGAAGTTTGGCAGTCAATCAGGGCTCAAGACAGAAAGAGAATGGAAAGCAAATGGAAGGGAGTTCCAGAGGTTAGGCGCATAGTATCTAAAGACCACCTCGATGGTGGTGCAGAGAAGGTGCGGGACGTATAGCAAGCCCAAGTTAGTCAAGCAGTGGGGGTAAGCAGAGGAGTCGGGTAGGAGAGGAACAGAAAGATGAGGTGCTAGTTACTGTATGGATATCCCAGAGATGCTGTCCTGTGTTGTATACCCACTTAGTACATTTTCTTTATTCATCACAAATTGGGGTCCGTTGTGGCTTATCATCATCAACAGCAAAAACAACAGCAGCAAAATTACATTTGTAAAGCGCCTTTCATATCAGGAGGTCGACCCAAGGTGCTCAGCAGTCGGGGATCAGGACCCGAGCGTGCGTGGTGGCAGGGGGACAAGGTTGGGATGAGGGAGAGCAGAGAGGTAGGAGGCCGGCTGTAGGCACGGTCGAAAATGAGGGACTTGAGTTGTGCCTTAAAGGAGAAAAGGAAGGGAGCGAGGCGAAGGGATTGTGGGATGGAATTTCAAAGGGTGGGGGCAAAGAGGCTGAAAGCCCAGCCGCCGATAGTAGTGCAGGTCAGGAGGGAGACATGGAGCAGGCCGGACCTGAATGGAGGGAGCAGACAGGTTGATAGGGGGTCAACAGGTCAGAGATGTAGGAGGGGGCAAGGCCGTGGAGGGCCTTGAAAGTGAGGACGAGGATTTTGAATTCTATCCTCTGAGGGATGGGGAGCCAATGGAGCCGGGCGAGGGTGGGGGTGATGGGGTCACGGAACCTGGTGCGGGAGAGGACATGAGCTGCAGAGTTATGGATGATCTGCAGCCTATGAAGGGAAGAGTTGGGGAGGCCAACAAGGAGGGAGTTTCTGTAGTCGAGCCTTGAGGTGACAAATGCATGTATGAGGGTTTCAGTGGCCTGAGGGGTGAGGCAGTGGTCGAGGCGGGCAATGTTGAGGAAGTGGGGGAAGGCAGAGTGGGTCATGGCACAGATTTGGGGGAGAAAGGACAGTTGAGGATTGAACAAGACCCCCAGGTTCCTAACTGGCTTGGTGAGGTGGAGTGGGCAACCGTGGATGCTGATGCTGCCAGTGCCTGAGGTGCGGAGGCGCGAGCCAATCAGGAGAGCCTCGATTTTTCTCACATTCAGCTGTAGAAAGTTGGTTCTCATCCAGGACTTGATGTCAGACGGACATTCTGTCAGGACAGCAGTTGTCCTAGAATCGAGGGTGGAGGCAGAGAGATAGAGTTGGGTGTCATCCATGTCTGAGGATGATGTCACCAAGGGGAAGCATTTAGAGGTTGAAGAGCGAGGGGACTGAGGACAGAGCCCTGAGGAACACCACAGGAGACTGTGCGAGGGCTGGAAGGGAAACCGTAGGAGGAGACAAATTGGAGGTGGTGTGAGAGATAAGACCTGAACCATTCAAGGACAGAACCTTGAAGGTTTATGTCAGAGGAGAGGCAGTGGAGGATGGAGTGGTCCATGTCATCGAAGGCAGCAGAGGTAGAGGAGGCAGAGGGAGCCCTGATCACAGATGGGCAGGATGTCGTTTGAGACCTTGACCTGAGCAGTTTCTGTGCTGTGAGCAGCACGGAAATCCAATTGGAGGGGCTTGTAAAGGGAGTGGCAGGAGAGGAATGAGCGAGGCTGGGAAGCAACAACTCTTTCAAGGAGCTTGGAAAGAAAAGGGAGGTTGGAGATGAGCCAGTAGTTAGAAGGCAGGGACGGGTCCAGGGAAGGTTTTTCCAGAATGGGGTTGATTGTAGCTGTTTTTAATGGGATGGGAACGGTGCCACATGACAGCGAGAGATTGATGGTGTCAGAGAGTAGGGGGGGTGAGGAGATGGAGCTAGGAGGTAAGGAGAGGAGAGGGGATGGGGTCAAGGGAGCAGGTGGTGTGTTTCATGCTGGATATGGTGTGATGAGAGAGGAAAGGGTGACAGGTTTGAAAATGTGGAGGGAGGGATGGGTAGGGGTTGGAGTGTGGGGGAGGTGATGGGGAGGGAGTGGCGGTGGGAGGGCGGAGGCAGCTGAACGGATCCCCTCGAGTTTGGACTCAAAGAAATGCAGCATTTCCTCACAGTCAGAGCTTGAGGAGAGAATGAGCAAAGAGTGGGAGGGTGGATAAGGAACCAGTTGGTGGTGGAGAATAGGAGCCTGGGGTTGTCCTTCGACTCCAAGGTTATCTTAGAGTAGAAGGATGATTTGGCAGAGGCGAGGTATGTTTTGATGCAGTCCAGCCAGATCTGACAGTGGGTCGTTAGGTCAGACTTGAGCCAGATGAGTTCAGTGACCCACACCTGACCCTTGAGGAAGCAGAGATGTCTGGTGTACCAGGGTGAGGTTCGTGAGTAGGAGGCAGTTTGGGAAGTGAGGGGGGCAAGGGCATCAAGTGCGGTGGGAGGGAGTTGTGGAGGAGAGTGAGCGAGCAGGATAAATCAGTGCGGGAGGTAGGCAGAGCGGGGGATGTTCAGATGACTCCACTGCAACGGAGAGAGATTGCAGGAAGATTTTTATCCAGAGGCGGTAGGAGATGGAGGTGAGTTTGGTGGAGATGGGGAGAGGGATTGAGGAGTTAAAGGAGATGAAATGGTGATCGGAGGTGGCTTTGTCTGTGATTGTGACACTGAGGTCCCGGATAATCACCAGGTCAAGTGGGTGGCCATGAATGTGGGTGGCAGAGCGGATGAGGAGGGAGGGTGGGAGAGGAAAGAGGAGAAGTCCGAGAAGATAGAGCACAAGGGGTTGAAGTAAAGGTTGAAGTCACCGAGGATGAGGGGGCGTTCAGAACAGAGGCTGAGGGAAGCTAGGAGGGTGGAGACGATGACAACAATAACAACAAAATTAGATTTGTATACATCAGAGATAATGATAATACACGATTCCATTTGTAGAGCACCTTTCACGTCGGGAGGACGTCCCAAGGCGCTGGACAGTTGGGTCGGGACCCGAGCAGGGGGGAAATGGTCAGGGTGATGGGAGGGAAGGGAGGGAGCGAGGAGGGGGTAGAGTCGAGAGGGGGAGCTGAAGGCACGTTGAAGAGAATAATAATAATAATCCTTGCATTGGATTAATAATAATCCTTGCATTTGATTATGGTGCTTTTCATGTCTTCTAGACATCTCAAAGCGTTTCACAGAACTATGAACAAGTGAATTGACTGTATATTTGTGGGTGAAACGCGGCAGCCAATTACGCACAGCAGCGTCCCAGACAGTCGTGGATTGAAGTGACCAATTTATTGTTTTTTTTTGAGGGATTATTATCAGGCGTGTGGAGTAAGGAAAGTTGCCCAAGAATTCGCCCTGCCGGTATCTGTACCCAGGTCTCTCACTTGAGAGGCGAGTGCTCTAACCACTGAGCTACACGACTCCACAGATGAAGGTGGGTGTGATTTTGGGGGGAGCGTTAAATGAGGAGAATAATTTCTGGTATTCCGTGCCTTACAAAAATCTATCCTCTTAGGGGGTGGGGAGGTAAGCGGGTCAACTTCGATCTGAACCAGCTACAAGGTAACAGTATGGCAACAGAATGTTGGAATTAAGCCAGCCCTCTGTGGAGATCTCAATCTTCCGCTTCCTGAGCCAGGCGGTTTGCAGTATTCCAGGGCACTGCTGATGACAGCACAGCCAGTCTGGCTCATCGGGACTTACGATGGCAGGCTGGGGGCAAGAAGTCATCCTAGTCAACGCCTGTTAACCTTGCAAACCAAAGCCCTAACGCGTAGGGTGGACTTTCATTGGATAAGTAGTGGGAAAGCTTGCCAGACAGCAATATCAATGGCACTCTATGTGGTTTTAGCTGGTTAGACTCCAGGATTTACCCCAACACATTCTCTGGGGTCCCCAAGTCTTGGCTCTTGCAATCTGCGCTTGATACTTTCCGGCATTGGGTAAGCAGGATGCGTCCCTCCAGTGAGAGAGAGAGAGAGAGAGAGGGGGAGTGCATTCCATTCCAACAATCTACCTCTGGAATTTACATGTAGGTGGGATGCATGGAATTCTAAGTTTGCTTAAGATACTCTTAAACACGGTGATGTGCTATGCCAAAAGAAAAATGCGGAAAAACACAGCAGCCAATTGCTTACAGCAATGTTCCACAAATAATCATGGATTGAGTGACCAAATTATTATTATTATTTTTATTTTTTTGAAGGGATTATTAACCCCAGAAAAGCGATCGAATAGCAGTTCCTACTTACTGCTAGGTAAGAGATGTGTGGTGTAAGGAAACTTGACCAATGTTTCGCCCTGCCAGGAATCGAACCCAGGTCTCTCGCTTGCAAAGTGAGTCCTCTAACCACTAAGCTATCTGCTTATTCAAAATAACGAAACGTGTACTAATATGAGGTAGTCTTTTTCTTTGTAGAAGAACACGATTGCCTTCTCCTGGTTTTGATATCAGGCATATGTCATATTTGCCAGTATAATTTCTGTGTTTGTTAATGCTGAGCCAAAACACTACCTCTCTTGCTCTTCGCTTGGCTCTTTCCATTCCCCGCTGTCTTTCCTTCCTAAATTTCATTCTCAATTCCTTTGATATTATTCTCTACCCTTGATATAGTATAGTATTCCTTTTTGCTGATATAATTCACATCTATTTTTCCAATATGATCTAACTCCCTCTGGCGCATTCTTCTTGTTTTCAGGCTATTCATTTTGTATTATGTTTTAATGCCATCTCTTCTGGTTGCTTCTTTTATTTCTTTTTCTTGAGTTGTTGCTTCTGCTATTGCACACACATTATACTTGATTTCCTTTTCTAGTCTTATCTTTTTCATTGTCTTGACTCACTGCACTGCTCACGCAGTAGAGTCCTGTAGCTCAGGGGTTAGAGCACTCGCCTCACAAGCGCAAGACTTGGGTTCGATTCCCAGCAGGGTGAAATGTTGGGCAAGTTTCCTTACTCCACACACTCACCTCTGTTAACCAAGCAGTAAGTAGGAACCTGGTTATTAGTCGATTGGCGGATCGCTTTTCCAGGGGTAATAATTCCTTAAAAAAAATTATAAGAATAGTAAATTGGTCACTTCAATCAATGACTGTTTGTGGGATGCTGCTGTGCGCAATTTGCTGCTGGTTTCGCCCACAAATATACAGTCAATTCACTTTACAATTCACTTCTGTGAACCGCTTTGAGATGTCTCGAAGATGTGATAAGACACTATATAAAATGCAGGGATTATTATTATTATGTAGTGTTTCTCCAGGTTTACATTTGAATTCCAGATTATATTTTTGCAGTAGTATACACATTTGTTCTGGTCTCGGAAGTGTTTCATTCAGCTCTTTTTTAAAAAAAATTGCTTCTAATGGCTTGTGATCATTCTCCACTGTTAAGCTTCTTTCCAAATACATACTGTTTGAATTATTCGCAGCCAAAAAAAACTGCTAAACTCTCTTCCTATCTGTGCATATTTTTCCTCCATTTCCATCAATGCTCATGATGCATAACCTACTATATTCTCCTTGTGTTAAGACCACTCCATACATGTTTTGCTTGCATCTACTGGTATCTTTATTGAGCGTTTATATCATAAAATTTTAAAACAATGGCTTTTGTAACATCCTTTTAAATACCTGCTGATGTTCTTTCTCCCATATAAATTCCCATCTGCCTTTACCAATTCCCTTATTGGTCCCATGGTTTCTGTGATAAATTAACCAGTCATCAATCAGGAAAAAGCGACCATTTTTCCTCACCGGAATGATTAATGAATTGTTATATTGCACCGACAATCTGGCAAAATGATGGTACGTTTGTACCATCATTTTGCCCCAGTGCCCCAGGTTTTCAAAGGTAAAGTAATGCAGCTGATACACTCCATTCCCTGGGCTGGCCACCTGGGGTGAGATAAGACTAAACACAGAATTATGTACCACTTTCATTGGCCGGGTATCCCTGCAGAGGTACAGAAATTCTGTGCGTCTTGTCCCGATTGCCAGCTGACCAGCCCAGAGGGACACAAGTCGGCCCCATTAGTTCCCTTACCGATCATTACCAATTCCCTTTCGAGCGAATTGGAGTTGACCTGGTAGGACCCCTGGAGCTCACCTCTCCTGGAAATCCCTGCATTCTCGTGATTGTGGATTATGCTACCCACTATCCAGAGGCTGTCCCTTCGAAGACAGCATTGGTCTACACGGTGGCTACTGACTAACTCTTAATAATATAATAATAATCCTTGCATTTGATATAGCGTTTTTCACGTATTCGAGACGTCTCAAAGCGCTTCTCAGAAAATACTGCAAAGTGAGTTGATTGTATATTTGTGAGCGAAACGCAGCAGCCAATTGTGCACAGCAGCGCCCCACAAACAGTCGTGGATTGAGTGACCAAATTATTCTTTTTTTTCTTGAGGGATTATTATTAGGCATGTGGAGTAAGGAACCTTGCCCAAGTTTCTTCTTCTAAAAAGTAGAAAAATCTTTTCTCTAAAGTAGAGATCCCTCAAAAAATCCTGACGAACCAGGGACCAAATGTTATGTCTGATCTCCTAGTCCATTCTTAAGGAGCTTAAAATAACCTCCATTTGTTCTACCACCACAGATCACTACACCCTCTACCATCCTCTTTCTGCTTCAGAATACTCCTAGTCTACCGCTCCCCAAACATCCTGGCTCCTTCCTCTCTCCTCTGATCCCTGTCACTCTGCACAAAACGCCTGCTCATAATGGGCAATTTCAACCTTCATCTCAATTCTCCCTGCTCCATTTTCTCTCACTTTGTCGCCCTTTTCTTCACTCTAAGCCTCATCCTCCATGTAAACTCCCCAACCGACAATTGTGGCCAACACCTCGACCTAATCATCACCCATGACCTAGACATCTCTGATCTGGTCCATCACAGACAAGGTCATCTCCAACCACTTTTTTGTTAAATAAATACTTCGCTACCGTTTTCACAGTAGAGGATGAGGACAAAATACCAGCCATACAGGGGACCCTGAAAATAATTCAAAGAAAAATGCTTTATAAAATTAATATAAATAAAAAATGGTAATGGGGAAAATAATGAGACTCAAGATAGACAAGTCTCCAGGATCTGACAGTTTCCACCCCAGGGTGTTAAAGGAAATAGGAGAGCAAATTACAGATGCATTGGTCATAATTTTCCAAAGCTCACTAGATTCAGGAATTGTGCCCTTAGATTGGAAAATTGTGAATGTCACCCCTTTATTTAAGAAGGGAGGGAGGGAAAAACCAGGAAACTACAGACCTGTCAGCTTAACGTTAGTTGTAGGGAAAATACTGGAATCTATCATCAGGGACAGAGTGACTGAACACTTGGACGGGTATGAGCTAGCCAAAGAGAGTCAGCGAGGGTTTGTGACGGGTAGGTCGTGTCTGACTAATCCAGTTGAATTTTTTAAGGCGGTCACTAAAATGGTGGGTAAGAGAGTGTCCATGGATGTCATTTATATGGATTTTCAGAAGGCATTTGATAAGGCTCCACACAAAAGATTATTAGCAAAAATGGAAGCGCATGGAGTCGGAGGTAACCTTGTGACGTGGGTTGGTAATTGGTTGGGAGGCAGGAAACAGAGTAAGGATAAAGGGAACGTTCTCTGATTGCCGGAATATGACAAGTGTCGTCCCCCAGGGTCTGTACCGGGACCCCAGCTATTCGCCATATATATATATAAATGACTTGGACGAAGAAATAGAAAGTTTATATCCAAGTTTGCAGACGACACTAAGCTAGAAGGCTCAGTAAATTGTGTAGATGGGAATAGGATGTTACAAAGGGACTTAGACAGATTAAGTGAGAGGGCAAAGCTGTGGCAGATGGAGTTCAATGTAGCGAAGTGCGAGGTCATCCATTATGGATTGTAAAAAGATAAAGCAGAATATTTTCTTAAAGGGGAGAAATTAAGAACTGTGGAGGAGGAAAGGGATTTGGGTGTTCATATCCACAAATCACTAAAAACTAGTTCCCAGATGCAAAAAAGTCAAAAAGGCAAATGAAATGTTGGCCTTTATCTCGAGAGGCCTGGGATACAAAGGGGAAGAAATAATGCTCCAGATATAATAATAATAATCCTTGCATTTGATAGAGTGCTTTATTACGTCTTTGAGACATCTCAAATCACTTCGCAGAATATACTGTAAAGTGAATTGACTGTAAATATATTGGCCCTGGAGGGGGTGCAATGCAGGTTCAGCAGAATGTTACCAGGCCTAAAAGGGTTAAGTCATGAGGAAATGCTGCATAAACTTGGATTGTATTCCCTTGAGTTTGGAAGGTTGAGGGGTGATTTGATTGAGGTGTTTAAGGTGATAAAGGGATTCAAATGGGTAGAGTCAGAGAAGCAATTTCCTCTGGTGGTGGAATCCAAAACAAGGGTGAATTGTCTTAAAATTAGAATCAGGCCATTTAAGAGTGAGTTCAGGAGCATTTTTTCACTCATAGGGGGGTAGAAGTTTCAAATTCTCTCCCCCAAAAGGCTGTAGATGCTGGATCCATCCACACCTTCAAGATTGAAGTTGATAGATTGTTGGTTGGTCAGGGTATCAAGGGATATGGAGAGAAAGCAGGAAATTGAAAGGATTAGTTACGGGACAGATCAGCCATGATCTAATTAAATGGCAGAACAGGCTCGAAGGGCTGAATGGCCTACTCCTGCTCCTATGTTTCTACATAGCCCCGACTTCCAAGCTGAATTCATTGTGACCTTCGCGGTCACTTCCCCTCCAACATCCACCAACCCCCCACCCCCTCACTCCCACACTCCGACTCCTACCCATCCTCCCCTACTCACTTTTGTACCCGTTTCCCCACCCTCTGTCACTAAACTCATCCTATCCCTAAAACCAACCACCTGCTCCCTTGACCCCATCCCCACTCCACTCCTTATCTCCCAGCTCCACTTTCTTGCCCCACATATCACCGACATCATCAACCTGTCCCTCTCCTCTGGCTCTGTCCCCATTCCCTTAAAAACTGCCACCATCACGCCCACCCTGAAAAAACCCTCCCTTGATGCGTCGCAGCTATCAAGCTACCGGCCCATCTCCAACCTCCCCTTTCTCTCCAAGGTCCTGGAAAGAGTTGTCGCCTCCCAACTGCGCTCTTTCCTTTCCACCCATTCACTTTTCGAACCCCTTCAGTCAGGTTTCCGTGCTGCCCATAGCACAGAAACTGCCCTGGTCAAGGTCACCAATGATATCCTGACCATCTGTGACCAGGGCTCCCTCTGCCTCCTCGTCCTCCTCGACCTATCGGCAGCATTCGATACGGTCGACCACACTATCCTACTCCACCGCTTGTCCTCCCACCTCAACCTTCAAGGCACTGTCCTTGAATGGTTTAGGTCGTACCTTTCTCACCGTCTTCACTTTGTCTCGACGAATGGCTTCTCCTCCACCCCCCGCACTGTCTCATGTGGTGTCCCTCAGGGCTCTGTCCTCGGTCCCCTCCTCTTCACCCTCTATATGCTCCCCCTTGGTGACATCATCCGCAGACATGGGTTAACTTCCACATGTATGCGGATGACACCCAACTCTACCTTTCCTCCTCTACTCTCAACTCCACGACCACCGATGTCCTGACAGCTGCCTGTCCGACATCGAGTCCTGGACGAGAGACAACTTTCTTCAGCTCAACGTGCAAAAAACCGAGGCCCTCCTGATTGGCTCACGTCAGCGCCTCCGCACCTCAGGCGCTGACACCATCAGCATCCAAGGCTGCACTCTCCACCTCTCAAAGCCAGTCAGGAACCTCGGCGTTTTGTTCGACCCTGAGCTTTCCTTTCTCCCTCACAACTGGCACCGCCTTCCATCACCTCCGGAACATCGCCAGACTACGTCATTACCTCACCCCTCACGCTGCTGAAACCCTGGTCCACGCCTTTGTCACCTCAAGGCTGGACTATGGGAACTCTCTCCTCGCCGGCCTTCCCGCCACCTCCCTCCACAAGCTGCAGGTCATTCAGAACTCTGCAGCTCGTGTACTGTCCCGCACCAGGCTTCGGGACCACATCACTCCCACCCTCGCTCGCCTCCACTGGCTCCCCATCCCCCAGAGGATTGATTTCAAGATCCTCATCCTCACCTACAAGGCCATTCACGGCCTTGCTCCCTCCTACCTCTCCGACCTACTATCCCCCTACCTACCTGCCCGTACCCTCCGTTCCTCTGGCTCCGGTCTGCTCCACGTCCCCCGCCCCAATCGCCCTACCATCGGTGGTCGGGCCTTCAGCCTCTCAGCCCCGAGGCTCTGGAACTCTATCCCCCAGTGCCTTCGCCTTGCTTCCTCCCTCTCCTCCTTCAAGGCCGGTCTCAAAACCTTTCTCTTTGACCGTGCCTTCAGCTCCCCTCTCGACTCTCTTCCCCCTCCTCGCTCCCTCCCTTCCCTCCCCTCACCCTGACTATTTCCCCCCTCCTCGCTCCCTCCCTTCCCTCCCGTCACCCTGAACATTTCTCCCCTGCTCGGGTCATGACCCAACTGTGCAGCGCCTTGGGATGTCCTCCTGACATGAAAGGCGCTTTATAAATGGAATCTTGTTGTTGTTGTTGTTGTTGTTGTTGAATGGACTGTATATTCACTTTACAGTATATTCTGTGAAGTGATTTGAGACGTCTCAAAGATGTGATATAGCGCTATATCAAATGCAAGAATTATTATTCATAATATTGTGCAAACGGACAGTTCGGAGGTTGGTCTGGGTGCAGTGCTCTCCCCCAACATTTGTTGGGTTGGAGCATCCAGTACTATCAGTATGAAACTTTACCCTAAGGAGACACAATGGGCAGTCGAGAGCCTCTGCTACTACCTAAGAGCAGTCAGGTTTATCCTGGTGACTGATCACGTGCCCTGAGATGGCTATGCAATATGAAGGACACCAATGCAATGTGTTCAGCTGGTATTTGGCTCTCCAGCCCTTAGAAACATAGGAACAGGAGTAGATCGTTCAGCCCCTCAAGCCTGTTCCGTCTTTACATAAGATCATGGCTAACCTGTACCTCAATTCAAATTACCCGCCTTTGCCCCATATCTCTTAATAACCTGACCTAACAAATATCTATTTACCTGTTTTCAAAATGTGAATGGATTCAACATCCACAGCCTTTTGGGGGAACGGGTTCCAGATTTCCACTATCCTTTGGGTGGAAAAATCCTCCCTGATTTCACTCCTAACTGGTCAAGCTCTAATTGTAAGATGATGCCCCTTGTTCTGGATTCCCCACTGGAGGAAATAGTTTCTCTGTAGCTACCCTATTGAATCCCTTTATTATTTTAAAAACATCAATCAGATCATCCCTTAATCTTCTAAACTCAAGGGAATACAGGCCAAGTTTATGCAACCTGCCCTCACAATTTAACCCTCTAAGCCCTGGTATCATTCTGGAGAATCTGTGTTGTACCCACTCCAGAGCCAATATATCCTTCTTGAGGTGCGGTGCAAAGATGCAAAACCGAAAGAGTAGTGACAATGGGTAAGTTCAATTCTCCTAACATAGACTGGCAAAATAACAGTGTAAAGGGCAAGGAGGGGGAAGAATTCCTGAAATGTGTGCAGGAGAACTTTCTGGATCAGTATGCTTCCAGCCCAATCAGGAAGGAAACAGTGCTGGATCTAGTCCTAGGGAATGATGTGGGGCAAGTGGAGCAGGTTTCAGTAGGAGAGCAGGATAACAGTGATCACAACATCATTAGGTTTAGAGTACTTATGGAAAGGGATGAGGACCAATCAAAGGTGAAGATACTCAACTGGAAGAGGTGAATTTTAATGAGTTAAAAAAAGGGACCTCGCTAAGGTGGACTAGAAAGAAAGATACTAACCTTTTATTCTTTATATGTTTACAAAATATCTTAGGGTTCCCTTTTATGCTACCCACTAATCTTTTCTCATACAATCTCTTTGCCCCTCTTATTTCCTTTTTCAGTTCTCCTCGTACTTCCTATATTCTATTTGATTATATTCTATATTTTGGACCTGACATTTATCATAAGCCTCCTTTTTCTGTTTTATTTTAATCCCAATCTCTTTATTCATCCAGGGAGGTTTGGATGCCCTCCTTTCCCAATTGTGGTATTGTATTTGTTCTGTCCCTGAAATATCTCCCCCTTGAAGGCTTCCCATTGCTCATTTGCTGTTTTACCTGCCAAAGGAAATAAGAGGGGCAAAGAGATTGTATGAGAAAAGATTATCGGGTAACATAAAAAGGAAACCCTAAGGTATTTTATCAGCATATAAAGAATAAAAGGTTAGTCAAAGGGAGGGTGGGTCCAATAGGGACCAAATAGGAAATCTTCTTGTGGAGGCAGAGGGCATGGCTGATGTACTTGAATGAGGACTTTGCATCTGTCTTCACAAAAGAAGAGGATGCAGCCAATGCCACAGTCTCGGAGGAGAGGGTAGAGAAATTGGATAAGATAAGAATAAACCGAGAGGAGCGACTAAGAAGGTTGTTGGTGCTCAAGGTGGATAAATCTCCTGGTCCAAACAGGATACATCCTAGGTTACTGAGGGAAGTAAAGGTTGAAAGAGCGGAGTTTCTGGCCACAATCTTTCAATCTTCTTGGACACCGGAGTGGTCCCAGAGGACTGGAAGGTTGCAAATGTTACTCCCCTGTACAAAAAGCGGCAGAGGATAAACCTGGGAACTACAGGCCAGTCAGCCTAACGTCAGCAATGGCAATATAAGCTGATGGTACAATTTTAAAGAGGGTGAAGGAACAGGGAAAGCTGGGGGTTCATATAAGTAAATCTCTGAAGGTGGCAGGATAGGTAGATAAAGCTGTTAAAAAAGCATTAGGGATACAAGGCTTTATAAATAGGGGCAAAGAATACAAAAGTCAGTTAGTTATGGTAAACTTTTATACAAAACCCTGGTTAGACCTCAGCTAGAGACTGTGTTCAGTTCTGGGCCCCACTCTTTAGGAAGGGTGTCAAGGCATTGGAGAGGGTGAAAAGGAGATTTACCAGAATGGTACCAGGAATGAGGGCTTCAGTGATCAGGAGAGGCAGAGAAGTGAGGATTATTCTCCTTGGAGCAGAGAAGGTTAAGAGGAGACTTAATAGAAGTTTTCAAAATGATGAGGGGATTCGATAGGGTGAACAAGGAGAAACTATTCCCACTGGCGGGTGGGTCGGTAACCCGAGGACACCGATTTAAAATAGTTGTGAAAAGAAACAGAGGGGAGGTGAGGAAAAATGTTTTCACACAGTGAGTTGTTGGGATCTGGAATGCATTGCCTGAAAGGCTGGTGAAAGCCGATTCAATAACAGCTTTTAAAAAAGAAGTAGATAATTATTTGGGGAGGACAAGTTTGCAAAGCTATGGGGAGAGCGGGGGAATGGGGTTGATTTAGAATCTTTTTTCAAAGAGCTGGCACAGACACGATGGACCGAATGGCCTCCTTCTGTGCTGTATAATTCTATGATTCTACGATTCTACAGGCCAAGTGAGGACTTGGAGATGAGAGCCACACTACCATAGCAGTTAGGTTGTGGGGTATTGTGGAAGGTGCAGCTGGGTGGTGTGGCCTCAGTTGGGGGAAGGTGTCGCCTGGGGTGATCCAGGTTTCTGTGAGGGCGAGGATATCAATGTTTCCATCAATAATGAGGTCGTTGACGGCGAGGGCTTTGTTGGAAAGGGAGCGGCCTTTTGTAGGACAATGTGGAGGGGATCGAGGAATGTGCGAGGAGGAGGGATTGACAGGAAGAGTGGGAATGTGAATGAGGGGGGAGAGGTTTGCCCCTGGAGTCTGGGGCCGGTGGGCCTTGCAGTGGTAACGAGGGATGGGGAGTCAGGGTGGCTGCTGCTGGGGGTGGGAGGGGAGCGGGGGATTGAGGTGAGAACGGCGGGCAGGGTATAGCAGGGGGAGGGGGGAGCGGGGGGGAGGGGAGAGGGGTGGAAGGGCTCCTGTTTGTAAGGGGGTCAAAGCAGACATGATTTTTGAACCAGAGAGTGACATATATTTTATTATAAATATATTTGTTTTCAAGGTTTGTTAAAATAAACCTTTCTCTTTTTGTTAAAACTATTGTGTAAGTTTTGTTTTTCAGCCGTTACCCACACCCTCCTATGCTGCCCCTTCAAAGTCATCAGCAGTGCCCTGGAATATTGCAGACCCGCCTGGCTAAGGAACCTGACCACAACTTGCATTTATATAGTGCCCTTCACGTAAGTTAGCATCAGGACGATTTACAATGGCTTAGTTTGACTCAGACTACTGAGACCATCACAGAGGACTGACTGACTTACCTCTGCAAATAAATCAAGGTGGATTTCAATCCCTTGATATACAGATACATGGTCACAAAATCAAGACTCCAGTTAACGCCTTCCAGCAGCTGTTGCTCCAAGCCTAAGAGATTCCTCATCAGCTATCTGACAAACATCTGCCCTCTGAATATAATCCAATATTGGGCCACGTACCCCAATGGCTTCTAGTTTAATCCAAAGGCTTCATTAGACAAGAACTAGGTTAAAGGCTTTGATGAAATCAACAAATCCAAAATAGGTGTGTTTCTCTCGAGCATTACAATGTTCCAGAATCTGGAAACATAAAGCCACAATCTGCCTGACATATTCCTCATGAGAAGGGCATAAATTCTTGGTTGGCTGCAAGGGTCCTATTGAACTTCTTTTGGCAGTGACACCCAGTGTCAGCATTTAGCATTCCCAGGTTAAGTAAAGCACATAATAATCCTTGCATTCAATACAGCACTTCATCATGTCATCAAGACGTCTCAAAGCACTTCACAGGAATATACTGTGAAGTTGTGTGATTGTCTATTTTGTGGGCACACTTATTAGAAGCAATGTAAATTTTCCTCTGCATTGACTTGTTAAGGTATTTTAGATTTATTTAATGTAATTGGGCCAGAAAAAGCTCTGTAACATTCCCTCACCCAATGCTTCTGTTCAGAAGAATCAAGCTTCATTTTATTTGGGACTATTCCACTAGCAAAGAGAGGAGACAATCATTCCATCAGCTGATTCAAACCCAGGTCTCTGAGGTGAAGAATTATGTTCTAAACTGTATCACAGGTCTCTCAAAACCTAAATCCAACTTCAACTGCAGTAATGACAGAAGCAAGATTGTTAAGAGGGCAGCCTCTGGCCAAGATGCAGATTCTAGTGAAGATTCTAGTAACATGAGGAATCTAGTTGTACATCCTAAATTTTTTCTATAATTCTACAAAGTGATGAGGTGAGGACTAATAAATAACTGAATTATGGGTGGATATAAGAACAGCAATTATGAGAGAGCATTGCTCTGGTTTGCCACATTGCCAGGACAGTGAGCAAGAGGTTAGTTACCTTACCTGATGACACCCGAGACTTTGCTGAAGTGGCTGCAGATGTATAAGCTTCACCACCTGCTGCAGCGTTGAAAGATGACCACGTTAGATGTGAGCTGTTAACCCCAAGAGATAAACTCTCTGACAATCCTTGAAGCATATCCGACTGAACAATTTCAGGGCTGCTGAGAGAGTCGATACCTGGAAGGTCACCCAATACAGTCACTGCATCTATTTCACAAAAAAAACAAAGAGCTGCATCTGAGAATGTGAAACAAAATGAAAGCAGCACAAGTATATTTAAAATTCTTTGAGAAAACAGATTACTCGCTTGGAAACAAGCAATTCAGCGTTTCAGTCATCTGAATATTGCTCGGTATCAGCTTGCTCAGAACAAGAATAACAACTTAGATTTACACAGCGCTCCTCATGCAGGGTAGGGTCCCAGAGCCCTTGACAGTGGCCGGGGAGAGGGGGAGGTGACCGTAGGCACGGTCAAAGATGAAGGTCTTCAGGCGTGATTTGAAGATGAGGATGGGGAAGGAAGAGGCAAGGACGGAGGGAGAGAGGAAGAGTGTTCCAAAATTTCTGGGGGTAGTGGCTGATGGCACGGCCGCAGATGGTGGAACAGAGGGCACGAGGGACATGCAGGAAGCTGGGGCCAGTCAAGCGGAAACAGCGGATTGCGGGAGGTGAGCAGGTCGGAGAGGGAGGGAGGTGTCAGGGCATGAAGGGATTTGACAATGAGTGTGAGGATCTTGAAATCGATCCATTTGGCGATAGGAAGCCAGTGGAGCCTGGCTAGGACTGGTGTGATAAGAGTTTAGTACGGGTGAGTATGCGGGCAGCGGAGCTTTGGATCAGCTGAATTCTTTCCACGGTGGAGCTGGGGAGACTGGCAAAGAGGACATTTGAGAAGTCGAGTCGGGAGATGATGGATGCATGGATGAGTGTTTTGGCTGTGTCTGGGGTAAGCTACAATTGGAGGCGGGCAATGTGGCGAAATTGGAGGAAGATGGTCCTAGTCAGGAACTGGACGTGTAGTAGGAAGGACAACTGTGGCTCGAACTTGACAGCTAGGTTGCGCACTGGTTCGGAGAGTCTGAAGGATAGGCCGGGGGAGTTTGAGGAGGTCAGAGCTGCAGCACAGAAGACACTGATTGGAGCCAGTGAGTATGGCTTCCATCTTGTCCACATTAAACTGCAGGAAGTTTGCATTCATCCAGGCCCTGATGTCTGCCAGACAAGCCGACAGTACATCAGCAGTCCTGGAGTCGCAGCTGGAAAATTTATGTGTCATCCCCATACATGTGGAAGTTGATCCCATGTCTGCGGATGACATCGCTAAGAGGGAGCATGTAGATAAGCAAAAGGAGGGGGCCAAGTATAAGATATGGAGACACCCCCCTTTTCTCACTACAACATGCTACACCCCACCTCATTATGTGTTAATGTGATACAGCTCAAAACAAATGAATAAACCATCAATAAACAGAAATTGTAAACCTATGATAAAAGTGATTATGGAATCATAGAGTTATACAACACAGATGGAGGCCATTCAGCACATTGTGTCCTCTTTGAAAGAGCTATCCAGATTAATCCCACTCCCCTGCTCTATCCCCATAGACCTGCAAATTTGTCCTCCCCCAAATATCTATCTACTTCTCTCCTGAAAGTTGTTATCGAATCAGCTTCCACCACCCTTTCAGGCAATGCATTCCAGACACAAATAACTTGGATCACCTCTTCCTCTGCAAAGAACACAGCTGACAAAACATCTGTGGTTATAATTGGGGTTCGTTGGCCTAAAAGGGTCCCATACTGGGTTCTCTCCCTGGTCTTGCTCCTGTTTTACCCAAGCTGCTTGGTTATCATAGCCCCTGGCCCCAGCTGCCTCCATCTGCATGATCAGTGAACCTGAAATATTTCATGGCTCTATTTGAAATAAGAAGGTAGTTTCTCCCAGTGTCCTGACCGAAAATCCTCCAGATAAAATTCATAAACTTGGCCTTTACAGCTGTTTGTGGGACATTGACTGTTGTATTTGCCTACAAAATTCAGTGGCTACACTTTACAGTAAACCTCTTCAAAGCATGCTATATCAGATGCATGGATGATGAAAACAGTCAAACTGTTTTCTTTTCCTTTGGTGTGAGGTTGAAGCTGAAGAATTCAGGAGAGGGGAAAATTTGTTGTGCAATGTGTTGTCATTCCCCAGAAACACAATCAGGTATTTGGAACTTTAAGCAGTCCAGTACACCTTGCACAAGTCTGATTTGTATAAATCGTATAATCACCTAAGCCCAAGTTCAATTTCGTGTTTTGGGGGGAACGGGGACTGAGAGAGATAAGTGAAAAACACACTCCTCTTCCGGTACCTGTCTCTGACTATGTGGCATTAGTGTTCTGAAGTAAACTTTCCAGGTATTCCTCCCTCTTCCTTATGTGTTGAAGTGTCTCTAAGCCGCATTCCAAGGAAGAGGTAATAGAACTGCGGCTAACCTTGGACACCGCTTAAGCCGGACAAAACAACAGCCTTTATGTTTCCGGCTTAACAGGTTTGCATTGTAGTTAAAATTTTGGTGTGAATTCTAACGATCCTGACGCAGTTCTAGGACGTCAGAAAGAACCATCACATTTGGCCAACATAAAAACAGCAGCAGCAAATGAACTATTCTAAGAATTCAGGCTGGCTGCAAATGCCCACCAAATTGCTTCTCCACAAACAAACACAACGGCAACACATACAGTTAACTGGGAGCAGCCCAGGCTGAGGGGAGTGGAAGGGGAAAGAGGTGCAGGACCTAAAAAACTGAAATGACAGGCTGTGAAATAAAGCTTTCCAATCAACAAAGATTGTGTTTACCATTGTCATCGAGAGTCAGATCCACAACCTCTGCTGAAGTTGTTCGATGACCGGGAGGGACCTGGAACCCAGAGTTCCCAGATTTCTTCATTGCGTGGCCAACCCAAGGGCCTGACACAGAAGGTCTAGAAGGATTACAAGCAGAATGAGCCAGTTTATGGAAGCAAAGTCAATCCTGCAATCTGACCTATATTAGCAAAAATAGACTGATTTTGATGCATGTATGAAATAAGATTAATTAACAAGCTCAAACAACAAGCCTCAGAAAAGGCCACAGCCTCAGAGAGGCAACTAATCAATAACAAATTACAAACCTTTTAAGTAGGAAAGTGACAAAAAATGGATCACCTAGAAAGATGGGAAGGCGAAGTAGATGGCAAAAACTGGTTATTAAATCATCAGAACACAGAAAGATGCTGTTACTCGGATCTACTCTCACTCACTGCATCCACACCCCATATTCTCCTGCCACACCAAGCCTTTATTCAATATTCCAAATTGTCCCCTTCTCTTTTAGCAGCGTGGTGATCCCCATCACCTGTGATGTGCTTGGAGACATTCACCCTACATGAAAGATGTTGTTGTATATCTGCTGAGAAGATTATTAGCCCCATAACCTACTGCAGATCTGTAGAAATCATCGTCTGAAGAGGCGGATGCAGAACTTTACCTTTCATCATCCACAACATTAATGATTTCCACCTCGCTGTCACTAGATGTGATGTTCACCTCCTCACTAACTGGCAGAGTAGACACAGTCAGTGGCTCAACAACCAACACATCATCTTCCTCTATTGGGTCTGCAGAAAGAGGAGATCAATATTACACAGCCTTTGACAATTTATAAAATTGCTAATGGGAGGTACCATGTGACAGCTGGTAACTGAAATTCCCAGCACATTACAATGGACAATAATATCAAAGGGGATCTTAACCCCTCATTATCTTGGAGACCATACTCTCCAGCTGATCAGTGGCGATGCAAAACAGAAACAATGCCATAGAGGTCAAATAGGAATATTATTTTATACAATAGGATAAATTATAGAATAAAAAGCAATTTCCGATTCGTTCCCTGAAAGAGCCTAAAGCATCTGGCTACACTTAAGAGACCAGATTCAAACCCTCCCACCCACCCACCACTACCGCGCCAGACTTGGCTTTGACTAAACATGGAATCTTTAGGGTATGATAATAAGAGACAAGAGGAAGAACTGGGGCATCTCTTTGAGGTAGAGATGCTCAGTGCTGGAGGATGTTTCATTGGAACAGGATGCTTTGACATCCATTATGAGTAAAATTATGGGGACTATTATTAAGGATAAATCATGGAGCATCTGGACAGAAATAATAACATAAACGATAGCCAATATTGGTTCATGTAGGTGAGGTCTTGACAATCTAATTTACTGGTTTTTTTTGACGGTGTGACAGGGAGCTTGATAAGGGTAAGGCTGTGGACGTTGTATATCTGGATTTCAGTGAGGCCTTTGATACAGTTCCTCTTGAGAGGCTAGCACTGAACGTAAAGAAAGCGGGAATCAGGGAGGTATTTTACAATAGATACGTAAACTAGTTGACCGGAAGAATCAGAGGGCGGTGTTACAGAGAAGGTCATCACACTGTGAAAATCTTACCAGTGGAGTTCCACAAGGATCTGATTTGGGGCCTCTTTTGTTTAATAGTTTTATAAATGATCTGGAAACAGGAGTCATAAGCACAGTGGCTATGTTTGCAGATGCCAAGCTAATGAAGATGGTAATTTGCAAAGCTGAACAAGATAGGTTACAGGAGGATTTGAATATACTTGGGAATTGGGCAGAACGGTGGCAGATGAAATTCAATGTGGAGAAATGTAAAATACTTCATATGGCGACAAACATTCCTGGAAGGGACTATTATTTGAATGGAAGGAAAATATTATGTATGAAAGGACCGAGGGGTGCTGATTGACACTAAATTGAAGCTCTCCCAACAATGCTCTGTGGCAGTGAGTTAAAGCAAACAATATGCTGGGATGTATCATAAGATCAATAGCAAGCCGAAATAGTGGGGTAATCCTACCACTGAATAAATCATTGGTGGGACCATACTAAAGAGTACTGTGTAGAGTTCTGGTCCAAAAAGGATATTGGACAAATCGAGACGAAACAGAGGAGGCAAACCATTTGATAAAGTGCCACATAGGAGACTTGTAAGCAAAATAGAAGCCCACGGTATTAAAGAGACAGTGGCAGCGGATACAGAACTGGCTGGGAGACAGAGAGCGGTGGTGAATGGTTGATTTTCTGACTGGAGGGAAGTGCAGTGGTGTCCCCCAGGGGTCGGTATTGGGACCACTGCTGTTTATGATCTATATAAGTGACCTGGACTTGGGTATAGGGAGAACAATTTCCAAGTTTACTTGAAGCAGAAGGTTAAGAGGAGACTTAATAGAGGTGTTCAAAATTATGAAAGGATTCGATAGGGTGAACAAGGAGAAACTATTCCCACTGGCGGGTGGGTCGGTAACCCGAGGACACCAATTTAAAATAGTTGTTAAAAGAAACAGGGGGGGGGGGAGGAGAAATGTTTTCACACAGCGAGTTGTTGGGATCTGGAATTCGTTGCCTGAAAGGCCGGTGGAAGCTGATTCAATAAAAACTTTTACGAGAAAAGTAGATAATTATTTGGGGAGGACAAGTTTGCAGAGCTATGGGGAGAGAGCGGGGGAGTGGGGTTGATCAGGGCTATGGGTAGAGAGCGGGGGAGTGGGGTTGATCAGGGCTATGGGGAGAGCGCGGGGGAGTGGGGTTGATCAGGGCTATGGGGAGAGAGCAGGGAAGTGGGGTTGATTTGAAACCTCTTTTCAAAGAGCTGGCACAGACACGATTGGCCAAATGGCCTCCTTCTGTGCTGTATAATTCTATGATTTTATGAAAATGACTGAGCGAATGGAGGGACTGGACCTTGAGGAGAGACTAAGTAAATTGGGCATGTTCACGCTAGAACAGAGAAGATTGAGAGGCGATATGATTGCTGCCTTTAAGATTGTAAAGGTGTTAGACAATATAGATCATGACAGGCTGTTTCAACTTGTCCAGAATACGAACATAAGAAATAGGAGCAGTAGGCCATTCGTCCCCTCGAGTCTGCCCCGCCATTTAATAAGATCATGGCTGATCTTCTAACCTAATTCCATTTACCCGCCCTATCCCCAAATCCATTAATCCCTTTAGTTTTTAAAAATCTATCAATCTCAGTCTTGAATATGTTCAAGGACTGACTGACAGCCAGTCA
The DNA here is from genome assembly GCF_018977255.1 of Callorhinchus milii. NCBI lineage: Eukaryota > Metazoa > Chordata > Chondrichthyes > Chimaeriformes > Callorhinchidae > Callorhinchus > Callorhinchus milii. The sequence continues at coordinate 175,610 of NW_024704762.1, read as the reverse complement.
GTCGCTCTGACATTACCGCTCTTAGACGCCGTCCGGCGTGGAGGGCGCTATATAAATCCAAGTTGTTGTTTTTGTTGTTGACATCCACAGCCTCTGGGGTAGAGAATTCCATAAACTCACTACCCTCTGAGTGAAGAAACGTTTTCTCAACTCAGTTCTAAAGGGCTGACCTTTAATGCTGAGACTACAACCCCTAGTTTTAGATTCTCCAACCAGGGGAAACAGTCTCACTATCTACCCTGTCAAGACCCTTAAGAATCTTATAGGTTTCTATAATATCACCTCTAATTCTTCTATATTCTAGAGAATATAGGCCTAGATGACTCAACCTCTCCTCATAGGTCAACCCCTTCATCCCAGGAACCAACCGAGTGAACCTAAGCGGCACCCCCTCCAAGGCGATTATATCCTTTCTTAGATACGGAGACCAAAACTGCACACAATATTCCAGATGCGGTCTCACCAATGCCCTATACAATTGCAGACTTCCCTACTCTTGTACTCTAACCCCTTTGCAATGAACACTAACATGCTATTAGCCTTTCTAATTGCTTGCTGTACCTGATTACTAACTTTCTGTGGTTGGTGTACAAAGACACGTAAATCTCTCTGAACACTAACCTTATCTAGTCTCTTCTCCTCTAGAAAATAACCTGCTTTTCTATTTTTTCTACCTAGGTGAATAACTTCACTTTCCCACATTATACTCCATCTGCCACCTTCTTGGCCACTAACTTAACCTGCTATATCCCTTTGCATCCTCCTTATGTCCTCCTCACAGCTTACTTTCCCACCGAGCTTTGTATTGTCCACGAATTCAGATTAATCTCTATTTCCTCATCTAAGCCATGGATGTAGACTGTAAACAGTTGAGGCCCAAGCACTGATCCTTATGGCACTCCACTAGTCACAACCTGCCAATCTGAGAAGGATCTGTTTATCCCTACTCTCTGTTTTCTGCCTGTTAACCATTCTTCGATCCATGCTAATATATTACCCTTAATTCCATGAACCCTAATCTTATGTAACAACCTTTTATGTGGCACCTTGTCAAATGCCTTCTAAAATTCTAAGTGCACTATATCCACTGGTTCCCCCCAATCTAACCTGCTAGTTACATCATCAAAAAACTCTTAAAAGGTTTGTTAAACATGATTTCCCTTTCATAAATCCGTGTTGACGCTGCCTAATCATATTATGACTGTCTATTTTTTGTCAAGCATTTCTTATGTTATGTTCTTTAATTGAAAACATCTTGAACAATAATGCAACACTGACACTCCTTACAAGGAGGTAGTGAGCATCCCTTTGTGCTGCTGGTGATATTTTGTTGGTCATTATTCAAGAGTTTATTCATCACATTTTGTGTGTCTGCATTAGTCCGCAATACTGAAGATACCTTATCTGAAGTGGTTTGCTGTCTTAACCTATTCTAAGGCCACATTACCAAATTCATTATCAGATTTAACGTATGGCTGATGGCAGCTATTCAAATCTTAAGTCCAAGCCTATGTGCAATAGCCCAGACAGACACAATCCCAAATATTGAATTATGTAGAAAATTAATTCTGCATGTGTGGAGGCGCTCAAATCATGCCACATTTTAGATGCCAAAGTCAAGTATATTGGCTGTGATAACTATAAAAGGCAAAACTTTGGATAATACTGAAATCCCCAAAAGATGGGATATTCACCCTCAAGTGTAAAGTCCTTTCAAATTAATGATAAAATTCATATTAATGTGAGATAAAGCAAGCAAAAAAAATCATGGAATGTCACAACAGCTCAAATGTATACATGCAAGGTTGTATCATGGAGCTCTTAACATACAGGAGCTTGTTTGGTGCCAAGCCAGAAAGCGGGTGGGGGGGCGGCGGGGGGGGGAGGAGACAGGGTGACCGAAATAATGTTTTTTAGGTGTGATCTGAAGACAGGCAAAGAGGGTACAAGACGGAGAGACTGAGGCAAGAAGCTCCAGAGATTCAGGAAGTAGAGACTGAAAGCATGGCCTCCAACTGTGGAGTGGAGGGAATGAGGGAAGTGCAGAAGACCTGAGCCACCTGCGCGAAGGCAGCGATTAGTCAGAGTTTCGGGGTGTACTGGCTGAGGTTGCGAGGGACATGCAGCAGGTCGGAGACAGTTGGGCAGAGGGAGTGGATTGCGGTTGCGGGTTAAGCAGGTCGGAGAGGTAGGGAGGTGCCACAGCATGAAGAGATTTGAAAATGATTGCGAGGATCTTGAAATCGATTTGTTCAGCGATAGGGAGGCTGGCTAGAACTGGTGTGATGGGGACACGGAGTTTAAAGCAGGTGAGTATGTGGGTGTCAGAGTTTTGGATCAGCTGGATCATGTGCATGGTGGAACTGGGGAGACCAACGAAGAGGGCATTTGAGAAGTCGAGCTGGGAGGTACGAACACATGGACGAGTGTTTCAGTTGCACCTGGGGTAAGGTACGGTTGGAGGTGGGCAAGGTGGTCTAAGGCTGTCCTGGTCAGTGGCTTGATGTGAGGCAGGAAGGGCAGCTGTGGGTCGAACCTGATGCCTGCTGGGTCGAACCTGATGCACACTGGTTCGGTGAATCTGAGGGACAGGCCAGGGAGGTAAGAGCTGCAGGAAAGACGACGTTGACGGGAGTCAATGAGTATGGCTTCCGTCTTGTTAATATTGAATTGTAGGAATTGAATTGTTCGCTCATCCAGACCCTGATGTCCGCCAGACAAGCCAAGAGAACATCGGTAGACCTGGAGTCACAGCTGGAAGAGAAGTAGAGGGTATGGGGAGTACAGTGTAGATGAGCACAGGAGTTTGAGCACAATGGGGAGGACTGGGATGGGGTGAGCAGTGGGGGAGCACAAGGAGGGAAATCAAAGGGGGGAAGAGAACAGTGTGGTGAGCACAGGTGGGCGAGCGTGTCAGCTGCATACATGTGGAAGTTTACCCCATGTTTGTGGATGACATTGCCAAGAGGGAATATGTAGATGAGGAAGAGGCAGCGGCCAAGATGGAACGCTGAGGTACACCACAAATGACCGGGCAGGAGTGGCAGGAGAAGCTGTTTGAGGAGATGAAGTGCTGGCAGTTGGTTAAGTAGGACTCAAACCAGGCAAGTGTGGTTCCACTAAGGTGGATGAGGGATGAGAGGCGGTGGGGGAGGACGGCATGGTCGACTGTGTCAAATGTGGTGGAGAGGTCCAAAAGACGAGGAGGCAGAGGGCGCCCCGGTCACAGAGGGAGAGGACGTCGTCTGTCACCTTGACAAGCGCCGTCTCTGTGCTGTGGGCTGGGCGAAAACCAGACTGGAGGGGCTCGAGGAGGGAGTAGTGAGAGCAAAGCTGGTTGGTGACAATGCGTTACTGAGCTTTGAAAGGGCAGGTTGGAAATGCGTCAGTAATTTGTGTGGTTGGAGGCGTCAAGGGTAATTTTTTTTTGAGGAGTGATGACAGTGGTTTTAAGGGGAGTAGAACAGAACCTGAAAAGACCAACTGGTTGACTGTTTCCCCTTTCTCTCCAAGGTCCTGGAAAGAGTTGTCGCCTCCCAACTGCGCTCTTTCCTTTCCACCCATTCACTTTTCGAACCCCTTCAGTCAGGTTTCCGTGCTGCCCATAGCACAGAAACTGCCCTGGTCAAGGTCACCAATGATATCCTGACCATCTGTGACCAGGGCTCCCTCTGCCTCCTCGTCCTCCTCGACCTATCGGCAGCATTCGATACGGTCGACCACACTATCCTACTCCACCGCTTGTCCTCCCAACTCAACCTTCAAGGCACTGTCCTTGAGTGGTTTAGGTCGTACCTTTCTCACCGTCTTCACTTTGTCTCGACGAATGGCTTCTCCTCCACCCCCCGCACTGTCTCATGTGGTGTCCCTCAGGGCTCTGTCCTTGGTCCCCTCCTCTTCACCCTCTATATGCTCCCCCTGTGGTGACATCATCCGCAGACATGGGGTTAACTTCCACATGTATGCGGATGACACCCAACTCTACCTTTCCTCCTCTACTCTCAACTCCACGACCCCCGATGTCCTGACAGCTGCCTGTCCGACATCGAGTCCTGGACGAGAGACAACTTTCTTCAGCTCAACGTGCAAAAAGCTGAGGCCCTCCTGATTGGCTCACGTCAGCGCCTCCGCACCTTAGGCACCGACACCATCAGCATCCAAGGCTGCACTCTCCACCACTCAAAGCCAGTCAGGAACCTCGGCGTTTTGTTCAATCCTGAGCTGTCCTTTCTCCCTCACATCCGCACCACAACTGGCACCGCCTTCCATCACCTCCGGAACATCGCCAGACTACGTCATTACCTCACCCCTCACGCTGCTGAAACCCTGGTCCACGCCTTTGTCACCTCAAGGCTGGACTATGGGAACTCTCTCCTCGCCGGCCTTCCCGCCACCTCCCTCCACAAGCTGCAGGTCATTCAGAACTGTGCAGCTCGTGTACTGTCCCGCACCAGGCTTCGGGACCACATCACTCCCACCCTCGCTCACCTCCACTGGCTCCCCATCCCCCAGAGGATTGATTTCAAGATCCTCATCCTCACCTACAAGGCCATTCACGGCCTTGCTCCCTCCTACCTCTCCGACCTACTATCCCCCTACCTACCTGCCCGTACCCTCCGTTCCTCTGGCTCCGGTCTGCTCCACGTCCCCCGCCCCAATCGCCCTACCATCGGTGGTCGGGCCTTCAGCCTCTCAGCCCCTAGGCTCTGGAACTCTATCCCCCAGTGCCTTCGCCGCTTCCTCCCTCTCCTCCTTCAAGGCCGGTTTCAAAACCTTTCTCTTTGACCGAGCCTTCAGCTCCCCTCTCGACTCTCTTCCCCCTCCTCGCTCCCTCCCTTCCCTCCCCTCACCCTGACCATTTCCCCCTGCTCGGGTCATGACCCAACTGTGCAGCGCCTTGGGACGTCCTCCTGACGTGAAAGGCGCTTTATAAATGGAATCTTGTTGTTGTTGTTGTTGGCCAGCAGCGGGGAGAGGAGATGGAGTTGGGTGACCAGTAGCTGGGTGGGGAGGGGGTCTAGGCAGCAGGTGGTGGACTTTTTCTGGGAGATGGTGGTTGAGAGAGGGGGGAGTAATTGGTCCAAAGGGGTGTAAGAAGGGGGGAGTGGGAGGGGCCATGGTGGATGTTGTAGACGGTCTTTGGGGTGTGGAAAGGGACATAGGGGAGGAGGATGCAGCCAAGCAGATAATTTCAATCTTCGACACATAGAAGTTTTCGCATTCACTGCTAGATAACAAGTGAAATTTCCACAATGCATTCTTTTAACAATCATCTTGGATGCTGAGTAAAAGTGAAAAGAGCTCAGAGATAGAGTTAACCAAATAGAGCTGTACGATGCGGAAATATAAGGAATATTCTTTCATCGAAAAGGTGACTGTTACACTTTTTGTGGATAATGGAAGTATTTGCTCCAGATAACCAGTAGGGGTAAAAGTGAAGGGTTGTGCCAAGCACAGGGGAGAGAGAACTAGGGTGGTGGGGAATGAGAAGACGTTAGAAGCATAGGTCAGGGGTGGAGAAGGGTTAGCAGGGGGTGGGGGGTGCACAGTGGGGTTGGGCGGGAGAGAGAAAGGCTGCCGCTAAGAGTGGGTGACAAAAAAGTACTGGTGCCTAGTGTGGAGGACATAGGGAAAGAGAGATGGGCTGGTGCCAAGAGTGGGAAAGAGAGTAGGAAATGAAAACCAGTTGTGCTTTATACTCGACATGTGCCTCCAGCCCTTTCCGATACCGATCTATTCCCTCCTCTGTCAAGTATTCAACAAATTTTGCTAACAAGTCTATTATGTGGCACTTTATCAAACGCCTTTCGAAAGTTTATACACATACCAACTGCACAAGCTTCATCAATCCTCTCCATTATATCATCAAGGAACCCAAATAAATTTGTCATACACAATTTGCCTTTAACAAATCCATGTTGAACGTTATTAATTAAATTAATTTAACCAGATTGTGGTCTCCAGAAGTTTCCCCACCACTGACGTTAGGCTGACTGGCCTGCAGTTACAAAGTTTATCCCTCTCCTCTTTTTTGAACAGCGGAGTAATATTAGCAACCCTCCAGACCTCAGGCACTATTCCCATATCCAAGAAAGAATGAAAGATTGTGGCCAGAGCCTCCGCTATTTCAGAGCCACCCTCCCTCACTCCAATTTTGTATTGTATTTCCACCCTAACTTCCTTCAGCAATCTAGGAGGCATCTCATCCATAGAATCATAGAATCGTACAGCACAAAAAGAGGCCATTCGGCCCATCATGTTTGTGCTGGCTCTTTGAGAAGAGCAATGTAATGTCAATCCCACTCCCCAGCCCTTTCCCCATAACCTGCAAACCCGTCCTCCTCAAATATCCATCCACCGCGCTTTTAAAAGTAGTTACCGAATCGGCCTCGAACGCCCTTTCAGGCAATGCCTTCCAGATTCGAACAACTCGCTGCGTGAAAAAATATCTTCTCCCCTCCCCTCGGCTTCTTTTAGAGACTCTTTTGAATCTTTGACCTCGAGTCACCGACACACCCACCAGTGGGAAGTTTTTCCCTTTCTAACCTATCAAATCCCCTCATGATTTTGAAGACCTCTATTAGGTCTCCTCGTAACCTTCTCTGCTCCAATGAGAATAGCCTCATATCATGGTCCCTTATTCCTGGTACCATCCTTGTAAATCTCCTCTGCACCCTTTCCAATGCCTTAACATCCTTCCTATAGTGTGGTGTCCAGAACTCGGCGCAATATTCTAACTGAGGCCTAACCAGTGTTTTATATAATAATTGCATTTGATATAGGGCTTTTCACTTCGGGAGGACGTCCCAAAGCGCTTCACAGAATACACTGTAAAGTGAACTGACTGTATATTTGTGGGCGAACGCGGCAGCCAATTGCGCACAGCAATGTCCCACAAATAGTCGTAGATTGAAAATGACCAATTTATTATTGTTTTTGGTTTTTGGAGGGATTATTATTACGCGTGTGGTGTAAGGAAACTTGCCCGAGGTTTCGCCCTCTGCCTGGAATTGAACTCAGGTCTCTCGCTTGCAAAGCGAGTGCTCTAACCACTGAGCTACAGGACTCCACAAAGTCATACAGGTTAATCATAACCTCCTGACTCTTGTACTCTATGCCTCTATTTATAAAGCCTAGTATCCCATATGCCCTTTTTACAGCCTTATCTACCTGTCCTGACACCTTCAAGGATTCATTTACCTGAACCCCCAGGTCTCTCTGTTCTTTCACCCCCTTTAAGATTGTATTACCAGCCTGTATGGAGTCCTGTAGCTGAGTGGTTAGAGCACTCGCTTTGCAAGCGAGAGATCTGAGTTCAATTCCAGGCAGAGGGCGAAACCTTGGGCAAGTTTCCTTACTCCACACAGAGCCTAATAATAATCCCTCCAAAACAAAACAATAATAAATTGGTCACTTCAATCCACGACTGTTGGTGGGACGCTGCTATGCGCAATTGGCTGCCGCGTTCGCCCACAAATATAGTCAATTCACTTTACAGTATATTCTGTGAAGCGCTTTGAGACGTCTAGAAGACGTGAAAAGCGGTATATCAAATGTAAGGATTATTATTATATTGCCTCCCCTCATTCTTTCTACCAAAATGCATTACCTCCCATTTCTCCACATTGAAACTCATCTGCCATGTGTCTGCCCATTTTACCATTCTGTCTATGTCTTCCTGCAGTTGGCTGCTATCCATTGTTTACCCCCTACCTAACTTTGTATCATCCACAAACTTGGAAATGGTACTTGCTATACCCAAGTCCAGATCATTTATGTATATTAAGAAGAGCAGTGGTCTTAATACCGATCCCTGGGGAACGCCACTGTACACTTCCCTCCATTCAGAAAAGCAGCCATTCACAACTCTCTGCTCTGTCTCCCGGCCAGTTCTGGATCCATGCTGCCACTGTCCCTTTTATACCATGGGCTTCTATCTTTCTTACAAGTTTTCATGTGGCACTTTGTCAAATGCCTTTTGAAAGTCCATAAAAACTAAATCAACTGCACTCCCTGTATCCACCCTCTCCATTATCTCATCGAAAAATTCTATTAGATTTGTCAGAAAGGATCTGCCTTTAACAAATCCATGTTGGCTGTCCCTAATTAACCCATATTCTTCTAAGCGAAGATTTATTCTGTCCCGGTTTATAGTCTCCAGGAGTTTCCCCACTACTGATGTTAGGCTGACTGGCCTGTAGTTCCCAGGTTTGTCCTTCTGTCCCTTTTTGTACAGGGGAGTCACATTGGCCACTCTCCAGTCCTCTGGCACGACTCCTGTGTCCAACGAAGATTGAAAAATTGTGGCCAAAGCCTCCGCTATTTGTACCCGTGTCTCCCATAGTAACCTTGGCTGCATCTCGTCCGGACCGGGGGACTTATCTACCTTCAGCCCAAAAACCTTTTCAGGCCTTCCTTTCTGTTTATACTTATCCTTTCCATTTCCTCTGCCATCTCCTCCGATACTGCGGCAGGAGAGGTGCATCCACTTCTTTTGTGAAGACAGATGCAAAGTATTCATTCAGTACATCAGCCATACCCTCTGCCTCCACAATAAGATTTCCGCCTTAGTCCTTAATTGGCCCCACCCTACCTTTGACTAACCTTTTTTTTGATGTGTTTGTAAAATATTTTAGAATTCCCTTTAATGTTACCCGCTAACCTTTTTTCGTATAATCTTTTTGCCCCTCTTATTTCCTTTTTCAAACCTCTTCTGCACTTCATACATTCTATTTGGTTGCCTTCTGTGTCTTGGGTTTGACATTTGTCATATGCCTCCTTTTTCTGCTTCATTCTAGATACAATTACCTTCATCATCCAGGGAGGTTTGGATGCCCTACTTTTCCCTTTTGTGGGAATGTATTTATTCTGTCCCCGAGCTATCTCATCCTTGAAGACTTCCCACTGCTCTTTAGTTGTTTTACCCTCCAATCTTTCTTTCCAGTCCACCTTGGCTAGGTCCCTTTTTAACTCACTGAAATTTGCCCTCTTCCAGTTGAGTATCTTCACCTTGGATGGTTCCTTGTCTCTTTCCATATAACTCTGAATCTAATGATGTTGTGATCACTATTGCCCAGATGCTCTTCCACTAAAACCTGCTCCACTTGTCCTGCTTGATTCCCCAGAACTAGATCCAGCACTGCTTCCTTCCTCGTTGGGCTGGAAACGTACTGATCAAGAAAGTTGTCCGGTATGCATTTTAGGAACCTTTCTCCCTCCTTGCCCTTTGCGCTGTTGTTTTGCCAGTCAATGTTGGGATAATTAAAGTCCCCCATAATCACAACTCTATTGGCCTTGCACCTGTCTGAGATCTGTTTGCAGATCTGCTCATCTATTTCCTTCCCAATATTTGGTGGTCCATAGTATACCCCGACCAGTGTAACAGCTCCTTTTTTGTTCCTTAACTCTAACCACATAGATTCCGTTTTGGGGCCCTCCAGCACCTCGACCCTTTACACAGCTATAACCGTATCCTTGATTAACATTGCCACACCCCCTCCTTTTTATTCTTCCCTATCCCTCCTGAATACATTATAGCCAGAAATATTCAGCTCCCATTCCTGTCCTTGTTTGAGCCAAGTCTCTGTTACTGCTACTACATCGTATCCCCCCGATGACCACTTGAGCTGCAGCTCACCAATCTTGTTTGCTAAACTCCGTGCATTTAGGCACATGTACTCCAAGACCAACTTGACCTGTTCTGCACCTCCCCCCCGTTTTATTTCTCCATTTTCTAGCTCTTCGTTTTTTGCATTCCCTTCCCTCAAAACTAGTTTAAACCCTCCCCAACAGCATTAATTAGCCTGTCTGCAAGCACATTCACCCCAGCCCTGTTCAGGTGCAACCCATCTATATGGTACAGGTCCCACCTGCCCCAGAGATCCAGAAACCTGAAGCCCTCTTTTCTGGACCATTTCTCCAGCCAAGCATTCATGTGCTTGATCCTGCCATTATGGTACTTATTTGCCCGAGGCACAGGGAGTAATCCAGAGATCACCACCTTGGATGTTCTATTCTTTAGTTTGTTCCCCAGCTTTTGATATTGACCCTGTAGAGTCTCAGCCCTTTTTTTACCAATATCATGAATCCCAACCTGGATCACCACTTGTGGATGTCCTCCTTCCCCCTGAAGAATTTTATCCACCTTTTCTGCACCAGGGAGGCAACATACCATCTTTGACTCGCGTTTTCTGTTACAGAAACGTCTGTCTATACCTCTCACTGTTGTATTCCCTATGACAACAGCATTGCTCCTGTTATCTATGACCCTTTGTTCTACCACTCGTTTTTTACTGTCCTCCCTGGAGATATCAACACTCTCAATGTTCAGTACAGAGTACCGGTTTGAGAGTGCTACACTATTGGGGGCATTCTGCCCTGCCCGTCCCCTCTTCCTACCATGCCGGAGAGTCACCCAGTCATTTTCCGTCTGAATCCTCGGTGTGTGGGGTGGGGTGGCCACCTCTTGAGATGTCTGGTCCATTAAATACTCACATCTGTTGATCAAGTTTGAAGCCCAAGGCTCTATCACCCCTCTTTCTGGGGTCCCATTATCTGCAGGACTGATAAAACTATCCTGTCCCTGACCATTTTGCCCTGACCCGTCAGGTCAGGGCGAAACCTTGGGCAAGTTTCCTTACTCCACACAGAGCCTAATAATAATCCCTCCAAAAAAAAACAATAATAAATTGGTCATTTTCAATCTACGACTGTTTGTGGGACATTGCTGTGCGCAATTGGCTGCCACGTTCGCCCACAAATATACAGTCACTTCACTTTACAGTGTGTTCTGTGAAGCGCTTTGGGACGTCCTCCCGACGTGAAAAGCGCTATATCAAATGCCAGGATTATTATTAACCGGATGCAAGCATCTCTCGAGTCTCAGGGGAGTGATGGTTTCCTCCATCATACTGTCCAGAAACCTCTCACTGTCCCTGATGGAGCGCAGTGTCTGCACCTCGGCTTCCAGCTCAGCTCCTCTCAGCTGGAGCTTCCTGAGTTGCAGACACTTGCTGCAGATGAAGTCGCCCAGGCTCATGGCCCTCCAATTAACTCCCGGGTGACTTTTCTAGCGCTATTAACCTTTTAAGTACCTCCTCTCTATCTATTTTTATCCTTTCCAATTTCTCTGCCTCCTCCACCTTTACTGTGACACTGCAGCATCCTCTTTTGTGAAGACAGAAGCAAAGTATTCATTTCGTACCTCAGCCATGCCCTCTGCCTCCACAACAAGTTTTTCATTTTGGTCCTTAATAGGCCCCACCCTTGTTTTGACCACCCTTTTACTCTTTATGTGTTTATAAAAGACCTCAGTGTTCATAGATTCATAGATTCATAGAATGTTACGGCACAGAAGGAGGCCATTCGGCCCATCGAGTCTGTGCGGCTCTTTGACAGAGCGTCACTTTCACTAACCCCAATCACCAGCTTTCTCCCCATAACCCTGCAAACCCGTCTTCTCCAGATACCTATCCAGTTCTCTCTTAAAAGCTGTTATCGAATCGGACTTCACTGCCCTTTCGGGCAGATCATTCCAAATTCCAACAACTCACTGAGTGAAAACATTTCTTCTAACCTCCCCTCTGCTTCTTTTGGTAGATATCTTAAGACTGTGACCACGAGTCACAGACACACCTACCAGCGGAAACAGCTTTTCCTTATCTCGCCTGTCGAAACCTTTCATGATCTTGAAGACTTCTATCAGGTCCCCGCGTAACCTTCTCTGCTTTAATGGGAAAAGTCCTAACTTTTCCAGCCCGTCCTCATAGCTATGGTTCCCCATTCCTGGTATCATTCTCGTGAATCTCCTCTGCACCCTTTCCAGTGCCTTAATATCCTTCCTGAAGTAAGGTGCCCAGAACTGGACGCAGTACTCCAACTGAGGCCTAACCAGTGTTTTGTATAGATTAACCATAACCTCCCTACTATTATACTCTATGCCCTACTAATAAAGCTCAGTACACCAAATGCCTTTTTTACTGCCCCACTACCTTTAATGATTCGCTTACTTGGAACACCCAGATCTTTCTGTACGTTCACTCCCCCCCCCCCCCTTAAGATTGAGCTCCCAAGACTATATTGCCTCCTATCATTTTTCCTACCTAAGTGTATCACTCACACTTATCCACATTGTAATCCATCTGCCACATGTCAGCCCATTCCACCATTCTGTGTATGTCTGCCTGCAGTTGGTTACAGTCCTCCTCACTATTTACTACCCGACCTAACTTGTTATCATCTGCAAACTTGGAAATAGTGCTCTCTATGCCCAAGTCCAGATCATTAATCTATATTAAAAAAAGCAGTGGTCCCAATACCGAACCCCGGGGGACACCGCTGCACACCTCCTTCCATTTCGAGAAACACCCATTATGCGGTACTGTGTCAAAATCCTTTTTGAAATCCATGTAAATAACGTCCACCGCATTTCCCTCATCAACCTCGCAGTCACCTCTTCAAAAAATTCTGTTAGATTTGTTGGGCAAGATTTGCCTTTGACAAATTCATGTTGGCTGTCTCTAATTACCTCATGTTCCTCTAAGTAGACATTTATTCTGTCTGGAGATTATGTCTGGAGACTACTGGAGATTATGGTCTTCAGTAGTTTACCTATTACTGAAGTTAGGCTGACTGGCCTGTAATTTCCGGGCTTGTCTTTCTGCCCCTTTTTGTAGAGTGGGGTAACATTAGCCACTCTCCAGTCTCGTGGCACCACTCCTGTGTCCAATGAAGATTGAAATATAATGGCCAAAGCCTCCGCTATTTGAACCCGTATCTCCCACAGCAACCTTGGGTGAAACCCATCTGGTCCTGGTGACTTATCAATTTTGAGTCCAGGCAATCTTTCCAGAACTTCCTCTCTGTCTACAGTAATCTGATGTATTTCCTTTACCCTCTCATCCAATACTGGGTAATTTGGGGCATCCATCTCCATTGTGAAGACAGATGCAAAGTACTTGTTCAGTACATCAGCCATCCCTCTGCCTCCACAACAAGATTGCCGTCATTGTCTTTGATTGGCCCCACCCTACCTTTATGTTACCCGCTAACCTCTTTTCATGCGATCTTTTAGGCTGTCTTATCACTCTTTTAAGTTCACTCCTGCATTCCCTATAATGCGCTTTGCTATCCTCAGTATCTTGCGTCTTCCAATTGTCGTACGCCGTCTTCTTCTTTTTCATCCTAGACAGAATATCTGGACTGGCTTGGTTGTCGCACATTTCCCTTTTGTGGGAATATATCTACTTAGACCTTGAGCTATCATATCTTTGAAGGTCTCCCATTGCTCATGAGTCATTTTACCTGCTAGTCTTACTTGCCAGTCCCCAACTCTAGGTCCCCTTTTAGCCCATCAAAATTAGCCCTTTTCCAGTCAAGCATTTTCACCCTTGACTGTACTTTGTCCCTGTTCATGAGTAATCTAAATCTAATAATATTATGGTCACTGTTACCTAGATGCTCCCCTACCGAAACCTGTTCAACCTGACCTATTTCATTCCCCAGGACTAGATCCAGCAATGCTTCCTTCCTCGTAGGACTGGAGAACATACTGCTCAAGAAAATTTTCCTGTACACAGTCTATGAATCTTTCTCCTGCCTTGCCCTTAACGCTGCTATTTTGCCAATCTATATTGGGATACTTGAGATGCCCCATTATCACAACTCTGTTCGCCTTACATCTATCCGCGATCTGGTTGCAGATCTGCTCCTCTGGCTCCTTCCCGCTGCCTGATGGTCTACAGTAAACCCCTATCAGTGTAACCACTCCTTTCTTATTTCTTATCTCTAACCAGATGGATTCTTTTATGTTACCCGCTAATCTTTTCTCATACGCTCTCCTTGCCTCTTATTCAGTTCTCCTCTGCACTTTCTGTATTCTACTGGATTCTCTACTGTATGATGAACCTGACTGGTTCATAAGCCTCCTTCTTGAAGGTCTCCCATTGGTTATTTACCATTTTACACATCAATTTTGGTTTCCAATCCACCTGGGCCAGATTCCCATTCAACTCAAACAAATTAGCTCTTCCAGTTGAGTATCTTCACCTTGGATTTCCTTACCCCTTTCCATAACTTCCCTAAACCTGAAGATATTGTGATCACTGTTATCCAGATGCTCTCCCATTAATACACTCTCCACTTGCCCCACTTCATTCCCCAGAACTAGATCCAGCACTGCTTCCTGCCTTGTTGGGCTGGAAACATACTGATCCAGAAAGTTCTCCTGTACATATTTCAGGAATTCTTCCTGCCCTTGCCCTTCACACTGTTCCATCACTACTCTATTGTTTGTACATTTTACTGAAATCTGCTTGCAGATTTGCTCCTCTATCTCAACAACAACAACAATCTATCTCCTTCCCACTATTTGGCGGTCTATAGTATATACCCAGCAGCGTAACAGCTGCTCTTCAGCTCCTTAACTCTAACCAAATTGATTCCGTCTTTGAACCCTCTAGCTCATACTCCCTTTCCAGGGTTGTAACAGTATCTTTGAACAATCCCATCGCTCCCACCCCCTCTTTTTTTCATTCCCTTCTGAATATATTGTAGGCAGGAATATTCAGCTCCCATTCCTGCCCTTGTTTGATCCACGTCTCCGTTATTGCCACTACATAACCCCATGCGGCAACTTGTGCCTGCAGCTCACCACCACCAACAACAACAAATTACATTTGTTTAGCGTCTTTCATATCGGTATGACGTCCCAAGGCACTGGACAATCAGGGATTTAGACCCGAGCAGGGGGTGGGGTCAGGAAGGATGGAGGGTGGGGAGGGTCAGGGTAGGAGGGTGGCCGAAGCCGTGGTCGAAGTGGAGGGTTTAGACATGCCTTGAGGGAGCAAGGTGAAGGGACTGTGGGATGGATCAGAGAGGCTGAAGGCCTGACCGCCGATGGTGGGCCAGTCAGGGGACGTGAAGCAGGCCAGAGCATGCTGAGCAGAGGGAGCAGACAGGTTGATATGGGGTCACAGAGGTAGGAAAGAGCAAGGCCATGGATGGCTTTGTAGGTGACAACCTTATTTGTCACACACCATGCATTTACACACATGCCCTCCAAAAAAACTTTAGTCTGCTTTGCTTTTCTCCCCTGTCTGATCCCTCATATTTCTGGATTACTCTTTATTTGTAGGCTGTTTGTCTCTCGCAGTCCTCTGTGCATCTTGTTTCTCCTCTCTAATGTTACATCCTGGTTCTCCTTCCCCTGCCAAATTAGTTTAAACCCTTCCCCACAGCTAACCTCCCTGCGAGGACATTGGTCCTCCAAATATAGTCTAACGAATGTTTTATAGAAATTTAACTTACTTCCCTAGTACATGAAGCCAAGGACTCTAAATTTATTATTTATATGGCCCTATCCACCTGTGATGTTACCTTTGAAGTCAGATGAATCTGAAACGCTTAGCTCTTCTGCCCTTCTTATGTTCTTACCATCCAAGTTTTAGTTGTCTTCATTATTCTTTCTGGGAATCACTTCTCCTATAGAAATGTTTAATCTGCCACCTTTCTGTCTGTTCTGTAAGCCTATTTATATCTTCTGCATCTTTTTGCAATTGTTTTTTATTTGCAACATTTGAACACCTCATTCAAGTCCCCTCAATCCATACCCCCATCACACCCGTTCTAGCCAGGCTCCATTGGCTCCCTATCGACAAACCGATCGATTTCAAGATCCCCACACTAGTTTTCAAATCCCTTCATGCCCTGGCACCGGCCTACCTGCTTATCCCCCAACCCACTGCCTCCGTTCGACTGGCTCCGACCTTCTGCATGACCCTTGTGCCCTCCGTTCCATCATTAGTGGCCCCGCTTTTAGCCACTACACCCCAAAACTCTGAAACACACTTCCTCTATCCCTCCTCCTTCCCCATCTTCAGGTCGAACCTGAGGACTTTCCTATTCAACCGTGCCTATGGTTACCTTCCCCTTCCCCAGCTCAGTGTCATGCTCCATCACTGTCAAGTGCTCTCTGGGACATTATATAAATGCAAGTTGTTGTTGTCTTTTCCGGAGAGAAAAGCTCTAACCTGTCTAATCTTTTTGGAGAAGTAGTAAGAGTTGTTATTCTACTACATCTCCCACACCCTGATTTTAGTAGTGGTTGTTTAGGGCTGGAGCTGTAAATTGTATTTTACATGATGATATCTACACTATCCTCACCAAGTTCCAATTACTGTGGATGTTGCCTGTCTTTCATAAGGAATTAAATCAGTACCAATGGCTTTCCTTGTGCAGTGTCTCACAACTAATCTATAAAATATTACAGAACAAATTGCTACTTAGTATATTTCCCCCTCCAATGACAATCCACCTAATGTCTACTGTGTCAATGTGTTAAGTACTGTGACCCCTTACACGCCCCACAATGTCAGCTCCTTCACCTGACATTAACACCATCCCCAGCAAACAATCTCTCCACCTCAGCACCAGCTATTAACATGGGCTTTGCTAATTGCGATACAGTACCCAGAGGATCTCGAATGTTGGTCTGACTGTCATCACATGTAATCACTTCTTCTGTGTCAGAGTTGCTGCTCGTGTCCCTGTCCGTGGAGCTGCCAATCCACTGGGCCGCGCACTTCTTGCGGATCACAGCTTCCCGTGCCCGTCGCACCCGCTGCACCAGCTCCTTCTGCTTCTGGGTTCGCTGACACTTCTTCATCCGGGGCACTTTTCGAGATGAAACATTGGCCCACTTTGTAGTTGAGGATTGGTTTGTTTTGTTGAGCCGCAGTCTTGCGGCAGAGCCTGTCTTGCAGGAATGGTGCGGATCCTCCCCTCTCACCAAAGTGCTGATCTGGTGAGGCCTGTGAGCAGAGGTCAAAATGTGACATCACTTTTACATCGCAGTGGCCTGAGACAGTGTCACACAGGATAATGTCAATTAACCTTTAATAATTAGTTTCAAACACCTGTCTTAACCCCAGGTGCTGCGAGGGAAAGTGCAGGCACACAGACAGAAATGCTACAAAGAAATAGGTTATGTTTTTTATAGTACCTCATCAAATTGAAACATTAAAAATACTTTTTATTGTGTAATGATTGTTTTTCTGGGAGCCATTTTGTAGAGAGAGAAGTCCCACAAACAGTCATAAAATGAGTGACTGATTAATCTGAAGGGTTAATAGGACAACAGGAGAAATACCAGGAGAAACTCTCTTTTTGAATAGTGATTCTGAAGAGCAGACGGTGGGATTTCAGTCTAATCCTATCCTATCCAACAAATGTCTCCTTTCGCAATGCAGTGCTCTGCCAATTTTCAGTCTGTCTAGACTTAAGAGCTAAAGTGGTGAGAGAGCAGGACCTTCGCAAGACCCCCTCCACCAACGCCACCACATCCCAAACACAAATGATGTGCTGCATATTTTCAAAATGAAACAGTTGTTGTGAACAAATTGTTGGGACACAGACTACAATAACAAAACAAGTCATCATAATACCGCAAAAATTATCTTCTCAAAAAGAAGTAAAAGATTCAAGTTTAAATATACTTTGCATAATAGTATGAGTCCTGTAGCTCAGTGGTTAGAGCACTCGCCTCGAAAGCGGGAAACCTGGGTTCGATCCCCAGGAGGGCAGGTTTCCCGGTTGGACAAACTTCCTTACTCCCCAGGCCTCTGTCTACCTAGCAATAAGTAGGACCCCGGTTGTTAGTTGATTGGTGTATTGCATTTCCGGGGATAATAATTCCTTCAAATAATAACTGCTGTGCCAATTGGCTTCTGTGTTTCACCCACAAATATACAGTCAATTCACTTCACAGTATATTCTGTGAAGCGCTTTGAGACATTTCCAAGAAGTGATAAGACCCTATAATCAAATGCAAGGATTATTATTATTATAATAAAGATGTTCACAAGCTGCAGTGTCTGAGTATCGTGTTGAGCAGGGTGGTCCAATCTGGTGAGGGCCAGATGCCCTGTTTGAGAACCACAAAACTCTGCCCTCACTTCCCCTCTCCGTCTGTGCTCACTCTCATTCGCTGTTTCTCTCTCTCTCCCCCTCTCCCTCATGCTCTCCCTTTAAATTACTCTTTCCTTTCTCTCAATCACTCTCTCTCACCCCCCCGCCACCTCTCTGACCTCCTCTCTCCTCAAAACAGGCCTCCTCCTTATCCTCCGAGTCATCTGCTTCACTCTCAGCGGCCGTGCCTTCAGCCACTATGCCCCGAGGCTCTGGAACTGCCTTCCTCACTCCCTTCCCATTTTCAGGTCTCTGCTGAAGACCTTTCTTTTCGACCGCGCCTTTGGTCACCATCCCCCCTCTCCCCCCGGCTCGGTCCTGGGATCCGTTACTGTGAAGCGCTCTGAGACGCCGTCCGGCGTGGAGGGAGCTATATAAATCCAAGTTGTTGTGTCTTTCACTCCCACTTCTCCCTCAAACACTCATTCTCCACCCCCCTCTCCCTTCATCTCCTTCTCAATCAACCGCATGGCTAACTAGTACAGATGCCCTGTTTGAGAACCACAAAATGCTGCCCTAACTCCCAACCCCTCCCCCCTCTCTCACTCGGTGTTTCTCACTCACTAGTGAGCTGCATGGTTGATTGAGAAAAAGGATGGGTCCTCCTTGCCGCTGCCAAGAGGACAGTTCGCCAGGGAGAGAGGGAGTGAGCAGCCCAAAGTTTTTTGCTTGTCTCTCTCAATCCCCCTCCCCCCGGCTCCCATGAAATACAAAATTGAATGGGACCTGGGCAATTGAATGACTAAGTAATTATACGATTTATACAAATCAGATTTATGCAAGATGTACTGTACGCTTAAAAGTTCCAAATCCCTAATTGTGTTTCTCAGGAATGATAATAAATTATCCCGTTTCCTGAATTCCACAGCTCCAACCTCACACCACAGAAAACAGTTCGGCTTATGTAATAATAATCAACATCAATGCATCTGATATAGCGCCTTTTGACAAGGTTTACTGTAAAGTGTAGAACCTGTGAATTTTGCAGGCAAACTTCATCTGCCATGTGTCTGCGTGAGACCTGGGTTTGATTCCCTGTAGGGCGAAATGTTAGATAAATTTCGTTACTCCACACACCTCTGTTTACCTAATAATAATAATCCTTGCATTTGATATAGCGCTTTTCACGTCTTTTAGATGTCTCAAAGCTCTTCACAGAATATACTGTAAAGTGAATTAACTGTATATTTGTGGGCGAACGCGGCAGCCAATTGCGCACAGCAATGTCCCACAAAGAGTCATGGATTGAAAATGACCAATTTGTTATTGTTTTTTGTTTTGTTTTGGAGGATTATTATTAGGCTCTGTGTGGAGTAAGGAAACTTGCCCAAGGTTTCCCCCGGCCTGGAATTGAACTCGGGTCTCTCACTTGCAAAGCGAGTGCTTTAACCACTGAGCTACAGGACTCCACTAGCAGTAAGTAGGAACCTTGAGGTACCTGATTGGCAAACTGCCTTTCTGGGAGTAATAATTCCTTTAAAAAAGATTGGTCACTTCGATCCATGACTGTTTGTGGGACACTGCTGTGTGCAGTTGGCTGCCACATTTCTCCCACAAAATATACAGTCAATTCACTTTACAGTATATTCTATGAAGTGCTTTGAGACATCTCAAAGACGTGATATGGACTATATCAAACGCAAAGATCATTATTATGTCCTCCTGCAGTCTGATACCATCCTCCTCGCTGTTTACTACGTTCCCAAGTTTTGTGTCATCTGCAAACTTTAAACTTTTGTTCTCTATAGGTCCAGGACATTAATATATATTAAAAAGAGCAGTGGTCCCAATACTGACCCCTGGGGGACACCAGTGTATACTTCCCTCCAGTATGAAAAATAACCATTCACCTGCTTTCTCCCAGCCAATTTTGTATCGACACTGCCACTGTCCATTTTATCCCATGGACTTCCATTTTGCTAACTAATCTATTTTGTAGCACCTTATCAAATGCCTTCTGAAAGTCCACATACACTACATCAACTACACTACTTAATCAATCCTCTGTTATATCATCAAAGAACTCAATTAAATTTGTCAGACACGATTTGTTGAAGACAAATCCATGTTGACTGTTTATTAATTATGTTTCTCTAAGTGAAAATTAATTTTATCCCAGCTTATGGTCTCCATAAATTTCCCCACAATGACGTTAAGACGATGGGCCTGTAGTTACCAGGTTTATCCCTCTCCCCTTTTTTGATCAGTGGTGTAACATTATCAACCCTCCAATCCTCAGGCACTATTCCCATATTCAAGGAGGATTGAAAGATTGTGGCCAGAGCCTCTGCTATTTCCACCATAACTTAAAAATCGAGGAAGCATCCCATCCGGACCGGGTGACTTTTCTACTTTGAGCGCTGATAACCTTTTCAGTATTTCCTCTCTATCTAGTTGCATCCAATTTCTCTGCCTCCTCCACCTTTACAGTGACATTGGCACCATCCTCTTTTGTGAAGACAGAAGCAAAGTATTCATTCAGTACCTTAGCCATGCCCTCGGCCTCCACAACAAGATTTCCTTTTTGGTTCCTAATCAGCCCCACCTTGACCATCCTTTTACTTTTTAATGTGTTTAAAGACATAAAAATCTTTAGAGTTTCCTTTATGTTACCTGCTAATCTTTTCTCATACATCTTGCTCCTCTTATTTCCTTTTTGAATTCTCCTCTGCATTTTCAGTATTCTGCTTCATTCTCTGATGTTTCTTGAAGCTGACCTTTATCATAAGCTTCCTTTTTCTGTTTCATTTTAATTCCAATTTCTTTAGTTATCCAGGGAGTTCTAGCATTGGATGCCCTACTTTTCCCCCTCATGGGAATGTGTTTGTTCTGTACCCTAACTATCTCCTCCTTGAAGGCCTCCCATTGCTCGTTTACCGTTTTACACATCAATCTTTGTTTCCAGTACACTTTGGCCAGATCCCTTTTCAACTCACTGAAACTAGCCTCTTCCTGTTGAGTATCTTCAGCTTTGATTGTTCCTTGTCCCTGTCCATAAGTACTCTAAACCTAATGATGTTGTGATCACTGCTATCCAGATGCTCTCCTACTGAAACCTGCTCCACTTGCCCCACTTCATTCCCCAGGACTAGATCCAGCACTGCTTCCTTCCTCATTGGGCTGGAAACATACTGATCCAGAAAGTTCACCTGTACAGATTTTAGGAATTCTTCCCCCTCCTTGCCCCTTACACCATTTTTCCCAGTCTATGTTTGGAAATTGAAGCCCCCATTATCACTATTCTAATGTTTCAACATCTTTCTGAAATTTGCTTGCAGATTTGCTCCACTCTCTCCTTCCCTCTATTTGGCTGTCTATAGTATACAGGGTAACAGCTCCTCTTCTGCTCCCTAACTCTAAGAAACACGATTGGAGAGACTCATAGAAAGGGAATGGTAGGATTGGACAGACCGAAGCTGGGACGCAACGACACATTCTAGGGCCTTGGAGAGGAAAGGGAGATGGGTTGATCGCTGCGGAGTCCTGTAGCTCAATGGTTAGAGCACTCGCCTTGCAAGCGAGACATCTGAGTTCAATTCCAGGCAGAGGGCGAAACCTTGGGCAAGTTTCCTTACTCCACACAGAGCCTAATAATAATCCCTCCAAAACAAAACAATAACATTGTCATTTTCAATCTACGACTGTTTGTGGGACATTGCTGTGCGCTATTGGCTGCCGCGTTTGCCCACAAATATACAGTCAATTCACTTTACAGTGTGTTCTGTAAAGCGCTTTGGGACGTCCTCCCGACGTGAAAAGCACTATATCAAATGCAAGGATTATTATTTACAAATTTTGTTGTTGTTATGATGTAGTAGCCATTACAGAGACCTGGCTACAAGCTGGGTATGACTGGGAGATAAATATTCCAGGCTTTAAGATCTTTAGAAAGAACAAGGAAATTGGGAACTGAGGAGGAGTAGCAATATTGATAAAAGCACAATTACAGTCATAGAAATAAAGGATTTCAGTAAGGTGATCTGGCCTTGGAAATACTGTGGGTAGAAATAAGGAACAGTAAAGGAGGTGAGACTCTGGTGAGAGTTGTCAGTGTCTATGCGAATGTGTCTCTATCCTCCGAATGTGTATCTGTTTGTGAACGTCTCTGTGAATGTGTCTGTGTTTCTCTCTCCTTTGTGTCTGTGTGTATCTAATGTGTGTGTGTGTGTTTTTGAATGTCTCTGTGTGAATATGTATCTCTCTCTCCTCTGGTCTGTATGTTTGTCGCTCTGTGTCTGTGCGCGTGTAAGTCTATCTGTGCGCGCGTAAGTCTGTCCATGTCTGTGTGCCGGTCTCTGAGGTAGACAGGAGCTGGTGAGCTCCTGTAGCCACACAGTCAGGGCACTGAGTGTCTTTTTTGGAAGATCTCCAGGCCCTTCTGGTTGGTGTCTGTCGTCACCCCCCAAAAGGGCCCCATAGAATAAATAAAATGTTAATGAAGAAATTATAATTTTTTTTGCAAAAATCCAATACGTGTTATTTCCTCATTTTTAGTTTTCATCAACAAAATGAAAAAATGTAGGTTGGCAGTAAAATGTACCTCAATAGCACCAATCAACCCCCCACAAATTCCCACGCAATTTTTGACAAATATTTCCACACTCTTCTATTGGCCCAGGCCATGATCCAATAAAATGGTGGAATAGGCTTGAGGGACTGAATGGCCTACTCCTGTTCCTATGTTCTTACTCCCCAGTTTAACAGTTTATGTATCATGCTGCAAGCCAAAGCCCTAACTGGCAGGATGGTTCTAGCTGGACATCAGCGGGAAAGCTTGCCAGGAAATTCTATCAATGGCAACCTTTGCAGTTTTACTAGTTAGACTGCAGCAGTTACCCCCAACGCACACTCTGTGTTCCCCAAGCCTTGGCTGTTGCCAACCTGTGCCTAATACGTTCCAGAATTAGGTGAGCAGGATGCGTCCCTCCAGGGGGAGAGAGCGCATTCTTCAGTAATCTATCTTACATGTTTAGGTGGGATGCATAAAATCTCAGTTTGGTTGGATAGTCTTAAGCATAGTGATGGGTTTCTGCATGGAAACTCCAGGACTCCACGAATAAGGATGTAACATCAGAGAGGAGAAACAAGGAACATAGAGGACTGTGAGAGTCCGATAACTTTGGAATAAAGAGTAGTCATCTTCCTGGCCAAAGTTTTGGAACGCATGGTTGAAATCAACTTCGCTCACACCTCTCCCTCCACTCCCTACTTGAACCCCTCCCTTGGTTTCCGCCCTGCTCACAGCACAGAAACCGCCCTAGTCAAAGTCACTAACAAAATTCTGTCCATTTGCGATCAGGGCTCCTCTGCTGCCTCTCAGACATCAAGTCCTGGATTAGAGCTAACCTTTCCAGCTGAATGTCAACAAGACCGAGACCCTCCTGCTTGGCTACCATACATCGGGCACTGACAGCATCTCCCTCCATGTATGCACTCTACATCTCACGGAGCCAATACAGAACATTGGTATCCTGTTCGAACTTCAATTGTTGATCATCCCCCAACTCCGTGCCATGACACCCTCCACCTTTCCCCACCTTCGCAATATTGCCCTGCTCTGCCAATGTCTCTCATCCCAGGGCGCTGAGATACTCATCCACGTGTTCATAACAACCAGGTTAATCTATACAAACTCTCTGTTTGTTGGCCTTGCAAACTCTTCCCTCCACAGGCCGCAGATCATTGAGAACTCTGCAGCCCTCTGCCGCACTAGGCTCCGCGATCCTATAAACCCCATCCTCGCCCGACTCCACTGGATCCCATCACACAGAGGGTACAGTTCAAGATCCTGCTCCTCACATTCAAAACCCTTGACGGTCTTGCTCCTCCCTACTTCTGTGATCCCTGCTCGTTTCCTCTGCTCAGCGGGTTTCGGCCTGCTTCACATCCCCCAACCTTGCCCGCCACACCATTTGCAGGCAGGCCTTCAGCCTCTCTAACCCCACCCTCTGAAACTCCATCCCACAGACACAGAATTATACAGCACAGAGGGAGGCCATTCGGCCCATTTTGTCTGTGTCGGCTCTTTGAAAAGAGCTTCCAAATCAACCCCACTCCCCCGCTCTCTCCCCATAGCCCTGATCAACCCCACTCCCCCGCTCTCTCCCCATAGTCCTGATCAACCCCACTCCCCCGCTCTCCCCATAGCCCTGATCAACCCCACTCCCCCGCTCTCTCCCCAAAGCCCTGATCAACCCCACTCCCCTGCTGTCTCCCGACAGCCCTGATCAACCCCACTCCCCTGCCCTCTCCCCATAGCCCTGATCAACCCCACTCCCCCGCTCTCTCCGCATAGCCCTGATCAACCCCACTCCCCCGCTCTCACCGTAGCTCTGATCAACCCCACTTCCCCGCGCTCTCCCCATAGCTCTGCAAACTTGTCCTCCCCAAATAATTAACTACTTCTTTATTAAAAGCTGTTATCGAATCGGTTCCCACCGGCCTTTCAGGCAATGCATTCCAGATCCCAACAACTCGCTGTGTGAAAACATTTCTCCTCACCTCCTCTCTGTTTCTTTTAACAACTATTTTAAATCGGTGTCCTCGGGTTATCGACCCACCGACCAGTGAAATAGTTTCTTCTTGTTCACCCTATCGAATTGCCTCATAATTTTGAACACCTCTTCTTAACCTTCTCTGCTCCAAAAAGAATAACCCTCGCTTCTCTCGCCTCTCCTGATAACTCAAGTACCTCATTCCTGGTACCATCCTGGTCAATCTCCATTGTACCCTCTCCAATGCCTTGACATCCTTCCTAAATCCCCTCCAGTCCCTATGGGCAGCACGGAAACCGCCCTGGTCAAGGTCACCAATGACATCTTGACCATCTGCGACCAGGGCCCCCTCTGACTCCTCGTCCTATCGGCCGCATTCGATACGGTCGACGACTCTATCCTCCTCCACCGCTTGTCCTCCCACGTCAACCTTCAAGGCCCTGTCCTTGAGTGGTTTAGGTCGTACCTCTCCCACCGTTTTCATTTTGTCTCTGCAAACGGCTTTTCCTCCACCCCCCGCACTGTCTCGTGCGGTGTCCCTCAGGGCTCTGTCCTCGGTCCACTCCTCTTCACCCTCTATCATGGGGTTAACTTCCACATGTATGCGGATGACACCCAACTCTACCTTTCCTCCTCCACCCTCAACTCCATGACCCCTGATGTCCTGACAGCTGCCTGTCCGACATTGAGTCCTGGACGAGAGACAACTTTCTTCAGCTCAACGTGCGCAAAACTGAGGCCCTCCTGATTGGCTCACGTCAGCACCTCCGTTCCTCAGGCGCTGACAGCCCTCAGCATCCAAGGCTGCACTCTCCACCTCTCAAAGCCATCAGGAACCTCGGCGTTCTGTTCGACCCTGAGCTGTCCTTTCTTCCCCACATCCGCGCCACAACTGGCACCGCCTTTCACCACCTCCGGAACATCGCCAGACTACGGCACTACCTCACCCCTCACGCGGCTGAAACTCTGGTCAACGCCTTTATCACCTCAAGGCTGGACTATGGGAACTCTCTCCTCGCCGGCCTTCCCGGCCCTCCCTCCACACTGCAGGTCATTCAGAACTGTGCAGCTCGAGTACTGTCCCGCACCAGACACCGCGCCCACATCACTCCCACCCTCGCTCGCCTCCACTGGCTTCCCATCCCCCAGAGGATCGAATTCAAGATCCTCATCCTCACCTACAAGGCCATTCACGGCCTCGCTCCCTCCTAACTCTCCGACCTACTATCCCCCTACCTACCTGCCCGTACCCTCCGTTCCTCTGGCTCCGGTCTGCTCCACATCCCCCGCCCCAACCGCCCTACCATCGGTGGCCGGGCCTTCAGCCTCTCAGCCCCCAGGCTCTGGAACTCCATCCCCCAGTGCCTTCGCCGCTTCCTCCCTTTCCTCCTTCAAGGCCGGTCTCAAGACCTTTCTCTTCAACCGTGCCTTCAGCTCCCCTCTTGACTCTCTACCCCCTCCTCGCTCCCTCCCTTCCCTCCCCTCACCCTGACCATTTCCCCCCTCCTCGCTCCCTCCCTTCCCTCCCTTCACCCTGACCATTTCCCCCCTCCTCGCTCCCTCCCTTCCCTCACCCTGACCATTTCCCCCCTCCTCGCTCCCTCCCTTCCCTCCCCCCACCCTGACCATTTCCCCCCTCCTCGCTCCCTCCCTTCCCTCCCCTCACCGTGACCATTTCCCCCAATGCTCGGGCCCTGACCCAACTGTCCAGCGCCTTGGGACGTCCTCCCGACATGAAAGGCGCTCTATAAATGCAATCTTGTTGTTGTTGTTTTAAAGTGTAGGGCTCAGAACTGAACACAGTCTCTAACTGAGGCCTAACCAGTGTTTTATATAAAGGTTCATTATAACTTCCCGAATGTTGTATCCTATGCCCCTATTTATAAAGCCTACTATCCTAAGCCTAGTATCCCGGATGCTTTTTTAACAGCCTGTCCTGCCACCTCAAAGATTTACTATATGAACCTCAGGTCTCTCTGTTCCTTCTCCCCCTTTAAAATTGTACGATCAGCTTATATTGCCTCTCCTCATTCTTCTTCCCAAAATGCAACACTTAGCATTTCTCCAAATTAACCGTCATCTGCCACGTGTCTGCCCATGTTACCAGTCTGTCTATGTCCATTTGCTACTCTCCTCCTCACTGTTTACTACTTTTCCTAACTTGGAAATTGTCCTCACTATACCCAAGTCCAGGTCATTTATATAGATCATAAACAGCAGTGGTCGCAATACCAACCCCCGGGGAACACCACTGCACTTCCCTCCAGTCAGAAAAACAACCGTTCACCACCACTCTCTGCTTTCTGTCTCCCAGTCAGTTCTGTACCCGCTGCCACTGTCCCTTTAGTAACATGGGCATGGGCTTCAATTTTTCTAACAAGTCTATTATGTGGCACTTTATCAAATGCCTTTTGAAAATCCATATAAACTACATCAACTGCATTACCTTCATCCACCCTCTCCATTACTGCATCAAAAAACTCTTTATTAAGTTTGTTAGACTTGATTTGCCTTTAACAAATCTGTGCTGGCTGTCCTTTACTAACCCATATTTTACTAAGTTAAAATTTACTTTGTCTCGGATTACAGTTTCTAGAAGTTTCCCCACTACTGACGTTAGGCTGACTGGCCCTTTTTGTACAGGGGAGTCACATTTGCAATCTTCCAGTCCTCTGGCACCACCCTGATGTCCAAGGAAGATTGAAAGATTGTGCCCAGAGCCTCCGTTATTTCCACCCTTACTTCCCTAGGATGCATCCCGTCCAGACCGGGTGACTTATCCACCTTGAGCACCGACAACCTTCTTAGTCCCTCCTCTCGGATTATTCTTATATTATCCAATTTCTCTACCGTCTCCTCCGATACTGTGGCATTGGCTGCATCCTCTTCTTTTGTGAAGACAGATGCAAAGTCCTCATTCAGTACGTCAGCCGTGCCCTCTGTCTCACAAGAAGATTTCCTCTTTGGTCCCTAATTGGTTCCACTCTACCTTTGACTAACCTTTTATTCTTGACATGCTTATGTCAAGAATAAAAGGTACCTTAGGGTTCACTTTTATGTTACCCTCTAATCTTTTCGCATACAATCTCTTTGCCCCTCTTAGTTCCTTTTTCAGTTCTCCTCTATACTTCCTATATTCCATTTGATTATCTTCTGTATTTTGGACCTGACATTTATCGTAAGCCTCCTTTTTCTGTTTCAATTTCCTCCGCCTCATCTCCTCCCTTGCCTCCTTTAAGACCCTCCACTTCGATCGTGCCTTCGGTTACTGTCCTACCCCTACCCTCCCTGCCCTCCACCCCTCCTGTGACCCCAACCACCAGCTTGGATATGGCTCCCTGACTGTCCAGCGCATTGAGACATCCCCCTGACCTGAAAGGCACTATACAATTGCAATTTGTTGTTGTTGTTGATGGAAAGAGTATAGTGTGAGCTTACGAGGATAATACCAGGGCTGGCACGTTACTGCTATCAGGAGAGACTAGAGAGGTTGGGCCTTTTTTTCGCTAGAGAAGAGACATTTAAGAAGGGACCTAACAGAAGTGTTTAAAATTAGAAAAGGGTTTATTAATGTTAAGCTGTTCCCACTGGCTGGGTAGTCCGTAACTATTTCACACAGAGGGTTGTGAGATTGTGGAACTCGCTGTCTGAAGTAGTGGTTGAATCAGATAATATAGAAACATTGAAGAGGAAGCTAGACCTTTACATGAGATAGCGGGAAATAGAGCGTGTGGGAGGGAGTAACGAGTGTGTTGAGACTTGTGTGGTGTATAAACACCGGCACAGATGTGTTGGGCTGAGTGGCCCATTTCCGTGCTATAGAATCTGTGTAAATATGTGTGAATCTTTGTACCTGTCAAGGTACTCTCTTGGGAGTCAATATATCCCAGAATCCAGAGGGCTCTGGAAATTTAAACACAATGCTTTCCCAACAGCCTTTTAATATCTGTTCAATACACTCAGCTGGAAACCATCAACTCCTCAACTTTTAACTACAATATTTCTGTTTAAGATTACCTGCCTGCAATTTTATATAAGAAACACTGTTCCATCAGACAAAGAGCACTTCTGAGGCTGTTGAGTAGAAAGCTTACCTGTGAGCGCCATCCCAAGAAGTCATCCTCCCTTCATTGTTTTCCGATGACAGTTCGTCAGAATCCACTAGATCGGTGCTTGAAGACAGGGATAACTCCCTGCCACTGGAAGAGTCATCACTTGTGTGTGTGTAGCTTTGCAAGCGTCTGTCACTTTGCAAAGCGAGCTTCAGTTCCTCTGAAAAACAGGACGGTTCTCGATTCAAATATCTGGTCCACTGGGTAGAAGTGCCACCTTCATCCTGCAGTTTCATCTTTGAATCAGGAGTCACTATTTTGTCATCTTGGGTAACATGGTTGACCGCCAGAGGATGAGGAGAATCAGTGAAGATTGCTAATGCTTTCTCCGCTGGCAGCTGATCTGCAATGCAGGCGTGCAGGATCTTCGGCAACTCAGCTGTGGGTTCCATAGTCAGGAACACAAATGCATCACCAGCAGATCCTGCATACAATGACACAAACATGTTAGTATGAGAATACCCAACACAAATCACAATCACTATGTCATATACAACAGGTTTATCTTTGGCAAATTTTCCACTCCCAACATATACCATTCAAACACCCACAACCTACACACAATACTTATACAAAGACACCAACATTTTTATTCGCACACATGAACACAGACATAGACACACGCACACAGAGTAAAACACAGACACAAAACCATTTCCTCTTGATGACCTCTCTGGTACTATCACCCCCGAGTGATAATTATTGTCCTCAACTTCACAACCTCTGACAAGAAATGCTTCCAGACCTAAATCGCTCTCATGATTAGTTGACCTGAAAGCCGTGGCCCACGAGGAACCCAACCGCACAGAGCAACAACGTGAGTGAAGAGGGTGGGGAGGAGGGCCTGGAGCACAGCGTCAACAGAGGGCCAGTGGGGGGGGACGAATTGTGAGCACTCCCCCGGGGGCAGGGCCACATACACACACATACAGTCCCCCACACAGGGGGGCACGCCCTCACCCCCCCCCCACACACACACACGGACACGAACCCCCCCCAACACACACCAACGGGCACACCCCCACACACACAGGCAGCCCCTCCCCCCACAGGCACGCCCCTCCCCCCACAGGCACGCCCCTCCCCCCACAGGCACGCCCCTTCCCCCACAGGCACGCCCCTCCCCCCACAGGCACGCCCCTCCCCCCACAGGCACGCCCCTCCCCCCACAGGCACGCCCCTCCCCCCACACTCACTGTGAGGGCCGCGCTGGGCGCCGCCATGGGCCCGGTCTCGCTCTGACACTCTCACCTCACTGTGAACTCACTTCCGGGTCCGTTAAGATGCGCGGCAAGTTGCCCAGAGCCGCTCGCGCTCCGTTCCCTTCCGTCACAGTACAGGCGGCAGCGCCTCCGCGGGCAGGTCCTTGCTGCTGGGAGTGAGCGTTTGGGCGGCGGATGCGGTTGGGCGGCGGATGCGGTTGGGCGGCGCCGCGCGGCTCTTCGCTGTCGGGTTCCCGGCGGAAATGGTTGTCAGGCTGAGCCGAGGCGCCTGAGTGACGCAGCCGGTGGCCAACAGCCGCGAGCAGGGCGGGGCCAGTGGGAACAGCTAACCAATGAGAACGCGACGCTACACGGCCCTGACCAATGTGAAACTGGAGGCGGTACTTCCGGCGGAGCGGGCGGGGGGAGGCGGCCATGGCGAAGACGTACGATTACTTGTTTAAGCTGCTGCTGATCGGCGACAGCGGCGTCGGGAAGACGTGTGTCCTGTTCCGCTTCTCCGAGGATGCGTTCAACACCACATTCATCTCCACCATCGGTAATGGCGGCCCCGGCCTCTCTCTCACAGCAGCCCGCTCGCGGCTCCCTGCTCGCTTCCGGCGCTCGGAGCCGGGCTGTGAGAGTGTCGCTGCAGGCCGGGCTGGGGGGTGTGGCCCGGGGCGGCCGCTGGGGGGTGTGACTGGGCCGGTGGGGGGTGCTGGGTGTGGCCATACTGGGGGTGCGTGGCCAGTGGGGGGGGGTGGCCAGTGGGGGCTGGGCTGGGGTTGTATGTATGCGGATGACACCCAACTCTACCTTTCCTCCTCTACCCTCAACTCCCCGACCCCCGATGTCCTGACAGCTGTCTGTCCGACATCGAGTCCTGGACGAGAGACAACTTTCTTCAGCTCAATGTGCGCAAAACTGAGGCCCTCCTGATTGGCTCACGTCAGCGCCTCCGCACCTCAGGCGCTGACACCATCAGCATCCAAGGCCGCACTCTCCACCTCGCAAAGCCATCAGGAACCTCGGGGTTCCCCTCGACCCTGAGCTGTCCTTTCTCCCTCATATCCGCACCACAACTGGCACCGCCTTCCATCACCTGCGGAATGTCACCAGACTACAGCACTACCTCACGCGGCTGAAACTCTGGTCAACGCCTTTATCACCTCAAGGCTGGACTATGGGAACTCTCTCCTCGTCGGCCTTCCCGGCCCTCCCTCCACACTGCAGGTCATTCAGAACTCTGCAGCTCGTGTACTGTCCCGCACCAGGCTTCGCGACCACATCACTCCCACCCTCACCCTCACCCTCGCCCTCACTCCCACCCTCACTCCCACCCTCGCTCGCCTCCACTGGCTTCCCATCCCCCAGAGGATCGAATTCAAGATCCTCATCCTCACCTACAAGGCCCATTAACAGCCTCGCTCCCTCCTACCTCTCCGACCTACTATCCCCCTACCTACCTGCCCGTACCCTCCGTTCCTCTGGCTCCGGTCTGCTCCACATCCCCCGCCCCAACTGCCCGACCATCGGTGGCCTTCAGTCTCTCAGCCCCGAGGCTCTGGAGCTCCATTCCCAGTGCATTCGCCACTTCCTCCCTTTCCTCCTTCAAGGCCGGTCTCAAGACCTTTCTCTTTGACCGTGCCTTCAGCTCCCCTCTCGACT
Source organism: Callorhinchus milii (assembly GCF_018977255.1). NCBI lineage: Eukaryota > Metazoa > Chordata > Chondrichthyes > Chimaeriformes > Callorhinchidae > Callorhinchus > Callorhinchus milii. Next base: position 144,170 of record NW_024704762.1, on the reverse strand, counting down.
CTCTACCCCATCCTTGCTCCCTCCCTTCCCTCCCCTCACGCTAATCATTTCCCCCCAATGCTCAGGTCCTGACCCAACTGTACAGTGCCTTGCGATGTCCTCCCGACGTGAAAGGCACTCTATAAATGGAATCTTGTTGTTGTTGTGTGGCCAGTTGCGGTGTGGCCGGGCTGAGGGTGTGTAGCTAGTGGGGGTGTGGCTGGGCTGGGGGGGTGTGGCCAGTGGGGGTGTGGCTGGGCTGGGGGGGGTGTGGCCAGTGGGGGTGTGACTGGGCTGGGGGGGTGTGGCCAGGCTGGGGGTGTGTGGCCAGTGGGGTTGCGGCCAGGTTGGTGGGGGTGTGTGGCCAGTGGGGGTGTGGCCGGGCTGTGGGGTGGGTGTGGCCAGTGTGGGTGTGGCTGGGCTGGGGGGGTGTGGCCAGTGGGGGTGTGGCCGGGCTGGGGGTGTGTGACCAGTGGGGGTGTGGCCGGGCTGGGGGGGTGGGTGTGGCCAGTGTGGGTGTGGCTGGGCTGGGTTGTGTGGCCAGTGGGGGTGTGGCCGGGCTGGGGCCACATTGATCAATATTGTTGATGGCAAATCAGCCATGTTGTTAATCCCGTAAATCATCAACTTGTATTTAGATGGTGTCCGTCACTCAGGGTGGCTCACGTTCCACAGCGTAGTTCCACAGGTAGTGTCCCTGTTAAAACCCAAGCATTAACAGATGGTGCGGAGGGACTGCGGGATGGAGTTCCAGAGGGTGGGGGCAGAGTGGCAGAAGGCCCACCTGCCAATGTTGGGGCGAGCAACCTTCCGCCACTCTGCCCCCATCCTCTGGAACTCCGTCCCTCCGTCTCGCCACCTTCAAGACCTATCTCAAGACCCTCTTTCGACTGTGCTTTCGATGTCCCTGCTTCCCCCCCACCCCGACCCTCAGCTCGGGTCTGAAACTCTTTGTCCAGCGCCTTGGGATGTCCTCCCGACATGAAAGGTGCTTTACACATGTAATTTTGTTGTTGGTGGTGCTGGTGGTGTTAAATGAATCGGGAGACTGAGTTCGCGCTCCATTCCAGATAGAGAATTTTCCATGTGTTGGTGTTGTGCATATGTGGAATTGTAGATTTTTATTATCACATTTGAGATACTCTGCACAAAGAAAAGATACAAAGTGTTTTGCTGCCAGATTTTTCCAGTAATTTAGGCAACTGCAGAATCTATTGCTATTCGTAAAGGGCAAAAGGAACTGCTGGATTAGTTCAGGGACTGTTGCTGATACAATACTAAATTACATTTGTAAAGTGCCTTTCAGGTCAGGAGGACATCCCAAGATGCTGAACTGTCAGAGATTAGGACCCAAGTGGGGGGGGTGGGTTGGGATCAGGGATGGTGGAAGGCAAAGAGGGTAGGAGACCGAAAGCATGGTTGAAGAGGGTCTGCCATGAAAGAGGCAAGGGAGGGAGTGAGGCAAAGGGAATGTGTGATGGAGTTCCAGAGTGTAGGGGAAGAGAGGTTAAAAGCTCGACCGCTGATGGTGGGGCAGGCGGGGTACATGGAGCAGGGAGGGAGTGGACAGATAAAATATGTTTGATGCAAAACATTAGATTGGTAACCATTTGTCTCTACATGGTAGATAGGAGACGAGTCGGCTGCTTTTAATGGTTTGGAAGAATGAGACAAGCTTTGTTTACTTGGTGCATTTATCTGTCCTTGCTTACTTTCATTTCACTGGCCGTTTCCTGTTCTTGCCCACATTAAGTACTAGCAACACGCTATCAGTAAACTGTCCTTGCACACAGTATACACATTAAAATACAGTAAAAAACATAAAATTGTCAGGAGAAGAAAGGAAGAGTATGATCTGGCGATGCTACAGAAGTTTTGTCTGGTAATATAAAGATAGAAATGTGTTGTTTTCTTTTTTTTAAGGTATTGACTTTAAAATCCGAACAATTGAATTGGATGGCAAGAAAATTAAACTGCAAATATGGTAAGGAGCCAGACACATGGCAAAGAGTAAAGGAGTTCATTTAGGGTGAAAACATTTGAGTCAGGCTTTTCGAATCCTGTGCTAATGCTACGCCTGATCTCCTAACCCCGCTCCCTCTGCTCAGCCAGCTCTGGCTGCTCCACGCCCCCCGACCCACATTGGCAGGAGAGCCTTCAACCACTCTGCCCCCAACCTCTGGAATTCCATCCCCCAATCACTCCGCCTCGCCCCCTCCTTAGCCTCCTTCAAGTCCTGCCTCAAAACCCTCCTCTTCTACCATGCCATCAGCCACTCCCCTTCCCCTCCCCTCCCTTCTCCCCCCCTGACCCCAGCTCAGGTCTGAAATGCTGTCACTGTCCAGCGTCTTGGGACATCCTCCCGACGTGAAAGGCGCTATACAAATGTAATGTTGTTGTTGTTGTAACTGAATATTCTGGTTAAAAGGCAGTTGGATTTCTTTTCAGTTTGTTGAATCTGTGTGCTCATCCAGGTGAAGAGAAATGTTCATTCATGCAAGATGTTTGTGCTAAGCATCATGGCTTAGATGCTGACTAAGACAATCACGTTTCATTTCCCACCAGTCATCTTGTGGCCTTTCTGATTGTGGCCAACAATTGTCCAAATAAATTAGTCATTCACTTTATGCCCGTTTGTAAACTTTGTTGTGCGCATTTAGTTTTTGTGTTCACCCACAAATACAGTCACCGCAATCTACAGTAAATCATGTAAAGCACTTTGAGATATACTCCTGATTTGAAAGGTGCTATATGCCAAATGCAAAGATTCTCTATATATAAATATACTGGCAGGTAATTAGGGACTGCTTTTCTGCATGGTCTCACATTCATCCAAATTAATTTTAACTGCAAACCTTTCAGTGTTTCGCCGTATAGAAAGTACTTTTATTCTATTAATCTAGGTTCCAAAAATGTTTCACAGCACTTGTTTCAGTGTTCCCTTGATAAAGCTATGTGGTTGCTGTGAAGGAATGTTTTTAAAGTTGCAAAGACAATAGATATCAGGAACAAAACTGAACAAAAGCAATCAAAAGTTGCTCAGTGTTTTGAATTAATATTTATCAGAATGAAATGACTTATGGGACGGGGGTGAAGTGGGATATGAAAATATCATGGAAAGAAAGTCAAATATTATGATCTAGCTACCCATAGCAAGAGGTCCATTGTATAATACAATATATTGTATCGAAAGATTGTGAAATGCTCGAAAGTGGGTTTTGGTACTTTACAGTTGTTACTTTGGTGGTAAATCTGAAAAATTTGTGTTCAAATATTTTAGGGACACAGCTGGTCAAGAACGATTCCGGACCATCACCACTGCGTATTATCGTGGAGCCATGGTAAGTGCTAATAACTCCAGTTTTATGCTTGACTGCTGGAGGAAACTTCTAACTGCAAGCAGTTTGCACAGAAACAAGTCTGCAAAAGTGTTTTTCTCCATATGAGAAATCCCACTCTCCAGTTGCTTCACATACCCTTTAATATGCCTGTTTTTCAAGCATCTAGTTTCAAACAGAATTGATGGACTCGGCTTCAGCTACAATTTGTGGCAGAGGATACCTTATTTCAACTCCCAACACCATTTGTGGAAAGAAATATTTTCTACCCCCCTCCCATTCTTTTTGTGATTATTTTGGGCCCTTTGAATATTGGACGGAATAAACAATATGAACATCAAACTGGCACATCATGCACTGAACTGTGTGATGGGTCCTCCCACCATGCTAAAGACAGATGTCCATTGAATAAGCTGATGAGGAAACTGAGGCTTTGGATAATTGCTGAAGATATTACCCGGAATTGGGTCTACGAACACTCATGTTTTCAAGGCTTGGGATCCATCTTGATTGGCATCTAGAGAAGGTAAACACCTGCCACTCAAGCTCCACATTTCCAATTGGTGAAACCATCACTCGCTCAATAGATAGGATGTGGGTCTGAGCTGTGGGCAAGAGTCAATGTTCTCATGCATTTCATGTTAAACTGTTCCATCAAGAACCTCTCCTGGACTTCCTGTTACCTGCTCTCCATCTAGTAAGGGCTGAAACCTATTAATAATCCTTGCATTTGATATAGCACCTTTCACCTCAAATCGGTTCACATGATTTTATTGCAAAGGATAGTGACTATTTTTGCAGCAACTACAGCAGTTGATTTGAACACAGCAATGTCCCACAAACAGCCATGAAGTGATTGACAAATTTATTTTGGAAGAATGTTCACAAGATTGGTTTGGATGAAGAAGACACTTTGGCTCATCCAATTCCCGCGGCCCCCCCCACCTCCCCACCCATAGTCAATGCCATGCAGAGAGTTAGCAGCTACTGCTCAAGTTCCACACCTTCTAACTGTGGAGTCCTGTAGCTCAGTGGTTAGAGCACTCGCTTTGCAAGCGACAGACCTGAGTTCAATTCCCGGCAGAGGGCGAAATCTTGGGCAAGTTTCCTTACTCCACACAGAGCCTAATAATAATCCCTCCAAAACCAAAAACAATAATAAATTGGTCATTTTCAATCTACGACTATTTGTGGGACATTGCTGTGCGCAATTGGCTGCCGCGTTCGCCCACAAATATACAGTCAATTCACTTTACAGTATATTCTGTGAAAAGCTTTGGGATGTCCTCCCGACGTCAAAAGCGCTATATCAAATGCAAGGATTATTATTATTATTAACTGGTGGAACCGTCACTCACTGGTCAGGATGTGGGTAGGAAGATGGTAGCTATGTTTTCATGTATATCATACTGAGAGGAAGCTAGGTAGTTCCTAACACAAAACGATATAATTTAAACTTGAATCACTCATTTCCCGTCAGGAAGACATTCCAAAGTGTTTGGCAATTCTGAGCTGGGAGGGGGATGAGGAGAGAGGGGAAAGATGGCAAAGTGTAGTATTGAGATGTACCCTAAAAGAGAGGGGAGGAAGGGGGTGGAAGGCACATGTGGATGGAATTCCACAGCGCGGGCACCAAGTGGGTTTGCGTATAGTGCAAGGGATGTAGGACCATTGTTGGCCAAGTCGAAGGAACATCTGGATTGATATGGCTGATGGAGATTGCAGGGGTAGGATAGGGCTTTATGGAAGGATTTAAATGCAAGAATACGGATCTTGAACTCGATCTGTTGGAGGAACTTTACAGGACCTATGCGGTTGCAGAAGGAAACTTTGTTGGAAGAGAGAAAGGTGCTGGGATAGAACAGAAGCACTGAGATAGACGAGGTAGAAAATGTCATTGGCGACTTTGATAGGGTAATCTTGGGCTATGGACTGGGCAAAATCTGGATTGGAAGGCTTCATACAGGAAGTGTTGGGAAAGGGAAGAGCAAAGCTGATAGGCAAATGACTCGTTCCAGTACCAGCTTTGAAGGAAGTAGGAACATTTTCAGAGGAAGAGTTCGATCGAGTCTGTCAGCAAGGGGCAAGGAGGTGAAAGAGGCTGGATAGTGAAGAGAGGGGTAGGATGGGGTCAGGTGAACAGGACCAGTTTCATGAGGGAAATGAGGGAAGAGATAGATAATAATAGTAATAATCCTTGATATTTGATACAGTGCCTTATCACGGCGGTGAGAAGTCTCAAAGAGCTTCACTTGTAAAGTGAAACCTGTTTTTGACCCAAGGAAATGCATTCCTCACATTAGAGAAAATAGTGGTGAAGAGTTTACCTTAGCCTCCAGAGTGTTTTGTCCTTAGTCTTCAGGGTTATCTTGGAATTGGACAACTTGGCTGAGATGAGGGCAAAGTGATGAGCTTTAGTGAGGTCCAGCCAAATATGGAGGTGAATGCTGAGGCCAGATTTGAGCCACATTCATTCGTCAGCACTTAACTGTGAGCGGAGATAACTGTTGTACCGAAGGACTTACAGATGTGATGGAGACCAAAGTGTTAAATGGTAGTGGGGGAGTTGTAGAGCCAAATAACAGAACGTTCAATTGGGATGACTGCTTTAGTAGAGGCATCCTTGAGTGCCGTGGTGAGCCTGGCTGAGGATGACAGGCAGGAGCAGAGGAGGCATAGAAGAGGAGTGGAAGTAGTGAAGGATTGGGAGTGGGGGCGGGGAGAGAGAGAGAAGAGAGGACGGCAACCAAATGTGCACACCTAGACTAGAAGCGAAAGGATTAGCGCCATGGATGGGTCTGAGGGAAATGGGGCAATGGAGTGAAACGAGGGTCAAGGTCCGTTGTAAATTGTGCAGTTAGTGTAAAAGAAAAAGAAAATCCTTATTTTTTTTAATTGAGCAGGGTACAACGTCACAAAGCGATTTTTCTAATGGTCCAAAACTCACTGATCACAGCTCTTAAACGCACGGCAAGCACTGCTCCTTTTCACACTCAAGCCTGTCATCCACCTAATGAGAGCTCAAACTTATGCTTGTCCAATATCAGATGACCAGCTAGTTACTATCCTGGGGGTGGGTGTGGGGGAAGGTAAGTGGGTCTCCCTGGAGCTAAACTGGTTCCAAGGTGATCTGCTTGACGATGGAATGTCAGAATTGAGCCAAACCTTTGGTGGTCTCTCTGTTTCATTTCCTGAGCCAGGCTGCTTCACTATACTCCAAGGCACTGCTGATGACCAAGCATGATTCATCATGGTAGGAGGGACAGAACCAAGCAGTTTCTTTCACTTTGTAACACCCTAATGGGTCGTGTGGTCCCAGATGGGCAAATAGTGCAAAGCTTGTCACATTGCGCTTTCAATGGCAAGCTAAGTGGTTTTAGTTGATTTAACTCCAGCAGTTACCCCAACACATGCTTTGGGATTTTCAAGCCTTGGCTCTTACCAACCTGCACCAAATACTCTCCATAATTGGGTAATAATGAGTGTCCGAGCATGAGAATCCATTCTAAACTTTGGAGTTTCTACGTGTAGGAGGCGCTGCATGGAAGTTTTTAACTTGGATTCTCTTGAACAGAGTGATCCAACTGGCAGCCTAGCAGTTGATTTCATCCGGCCCAAGACCATTTCCAACTTCAGGCTGCCCGCTCCCTTCCTCCCTGGCAATCTTCCTCTCGGCAGTGGCTGGAGCCGGCAGCTGGGAGGACGCAGCACTGCCTCCTGTCACTGCACACTATCCTAGGCTGATTGAGAGCGAGTGGGCGAGAGAGAATGTGAGGAGAGAGTGTGTGTGTGAATGGGGGTGAGAGAGGGGGGGCAAAGGCAGGGAGAGAGGGAGTGATAGGCAGAGTGAGGGACAAACGGTGTGTGAGGGCGAGTAGGAGAGTGATAGAGAGAGTATGGGAGAGGAGGAGTGAGAGTGATTAAGATACGCGGAGAGAGAGTTTGTGTAAGAAGGTGACTGAGAGAGAGAGGGTGTGATTGCGAGAGAGAGGGTGTGATTGCGAGAGAGAGGGTGTGATTGCGAGAGAGAGGGTGAGTGAGAGAGAAAGGGTGATTGAGTGACAGAGAGAGAGGGTGATTGAGTGACAGAGAGAGAGGGTGACTGAGTGAGAGAGGAGGTGATTGAGCGAGAGAGGAGGTGATTGAGCGAGAGAGGAGGTGATTGAGCGAGAGAGGAGGTGATTGAGCGAGAGAGGAGGTGATTGAGCGAGAGAGGAGGTGATTGAGCGAATGAGTGAGAGAGAGAGGGTGAGTGAGAGAGAGAGGGTGAGTGAGAGAGAGGGTGAGTGAGAGAGAGGGTGAGTGAGAGAGAGGGTGAGTGAGAGAGAGGGTGATTGAGAGAGAGAGAGAGTGATTGAGAGAGAGTGTGTGTGAGGCTGATTGATTGTGCGAGAGACAGAATGTGAGGCTGTGTGTGAGAGAGGGGGTGTTTGTGTGAGGGAGATTGTGTGAGGGAGAGAGTGAGGGTGATTGTGTGAAAGAGAATACGAGGGTGATTGGGTGAGAAAGTGTGTGTGAGGGTAATTGATTGTGTGTCTGCGAGAGACGGAGAGAGAGTGAAGGTGCTTATGTGTGAGAGAGAGTGTGAGGGTGTTTGTGTGAGAGAGTGAGGGTGATTGAGAGAGAGAGACAGACGTGAGGGTGATTGAGAGAGCGAGATAGGCCGAGTGTGTGTGAGAGGGGGAGTGGGACAGAGAGAGAGTAATTCATTGAGAGAGTGTGATTGATTGACTGATAGAGTGAGAGAGAGAGAGATTGAGTGAGAAGGGGAGAGATACAGTGATTGACAGAGGGGTAGAGTGTGCAGAGATTGGGAGAGAAAGAAATCAAGAGAGAGCATAGAGTGAAGGCACAGTGTGTGAGGGAGCCCAGAGAATTAGTGATTGAGAGAGGTATACGCTAGAGCCTCCCTCCCACCAAGTGAAAAACTCCTCTACATCCTTCAATGCCCCCTCTCCCACTAACTCTGTGACCTCTCAACCCAGCTGTTCCCTTTCCAGGGCAAATACCGTCTCGCTTCATGACCCTTCTGCCTCACGTTGCCATTTTGCCCCCAATCCTCGAGCTCCATTCCTCGATCCCTCCCCTCTTTCAAGGCACGTCAAGACCTGACTGTGCTTTCGGTCATCTTTTCCCATCCCTATCCCACCTCTCTCATCTCCCTCCCCCAGCTCAGATGCCTGGCTGACAGTGTTGAACGCTTTGAAACGTCCTTCCAATGTGATAAATGTTGTTATGTTTCTGTAAGGGAAACACAAAAATATTGTTTATATTGCCCACGGACATTTCTCAAATAGGGCAACTGGTCCTTGGCAGCCAAAGATTAGAGCCACCCTGATTTAATTCTTAACAATGCAGCAAACCCCAGGACTGCATTGGAGCGTCACCTTAGACTATGAGTTCCAAATCCCAAAGTGCAGGTTGAATCCACCTTTTGATTGTGAAGCGAGAATGCTACCTCCTGAGCCATGATGGTAAACTATTGGGTGTGTGTAGGTGGCAGCTGGGCATCATTTGCTATAACACCACCTGACATTACCAAACACTATCTGCCTCTTGTTTCTACCAGGGTATCATGCTGGTGTATGACATCACCAATGAGAAATCATTTGACAACATCAAGAACTGGATCCGGAATATTGAAGAGGTACGTGCGCACTACAAACCCAAACCCAATTACTTAGATCTTTCAGGACTCATTGACTTTTGAAAGTAAAGTGTCGTCAGCAGATTGAAAACTCAAGTTTTGTATTGCCAACTTGGATTTAGAAACTATCCCCTCACCCATAAGCCAGACCCCACTGTCTGAATTGATACCTTTGTGAATTTTTCCCCCCCTCCCTCCTTTTCTGAAGGTGCTGAAGGCCATTGTGTCCAGAACCTCTCGATTTAGCAAATTGAGATCCATTTTCTTGTAGACAGTTTTATACTGAAAATATATTGTGGAGATCCCATTAAGCAGAATGAAGAGCAGACGACGACTGTGTGTGTGGGGGGACGACGACTGTGTGTAGGGGGGGGGGAAACAACAACTGTGTGTGGTGGGGGGGGGACGACTGTGTGTGTGTGTGGGGGGAAACGACTGTGTGTGGGGGTGGGACTGTGTGTGTGTGGGGGGGAAACTGTGTGTGTGTGTGGGGGGGGGGGCTTTGTGTTTTGTCCAATTCTTGGGACACAGATTTTCCTTTTGACTAATAATCCTTCCATTTGGTTTGTTACCTTTCATGTTAGGAGGACATCTTAAAACACTTCACAGGTGATTTGTAGTAAACACAAAAGTCCAATTGTACACGGCAATGTCCCCATAGATTGTTTTCTCTCTCACTTTCACAGCATGCCTCGGCTGACGTGGAAAAAATGATTCTTGGAAATAAATGTGATGTAAATGAGAAAAGACAAGTCAGCAAAGAACGTGGAGAGAAGGTATGAGATGGAAATCTTACACTCTTTAGCAGGTTAGCTGTGAATTTTCCTGCTTTTCATTAACACAATCTAAAACAAGATTGAACGGTTAATATTCTAGTTCAGTCCTGTAGTACTCAGCATCTTCAGAGATAATATTAATAATCCTCGTATTTATTATAGCATCTTATCACATCTTCGAGACGTTTCAAAGTGCTTCACAGGATATACTGTAAAGTGAATTGACTGTATATTTTGTAAGAAAAGCGTGGCAGAGATTTGCACACAGCAGCATCCCACAAACAGTCGTGGATTGAAGTGACCAATTTATTATTTTTTATTGAAGTAGTTATTACCCCTGGAAAAGTGATCCACCAATCGACTAACAACTGGGTTCCTACTTGCTGCTAGGTAAACAGAGGTGTGTGGAAGAAGAAAACTTGCCCAACATTTTGCCTTGCTGGGAATCAAACTCAGATGCCCTCCCTGTCCTCCTTGCTATCTGCATGTCACTTGCACTGGCTCCTCTCCATTGAAAGCACTCTCTGTAAAGCTTCAATGCCCTACACTTTAGGGCTTTGATTTGCACACTTCCCGGGTCCTGACAGATGCGGAAATCCATCACCGTGCTTGAGAGTATCTAAACCAAACTGAGAATTCCATGCATCCCACCAGCACATGGAAATTCCAGAGCTATTCATTTGAATAGTGCACTCTCCAAAAAGGGATGCATCCTAATTACCCAATTCTGGAGCGTATTAGGCACGGGTTGACAAGAACCAAGGCTTGGGAACCCCAGAGTGCAGGTTGGGGTAACTGCTGGAGACTATCCAGCTAAAATTGCATAGCTCGCCATTGATATCTCTTTCTGGCAAACATTCCCGCTACTTGTCCAGCTAGAACCACCCTAAGTGTGAGTGCTTTCAATGCAGGGTTAACAAGAGCTGAGTGGGATGACTCCCTGTCCCCAGTGAATTATCTGCTCTTCCAGGGCTTACCAATGAGCTGGGCCAATAGAAAAGTGCGGCTGCACTTTTTTCTTAGAATCCGCTATAAACACCCCCTTGCACTACACACCTGTACACAATGTGCTACACTCTATGCCTTTCATGCTGTTTGCTCAATACCGCAGTGGGTGGAGCGGCTCTGGGCGGAGATGCGCGTCATTTGGATGGCGGGGAGCGGGTGCGAGTGGGTTACTGTGGACCCGCTTGCCTCAGGAATTGGACTACTTAGACCCCACAAAGGGCTGTCTCGATTCCAACATTCTATTGCCAGGCATGCTGGTCAACTCAGCTCCAAGGACACCCTGCTTCTTTTCTTCCTCAAAAGCAAATAGGATAAATACTTAATGAAAAATAAAATTACAGATATGATGTGTTTCCGTTTGGTTTAGTTAGTACAATACAATTGGACGTTAAGTCCTGCAGCTCAGTGGTCAGAGCACTCACCTTGCAAACGAGAGAGAGAGAGAGAGAGAGAGAGCTGGGTTCGAGTCCCGGACAGAACAAAATGTTGGGCAAGTTTCCTTACTCCACATGCCTCTGTTTACCTAGCAATAAGTAAGAACCCGGTTGTTAGTCAATTGGCGGGTCGCATTTCTTGGGGTAATAATTCCTCAAAACCAATAATAAATTGGTCACTAAATCCATGACTGTTTGTGGAACACTGCTGTGTGCAATTGGCTGTCACATTTTGCTCACAAAATACAGTCAATTTATTTTACAGTATATTCCGTGAAGCGCTTTGAGACGTATCAAAGACGTAATAAAGCGTTATATCAAAATGCAAGGATTATTATTATTACAATAGGATTTATGTGGTGGCTTGCACTTCTGGAAGATGTCTCATTGCTGGAGAGATGCTAAGGAGAAAGGTTTCTGACAGTGTGATCAAAGAGATACATTTTCAGACAATAGCACGGACTCCAGATTGGAATTCCATAGAGTGGGGGCTGAAAGCCCGCTAGCCGATGATGAGGCAAAAACAGTAAAGATTTGAAGAAGGCCTTTGCTCGCTGAGTGAAGGGGATGGAAGGTCATTAGATTTCAGAAGATCACAGAGGTCAGGTCGGGTGAGACTGTCAAAGGATACAAAGAGGAGAAACGGGATCTTGAATTCAATCCAAACTCCGTCCCCACAGCTCACCAGCTCTGGCCCAGGCTCCACTGGCATCACTGAACGGATCGACTTCAAGATCCCCTCACTCGTGTTCAAATCCATTCACTCCTTGGCACCACAAGTGTATTCATGCAGGTTGTGTTCCTATCATAACCACTTGGGTTTCTTTGTACCGGTCGTATTTATCATCTCCAAACTTGTAACGCCTACTTCATCCCCTACTTACTCCCACACTTACCGACCAGCTGCATTGAATTGCGGAAAATGTAGTCTTATCTGTCGCCCAGTGTGCAGAAGACCTTAGTTTCCTGTGATTCCAATGCTTGCTCGTAGTAAGTGTGCACACGACAATGGGTCAAGACACATTAAATTGCGGGAAACATAGTCTTGACTCATCACCACACGTCACCCACCTATTTCAGTGACAAAGTACTGCCTGAAGACTTACCAGCTGCAGTGAATTACACATGCGCAGTATAGATTATTGATTAAATTGGATTTGATCCAATTTACATAGTTTGCCTGTAACTCCGATTTTGTGTAAATCAGAGTAAATGTTATGATTCTGACTGAAGCGACTTATGTGATGCAACTTATTGTAGTTTCAAGCCCCATGTTGGGATTTAAACTCATTATCTAGGCATAATTTTAACATGAAAAGATATTAAAAATGCAACATCTTACCCCCAAAATCCAATCCTCTCCAATACTGCACTAGAGGATCAGTCTAGCCTGAGTTAAAGTCTCAACAATCAGCAATGAGGTTAGAAAGCATTTCTTCACATAGTGGTTTGTGATAAAGCTGTGCAGGTATAATCAAGAGGGTTGTTTAAAAGAGACATATTAAGTATATGGCAAAACGGTGGGTTGTTGAGTTTAAAAGATCTACCAAATTCTAATAAATGGGTGGAACAGGTTCGAATTAACAGATGAATGGACTCCTCCTGCCACTGTTTTCCCAATGTTCCTAATTTTTTAGTCTAAACAGCTTCAATAATGGAATATCATGAGCACCTAAGTAATGAAAATGAGATTAGAAAAGATAGCTTTCATTGTTGGAACTCAGACCAGCAGAGGTGTGCTGCTCTAAATCAGGGTGGCCCAACAGCAGTCCATAGACCACATCCTGCCTAAGACCATTTCCAACTACCGCTTGGACTCTCCCTCCCTCCCTGGCAAACCATCTTCTCATAGCAGCGGCAGGAACCAATGGTTGGGAGGACACAGCACATGGAGTGGAAATGATACCAGTGGTTTCTGCAGTCTGTCAGGAAGCCCCTCCCAAGTTGAGAGGAAGCCAAGCGGGTCTCTATCCAACATTTCCTTACCAACCGCCAGCTCCTGTGGGGAGAAAGACTGATTGAGAGGGAGAGATAATGGATGAGGGGGGGAGAGAGGAGAATGGGAGAACAGGGAGTGAGCGATTGTGAAAGGGGAGAGAGAGGGTGTGTGGGAGAGATGGGCAGGAAGATAGTGATTGAGTGAGGGAGAGTGTATGAGAGAGGGGGAAGTAAGAGAGTAGATCAGGGAGAAAGAGTGTGTGAGAGAGTGCAGGAGAGAGTGATTGAGAGAGAGAGTGCTTGACGGGGAGAGATATTTTGTGAGGGATTGAGCAGAGGGAGTGAGAGAGCCGAGAGTGGGAGTGAGCGAGCAACAACAGAATTACATTTGTAAAGTGCTTTTCACGTTGGGAGGACGTCCCAAGGCTCTGAATAGTCAGGGATCTGCGTGGGGGACAGGGTTGGGATGAGGGAGGGTAGGAGGGTGGATGAAGGCAAAAGGGGTCTTGAGTCGTGCATTGAAGGAGGCAAGAGAGGGAGCAAGGTAAAGGGATTGTAGGATAGAGTTCCAAAGAGTGGGGCAGAGAGGCTGAAAGCCTGGCCGCCGATGCTCGGGCAGGAGACCTGGAGCAGGTCGGAGCCTGAATGGAGTGAGCGGACAGGTTGATAGGGGGTCAGCGGATCAGAGATGTTGGAGAGGGCAAGGCCGTGGAGGGCCTTGAAAGTGACGATAAGGAGCACTGAGAAACACCACACAAGTCTGTGTGGGGCTGGAAGAGAAAGAGTTGGCAGAGACAAATTGGAGGTGGTGTGAGAGATAAGACCTTACAGAACCTTGAAGTTTGAGGTGAGAGGAGAGGAGAATGGAGTGGTATCGAAGGCAGCAGAGAGGACGGGGAGGCAGAGGGAGCCCTGGTTCACAGATGGACAAAATATTGTTTGTCACCTTGACCAGAGCAGTTTCTGTGCTGTGAGCAGCACAGAAACCAGATTGAAGGGGCTTGTGAAGGGAGTTGTAGGAGACGAATGAGCCAGGTTTGCAGATGGGCCGGTAGTTAGAAGGCAGGGATGGGTCCAGAGGTTTTTTCAGGATTGGGGTGATTATATCTATTTTTATGGGGATGGGAATGGTGCCAGATTATAGCGACAGATTGATGGTGTCGAAGAGTAGAGGGGCGAGGAGGTGGAGCTGGGAGGTAAGGAGAGGGGTGGGGAGGTGGATGGAGGAACCAGTTGGTGGTGGAGAATAGGAGCCTGGGGTTGTCCTTCGCCTCCAAGGTTATCTTAGAGTAGAAGGATGATTTGGCAGAGGCGAGGGTGGCGGGGTATGTTTTGATGCGGTCCAGCCAGATCTGACAGTGGGTCGTTAGGTCAGACTTGAGCCAGATGAGTTCAGTGACCCACACCTGACCCTTGAGGGAGCAGAGATGTCTGGTGTACCAGGGTGAGGTTCGTGAGTAGGAGGTAGTTTGGGAAGTGAGGTGGGCAAGGGCATCAAGTGTGGTGGGAGGGAGTTGTGGAGGAGAGTGAGCGAGCAGGATAAATCAGTGCGGGACGTAGGCAGAGCGGGGGATGTTCAGATGACTCCACTGCAACGGAGAGGGATTGCAGAAAGATTTTTATCCAGAGGCGGTAAGAGATGGAGGTGAGTTTGGTGGAGATGGGGAGAGGGATTGAGGAGTTAAAGGAGATGAAATGGTGATCGGAGGTGGCTTTGTCTGTGATTGTGACACTGAGGTCCCGGATAATTACCAGGTCAAGTGGGTGGCCATGAATGTGGGTGGCAGAGCGAATGAGGAGGGAGAGGTTGGGAGAGGAAAGAGGAGAAGTCCGAGAAGATAGAGCAGAAGGTGTTGAGATTGAAGTTGCCAAGGATGAGGAAGCGTTCAGAACAAAGGTAGAGGGAAGCTAGGAGGGTGGAGACATTAGAGATGAAGGTGGGGGAGATTTTGGGGGTGACAGTAAATGATAATTTTGAGGGAAAGATTGGAGCGATGGTAGAGTGTAAGGTGCTCGAATGAGAGGAATGAGCCAGAAGAGTAAAGGGGATAGAGCAAGTGAGTTCCTGGAGATGAGGGCCATACCACCGCCACGGCAGAGAGAGAGAGAGAGGGCAGAGAGAGAGAGAGAGGGCAGAGAGAGAGAGAGAGGGCAGAGAGAGAGAGAGAGGGCAGAGAGAGAGAGAGAGGGCAGAGAGAGAGAGAGAGGGCAGAGAGAGAGAGAGGGCAGAGAGAGAGAGAGAGAGAGAGAGAGAGAGAGAGAGAGAGAGAGAGAGAGAGGGCAGAGAGAGAGAGAGAGAGGGCAGAGAGAGAGAGAGAGGGCAGAGAGAGAGAGAGAGAGGGCAGAGAGAGAGAGAGAGAGGGCAGAGAGAGAGAGAGAGGGCAGAGAGAGAGAGAGAGGGCAGAGAGAGAGAGAGGGCAGAGAGAGAGAGAGGGCAGAGAGAGAGAGAGGGCAGAGAGAGAGAGAGGGCAGAGAGAGAGAGAGGGCAGAGAGAGAGAGAGGGCAGAGAGAGAGAGAGGGAGTGAGAGCAGAGAGAGTGAGAGCAGAGAGAGAGAGTGAGAGCAGAGAGAGGGAGTGAGAGCAGAGAGAGGGAGTGAGAGAGCAGAGATAGAGGGAGTGCGAGCAGAGAGAGAGCAGGGAGTGAGAGCAGAGAGGGAGGAAGTGAGTGAGAGACAGCATGAGGGAGAGTGGAAACAGAGATGAAAAGTGAGGGCAGTGTTTTGTGGTTCACTGTCAGGATAGCTTCCCTTGGCCGCTGTGGAGGGGACCAAGGACACACACTGAGCGACGTGACATGCAGTTTCTCACAGAAATCTCCCTCTTTCCCCAGTGAGAAACTCCTCTGTCCTTCATCTTTACACCCACCCATCCCTACTTCTGGCGACTTCCCAATCTAGCCATTCCCTTTGCCCAGCTTGCTTTATATTTTACACCAGCTTGCTTCGTGACCCCCTCCCCCCATCTGCCCCACCATTGCCATTTTGCCACCGCTCTCTGGAGCTCCATTACTGGAGTCCCTCCGACTCGTCGCTCCCTCCCTCCTCTATTTCTAGGCATGTCAAGGCCTAATTCTTTGACCACGCTTTCAGTCATCTTTTTCCTTCCCCATCCCATCTACCTCGGCTCCCACCTCAACTCAGGTGCCCACTTTGAGACATCCTTCCAACATGAAAAAGGAGCTGGAAGGGAAACACAAAATATTGCTCATGCGGCCCGCGGATGTTTCTCAAATAGGGTATTCAACCTTCGGCAGCCAAAAGGTTGAACCACTGCTCTAAATGATGGCTTTCTGGTGCAGTAATGTTATTTGTTTCAATGCCCCAATATGTTGTGACACCGGCAGTGCTAAGATTCATTTTTGACCCTCGTAAGAGCTCTACTTCCACCTCTGTGGGTAGGGGTTTTGTCTGATTTATTCGGCGTCTGGTNAAAAAAAAGTTCTTACCTTTCTCTTCTCTTCTTGCTCAGCTGAGAGTCTCCTCTCTACCATTCCAGTGCTATTCCCATTGAGTGGGAAGGGGACCAATTAGCGGCAGCTCCTGGAGGTGTCAATCACTTCAGAGACCCCGTTAATTTGTCCCATACCCGACCATCGAATGCAGCCACTGCCCCACCCAGAGACCCTGTGAATGGATGGAGTCCACTGTCAATCAATCGCAATTTGACTCCTCCCATTCCCCCTCTTGTTTATTCCCCGTTCCTCCGCCCCCTCACTGACTGATAGTCTGTAACTGCTTGTGAATGGCTAGAATCCACTGTCATTGCAATGTGACTCCTCCTATCTCCATCCCGGAGCCACTCGTGGCTGAAAGGAGCCGCTCGGCACACAGAGTCATACTGCTGAGAGAGAGAGCAGGGAGTGAGAGCAGAGAGGGAGGAAGTGAGTAAGAGACAGCATGAGGGAGAGGGGAAACAGAGATGAAAAGTGAGGGCAGCCGTGACCAGCGCGGCATTTTGCCTGGAATAATGGATTTTTGTCTGAATTAACACCATAACTAAAACAGGCAAGAATACAAAAGAATCAGGACCGGGCATTTCATCCAATTTACCCAGCATCTGGGGTTAACCAGCGTTCGGCTAAAGCGGATTCCACTGTATTTATTTATTCATTTTGAAGGGATTATTATCCCCGGAAAAGCGATCTGCCAATCGATTAACAACTGGGCTCCTACTTACTGCTAGGTAAACAGAGGTGCATAGAATAAGGAAACTTGCATAACGTTTCGCCCCGCCTGGGAATCGAACCCAGGTCCTCTCACTTGCGAGGCAAATGCTGCAACCAATACAGGACTCCACGTTGTAAGGTTTTGAAATTTTCATTTGCTTGAATACAAGTTGCAGTTAGTAATATAAGATAATCTTATTGTGTTAAATGCGGATATATTATCCTTGTATCTTTCAGTTAGCTGGTGACTATGGCATCAAATTCATGGAGACCAGTGCAAAAGCCAATATAAATGTGGAGAATGTAAGTATGAATTTCTGTGACCTGGGAAACACCAAAGTTGTGCAATTCTACTTCTTATACAAATACTAAGTGTACAAATCGGTTTTACCTCAGAAGCCCCAGCTGACTGACTCATACTTCGGAAACAGCTTAAGTAGAATTTGGAGTTTTCTCCATTTACATTGCAGGCAAACTCCAAAGTGTCAGCTCAACCTAGCTAAGTGTGGAGTTTGCAGCTTT
This sequence comes from Callorhinchus milii, assembly GCF_018977255.1. Taxonomy (NCBI): domain Eukaryota; kingdom Metazoa; phylum Chordata; class Chondrichthyes; order Chimaeriformes; family Callorhinchidae; genus Callorhinchus; species Callorhinchus milii. The sequence continues at coordinate 126,363 of NW_024704762.1, read as the reverse complement.
AATCCATGGGAAACTTTTATCTATTGGAAGTCTTTGGCAGGCAACAGGGCAAACTAATGCTGACCTGAGGGACGCTGGCACCTTAGCCCCAGCCAGATAAAAATGGTTGTGCTGTTGCATCAAAAGTTTCTGGATCTACTTCTTGAGGTAGTGGCAGCTGCCTGTGTGTAACAGTACACCTTTGCTGTGTTGTATAGGCCTGAGGCAGCGCTGCCATATAAACCAAGATTATTTTTACAAGATTTCTCTCAGCACATGTTTCAATAACCCGTTAATTCTGATTTTATTTTTCACAATCCCCTCCTCAACTACCTCTTCAAAGTTTCATTTCTGTGACATTGCTGATCTTTCCAAGTTGCTGATTGTGGCTGAGCCTTCAGGCACTATGGACCCACTCTCGAATTCTTTCCTGAAATCCTATCCTTGCACATTCTCTCTTCAACTTCAAACCATCTTAAAAATGTATCTCTGACCATATCTTTGGTCAATAACCTCAATATCACCCTCCTGTTTTCCTGATTGATGATTTTGTTGAGAAATTGCCTTCAACTTGAAGGGCTTTGAGTTGATCGTCCTAAATGAAAGTTGCTGTATGTTTGCAAGATATAGTTGCTAAAGACAAGTAGTTGCATTCTAATTCTATTTAAATATGAATTATTTGTTCTTTTGTCTGTGACCAGTCACTTCAGAATGGGTAGTGATGTTTCACAAGTTGTGCCCGAAGTACATCATGGCAAGCCTTTATTTACGGCTCATCTACCAGTCTGGAACACACATATGGGGTTCCTGAGGTTGGAAGCTTTTTTTATTTAAAATTGTGCAGGATTCAGGATCATGTTTGGAAGGAAGATGGTGCCAATGCTCTCACGTATTTCATACTGAGATGTGTTGCCCACTGGGAAGCTCTCAGGGAGTTCCTGGTACCTGCCATCCATCCAGTGTGGGCTCAAAAAAATCCGCATTTGTCGGATGTCGAACGACCATCTAGTGATTCGCCTCTTTGTAGGAGAGAGGTATGTGAGGTCTCCTTGGAGCTAAACTGGCTCAAAAGTTACATGCTTTGCAATGGAATGTCAGATTCAAGCCAGCCCTCTCTGGCAGTCTTTAGTCTGGTTTCGTAGCCAGGCAGTCCTGCAGTATTCCAGGGTACCGCTGATGACAGCATTGACTCATCGACAGGACCTGGAAGGGCAGACCAGTCACTGAGGGCAGGGAGTCATTCCGCTCAGATCCTGTTAAACCTGCAAGCTAAGCCCTAACTGGGAGGGTGGTTCTTGCTGCACAAGCAGTGAGAAAGCTTGCCAGGCAGTGCTCTCAATGGTAACTATGTGTTTTTAGCTGGTTAGACTCCAGCTGTTACCCCAAAGCACAGTCTAGGTTCCCCAAGTCTTGGCTCTTGCCAACCTGTGTCTGATACTTTCCACAATTGGGTAAACAGGGCATCCATCCAGGAGTGCACATTCCATTGCAAGAATCTCTCTGGAATTTCCATGTGTGGGTGGTATGCATGGAAATCTCAGCTTGGCATGGTGATGGGTTTCCCGGTTGACTAAAAAAAAAGTTTGAATTTTGCCTGAATAGCAGTGTGAGATGCAGATCACATCGAACGAGTAAGTACAAGATATTAGTTACACAATTGACTCTGCATTCTATAAGTGGAACCATCTCTCAATGGGTGAGGATTTGTTTTGAGGTCAGACAGGTGTTGGGGCATGCCAAAACCCATCACCATGCTTAAGCTTGAACAACCCTGCTTAGAATCGTAGAAAATGTACAACACAGAAGGAGGCCATTCCGCTCATTGAATCTGCTCTTAGAGCAAGCTGTTCGTTCAAACACTGCCCTGTTCTATTTCTATACCCCTTCAAGCACCTATCTTTCAAATCCTTTCTACTTCCTTTTTAAAACCTACAATGTACTTTGCCTCTATCAACTTCCTTGGCAGGGCATACATATCCCAACAACTCTTGAGTGAAAACATTTTGCATAAGCTCTCCTTTTGCTGAAGTTCTCCTTTCTTGTGACTATGGCCTTCAGTCATCGACTCTCTGACTTGTGGTAATAGCTTCTCTATTTACCCTGTCAAACCCTTAATTTTATTCCCTCTCAACCTTCTCTGCTCCAATAATAGAGCCAATTTCTCCAATCATAACTAAAGCCCCTCATCCCTGGGATTATCTCAGTAAATTTCCTCTGAACCCCATCCAAGGCCTTGCCATCTTTCCTGCAGTGAGTTGCCCAAAGCTGGGTGCAGTGCTCCAGCTGTGGCCTAACCAACTATTGCTCTCTTCCCTGGGCATAAAACCCAGAATACTACAAACTTTTTCACAGCCCCTTCCATGTGAGCTGCCACTTTCAAGGCCCTCATGTACCTGCTCTCCCAATTGCCTTTGCTCCTCTGCTCCTTGCAGATAACAGACATTCATTGTATAACTTCCCTTGATATTTTCTACCAACATGAATCACCTCACATTAAACTTGAACTGCCACTGATCTGCCCATTGTACTAATCTATTTAAGTCCTCTTGCAGCCTCCTCACTTTCTTCCTATCTTGGTATCATCCACAAACTTTATATACCCTATATCTAAGTCTAAGTCATTAATATATGGGGAAAAAGGAGAGGCCCCAACAACTCTTGAGTGAAAATATTTTACCTAAGCTTTCCTTTTGCTCAAGCTCTCCTTTCTTCAGCAACCCACAAATTACCTTCCGCCAACTAGAAAACAAACCTTTTAGCCTTGCTCTCTGCTTCCTATTCTGCTTACCTCTCTACATACCACTGCCCTTTACAGTATAGCCCATGAAGTGCTTTGGGACGTCCTCCTGATATAAAAGGCAATATACCAAATTCAAGGATTATTATTATGTGTCCTCAGTGTGGCGTTAGGACCTGTATAGGACAGCTTGTAACGTACCAGTCACTGAATTTTCTAGAGGTTCAAAGTCCAATGCTCACTCAAACCAAACTGCCTAAGTTAGAGCAGGAGACAATTATTTGAGTAACATTTGTTTGTGATATTTTTGACATTGGTAATAATCCTGATTGCTGCGGCAGAATAATGCTTACTCAGAACTTACTAGGCTTACTCAAAATAAATGGATTAATCCAGGGTTTAAAATGAGAGGCTTTGGTAAATAGTCATATCACTGTTAACCTAACTCTGCCTCAAGCATACTAAGCACCAGGTCACTATAGGCTGCAGCCCTCCTTCCCCTTTGTACCACAAATGCATTTCACTGCTTGGTTCTGAATTTTGCAAATGACCTGAAGGGCCTTCCTCCACTGACAGGAGTCTGAAACCATGAAGAATTGTTTGATTGAACAACGTCTTTTACAACAACCACCAAAAAATACATTTGTATAGCGCCTTTCACATCGGGAAGACGTCCCAAGGCGCTGGACAATCAGTGTTTCGGATCCGAGCTGGGGTTCGGGATCAGGGAGGATGGAGTGGGTGGAGGGTGACTAAAGACACGGGGCTTGAAGGAGGCATGGGAGGGGGCAAGGCGGAGGAACTGCGGTATGGAGTTCCAGAGGGTGGGGGCAGAGTGGCAGAAAGCCCACCCGCCAATGGTGAGCAGGCGAGGCAGGGGACGTGGAGCAGGCCGGAGCCAGCTGAGCATAGGGAGCAAACGGGTTGGTAGGGCTTAGAAGGTCACACAGGTAGGGGGGAGCAACGGCATGGAGGGCTTTGAAAGTGAGGACAAGGATCTTGAACTGTATCCTCTGTATGATGGGAAGCCAGTGGAGTTGGGCGAGGGTGGGGGTGATAGGGTTGCAGAGCCTGGTGGGGGAGAGGACACGGGCTGCAGAGTTCTGTTCCCGATTGTGGGAATGTATTTATTCTGTCCCTGAGCTATCTCATCCTTGAAGACTTCCCACTGCTCTTTAGTTGTTTTACCTGCCAACCTTTCTTTCCAGTCCACCTTGGCTAGGTCCCTTTTTAACTCACTGAAATTTGCCCTCTTCCAGTTGAGTATCTTCACCTTAGATGGTTCCTTGTCCCTTTCCATATGCACTCTGAATCTAATGATGTTGTGATCATTGTTGCCCAAATGCTCTCCCACTGAAACCTGCTCCACTTGCCCGACTTCATTCCCCAGAACTAGATCCAACACTGCTTCCTTCTTGAGGAATCTTTCCCCCTCCTTGCCCTTTGCGCTGTTGTTTTGCCAGTCAATGTTGTGATAATTAAAGTCCCCCATTATCACGACTCTATTGGCCTTGCATCTGTCTGAGATCTGCTTGCAGATCTGCTCATCTATTTCCTTCCCAATATTTGGTGGTCTATAGTATACCCCGACCAGCGTAACAGCTCCTTTTTTGTTCCTTAACTCTGACCAGATAGATTCCGTTTTGGGGCCCTCCAGCGCCTCGACCCTTTCCACAGCTATAACCGTATCCTTGATTAACATTGCCACACCCCCTCCTTTTTTTCCTTCCCTATCCCTCCTGAATACATTATAGCCTGGAATATGCAGCTCCCATTCCTGTCCTTGTTTCAGCCAAGTCTCTGTTACTGCTACTACATCGTATCCCCCGATGACCACTTGAGCTGCAGCTCACCAATCTTGTTTGCTAAACTCCGTGCATTTAGGCACATGTACTCCAAGACCGACTTGACCTGTTCTGCACTTCCCCCCACCCTGTTTTATTTCTCCATTTTCTAGCTCTTTGTTTTTTGTATTCCCTTCCCTCAAAACTAGTTTAAACCCTCCCCAACAACATTAGTTAGCCTGTCTGCAAGCACATTCGCCCCAGCCCTGTTTAGGTGTAACCCATCCATATGGTTCAGGTCCCACCTGGCCCAGAGCTGGTCCCAGTGATCCAGAAACCTGAAGCCCTCTTTTCTGACCATTTCTGCAGCCAAGCATTCATGTGCTTGATCCTGTCGTTATGGTATTTATTTGCCCGAGGCACAGGGAGTAATCCAGAGATCACCACATTGGATGTTCTATTCTTTAGTTTGTTCCCCAGCTTTTGATATTCTCCCTTGAGCTTCTCAGCCCTTTTTTTTACCGATATCATGGATCCCCACCTGGATCACCACTTCTGGATGTTCCCCTTCCCCCTGAAGAAGTTTATCCACCCATTCCACGATGTCTAAGACTGTTGCACCAGGGATGCAACATACCATCCTTGACTCCCGTCTTCTGTTACAGAAACGTCTGTCTATATCTCTCACTGTTGTTTCCCCTATGACAACAGCATTGCTCCTGTTACCTATGTCTTCCTGTTCAACCAATCGTTTTTTACTGTCCTCCCTGGAGATATCAACACAATGTTCAGTACAAAGTACCGATTTGAGAGTGCTACACTACTGGGGGCATTCTGCCCTGCTCGTCCCCTCTTCCTACCATGCCGGACAGTCAGCCAGTCATTTTCCGTCAGAACCCTCGGGGACTGTAGTGTGGCCACTTCCTGATCCATCAAATCTTCACATGCATTGTACAAGTTTGAAGCCCAAGGCCCCATCACCCCTCTCTCAGGGGTGCCATTATCACCTGGAGCTTCCTGAGTTGCAGACACTTGCTGCAGATGAAGTCGCCCGGGCTCAGGGTGACTGAGCTCCATTAACTCCCACATGTCACAGTCCTCGCATTTCACTTGCCACATCATCTTATCTCCCTTATCATAGAATTATACAGCACAGAAGGAGGCCATTCAGCCCATCATGTCTGTGCCACCTTATGTTGAACACCTCTACACAGTGCCTCTCCAAAAAATCTTCTATTTCTCCTTCTTCCACACTATTCTCCATCTTCTCCCTCACCTTCCCACTCCTCTTTATCCCCATGACTAGGCAAAAATTTAACCCAGTTTTTCCTAAGCAAGTAAAAACTCAGGCTTTTGCCCATCCTTTCTCCAGTTTCCTCAGGCCTAGCCTGATATAAGACCCCTCGCTATCTATTTTATTTCCCTCATCTCAAAACTGTAATGTTTGTCAACCTAGAACAGTTTACATTCACTTATTCCTTTATTTAAACTTTACCCTCTCTTCCATCATCTGCCCGGTCACTTTCCCGGAAGCCTTTTATGCTTGCTTCTCATTGTCAATGTCCAATTACCAATTAAGTCATTAAAGCAATATCCAACAGCTCCTGCTGCCCACTTTGAGATTTCGTAATTCTCCAAAGCATTGCTGATGACAAACCAGCCAACCTGGTTCATTGGCAAAACTTGGAGGGCAGTCTAGTCAGAAGCTTTTCATTCTGAATGCTATGCGAATCTTATGAATTTAGATTTAAGTAGTTAGTAAAATAATTAAATATAGCAAAAATTGAAAGTTTTTCTGACTTCTTGTTTTGCTTTCTTCAAGGTACATTAAATAATCAGGTTAGGCCTCTTCTCTCTCTCTCTCTCTCCTTGATCCCAGCAAAGAATTTTCTGGGAAGCTTCAGAAGGACTCATTCAATTTGAGATCTTAAGGTTTCAGCCAGATTAAGAGTGGAAGCATCATGGGGCCTGTTGTTGACTAATTGTGACAGCATTTTTTTCACACGTCGAGAGCTTTTCAATTTAAAAATATTATCACACCTGGGCTGAATAGGCTTATATCTATGTTGAGAGAAAACATTTTATTGTTGTTATTTCTTGTGTTTAATAATAATATTCTCATTCAATATGCTCATTCGCATACTTAACTGGGCCAAACTCCGTACCCACTTCTCATCAGTTCTGGCCCAGGCTCCACTGGCTCCCCATCACCGAACAAATCGACTTCAAGATCATCACATTTGTGTTTAAATCCCTTCCCTTCCTGGCACCTCCCTACCTCTCCAATCTCCTCATTCCCCAGTCCACCACCTGTCGTCTCTACTCAACTGGCACTGGCCTTCTCCTCGTCCCTCAAATCCTCCGCCCCACCATGGGAGGTCGCACTTTCAGCCACTACCTCTCAAAACTCTGGAACATACTGTAAAGTGATTTGACTGTATATTTATGGGCGAAACACGGCAGCTTATTATGCACAGCAGTGTCCCACAAACATTCGTGGATTGAGTGACCAAATTATTATTGTTTTTTCTTATAGAATCATAGAATTATATAATAATAATCCTTGCATTTGATATAGCGGCTTATCACGTCTTGTAGACGTCTCAAAGCACTTCACAGAATACACTGGAAAGTTAATTGACTGTATTTTTGGGGTGAAACGTGGCAGCCAATTGCGCAAAGCAGTGTCCCACAAACAGTCGTGGATTGAGTGACCAATATTTTATTATCTTTTTTCTTGAGTGAATATTATCAAGCGTGTGGAGTAAGGAAACTTGCCCAAGGTGGTCTCGCCCTGCCAGGAATCGAACCCAGGTCTCTCACTTGCGAGTGCTCTAACCACTGAGCTACAGCACTGCAATTATACAGCACAGAAGGAGGCCATTCGGCCTATTGTGTCTGTGCCGGCTCATTGAAAAGAGCTATCCAAATCAATCCCAATCCCCCACACTCTCCACTTGTCCTCCCCAAATAATTATCTACTTCTCTCTTAAAAGTTGTTATCAAATCGGGCTTCCACCAGCCTTTCAGGCAGTACATTCCAGATCCTAACAACTCGCTGTGTGAAAACATTTCTCCTCACCCCCCTCTGTTTTTTCTAATAGCTATTTTAAATCCGTGTCCTCGGGTTACAAACCCACCCGCCAGTGGGAATAGTTTCTCCTTGTTCACCCTATCGAATCCCCTCAATTTTGAAAACTTCTATTAAGTCTCCTCTTATCCTTCTCTGCTCCAAGGAGAATAACCCTCGCTTCTCTAGCTTCTCCTCAGAGCTGAAGTCCCTCATTCTTGGTACCATCTTGGTAAATCTCCTTCACCCTCTCCAATGCCTTGACATCCTTCCTAAAATGTGGTGCCCAGAATTGTACACAGTCTCTAGCTGAACCCAACCAGTGTTCTTAAGGGATTATTATCCCCGGAAAAGCGATCCGCCAATTGACTAACAACTGGGTTCCTATTTACTGTTAGGCAAACAGAGGCATGTGGAGTAAGGAAACTTGCCCAACATTTCGCCCTGCCGGAATAGAATCCAGGTCTCTCACTTGCGAAGTGAGTGCTCTAACCACTGAGCTACAGGACTCCATATAATAATAATAATAATAATCCTTGCATTTGATATAGCGCTTTTCACGTCGAGAGGACGTCCCAAAGCGCTTCACAGAACACACTGCAAAGTGAATTGACTGTATATTTGTGGGCGAACGCGGCAGCCAATTGCGCACAGCAATGTCCCACAAACAGTCGTAGATTGAAAATGACCAATTTATTATTGTTTTTTGTTTTTGGAGGGATTATTATTAGGCGTGTGGAGTAAGGAAACTTGCCCAAGGTTTCGCCCTGCCTGGAATTGAACTCAGGTCTCTCACTTGCAAAGCGAGTGCTCTAACCACTGAGCTACAGGACTCCACATATATATTTATATATCATTGCTGTTGAAAAGAGCCAGTACAGACGTGTTGGGCTAAATAGCCTTCTATGCTATGAATTACTATGATTCCTTGTAAGATAAATTTGCAGATAAAACCAAGTTGGAGAAACTGGAATCAGAGGAGGCTGTGTAGGTCCTAGAAAGAAATATTGATGGGATATGCACATTTTTTTGGTTAGCCAGTTGTCTGACAGTGCAGAAACCCATTACCATTCTTAAGAACATCCAAACCAAACAAAGTTCCATGTATCGTACCTGTACATGGGAATTCCAGGTTTGCATACTTAATTCTGGGGAGCATTAGGCACAGGTTGGCAAGAGTTTTCCTTGGGGACCCCAGAGTGTACTGCTGCAGTTTCACCAACTAAAACCATAAGGCTTGCTTGAGAAAGGTTATATGGGAACTGAGCATAAACCAACAGCAGAGAATATTAATAAATATTGTGCCTTAGTATTTGCAGTGGAGGGAAAATTGATAGGAATATCGATTCCCCCAGATAAAATATTATCTCAGCACGGAACATAGAAAGCTGGATAGGACATGTAGATGTTAAAGTAGGTGGTGAGAAAAGAATTAATGTGACTTGAAGTGGCTACATTTCCAGGTGCCAGTGGTCATGGCAGAGGCCATCTCTGACCACTTCTTCATCCCCCTCCATTCCTCCAAGTCCTCCACCATCCTTTTCTGCCCATGGAAAAAGCTTCTGCCCGAGTCCCTCACAGACGCCCTCTCATTAAACATTCTCTCCTGCTGGCCTTCAACCCACAACGTTCCTGATGCAGCCGTCAAGCTACTAAACGATCACCTCTCCTCCACCTTTAATTCCCTCGTTCCCCAAGACCATCTCCAAACCCACTTGCTCTCCCTGGTAAAACTGTCATCTCTATTCTCTCAAATCGCAAACCCAGCTGCTCAAGCACAGATGGCACCAAACCAGCCTCACGATTCACTGGTACCTGTGACTCTTCATACTTAACCACCTCTTCCTCTCTCAAGCCAAAACCTCTTTCTCACAGGTTATCCTCGTGGTCAAGAATATCCCCAAATTCCTGTTCTCCACTGCCCAGCACCTCCTCCATGCTCCCTCTCAAGTATCCTCGATCCTCACCTCAGACATCAAGTACAAAGAGGTCCTGGACATCTTTTTTCTCCCAAGATCGACAACATCCAGTTGACTGCCTCCTCCTCCTCTTCCCCCCTCTCCCCCCCATGCCTCCCTCACCACCCTTTCCTCCTACCACGGCTCCTACCATAATGATAATAATCCTTGCATTTTGATATAGGCTTTTCACGTCTTCTAGACATCCCAAAGCGCTTCACAGAATATACTGTAAAGTGAATTGACTGTATATTTGTGGGCGAACGCGGCAGCCAATTGCGCACAGCAATAACCCACAAACAGTCATGGATTGAAAATGACCGATTTATTATTATTTTGTTTTTTTGGAGGAATTATTATTAGGCGTGTGGAGTAAGGAAACTTGCCCAAGGTTTCGCCCTGACCTGCCTGGAATTGAACTCAGGTCTCTCAGTTGCAAAGCGAATGCTCTAACCACAGGATTCCACTTGAAGGGAATATTGCGAGTGAAGGGCGCTATATAAATGCAAGTTGTTGTTGTGTAGGAGTGAAATTAGGAGGCAGTTTTTTACCCAAAGGCTAGTGGAAATTTGCAGCTCTCCCCCCAAAAGGCTGTGGATCCTAGATTCATTTTCATTTTCAAGACTGAGGTGGATAGATATTTGTTAGGCCAGAAACAGGCCAAGGGCGAGTAATTTCACTTCAAGTACAGATCAGCCATTAATTATTAATTAATTAGTTATTCATTTTGATTAATTATAGAAAGACAGAACATGCTCCAGTTGCTATGACAGAGCCAATAAGGTAACGACAGGAAGTACAAAAGGACATTGGGAGTGGGACACATCAGTTGGAGTGCTCTGAGTTGACAATAAATAATAATATTCATTGCATTTGCATTGCATAAAGAAATTTACTAACGCACGGAGGCTTTGGATTGAGAATTATTACATGTAGCCAGTGCTAGCTGGACAAGCAGTGGGAACGCTTGGCAGACACCGCTTTCAAGCTGTGCAGTTTTAACTGGTTTGACTCCAATTCGTACACTGTGGTCACCAAGCTTTTGCTCTTGCCAACAGAATTAGAAAAACAAGCTGGATCCCTCCAAGGAAGGAGTGCACAATCCAGTTGAATAAATATCTCTAGAATTTCCATGTATTCATAGATTCATAGAATGTTATGCCACAGAAGGAGGCCATTCAGCCCATCGAGTCTGTGCTGGCTCTTTGACAGAGCAAGTCACTTTCACTAACCCCAATCACCAGCTTTCTCCCCATAACCCTGCAAACCCAGACCTATCCAGTTCTCTCTTAAAAGCTGTTATCATGGAACTCTATTTGGTTTGGATATTCTTAAAGCACGGTGATGAGTTTCTGCATTTGTCAGACGTGCAGCCGACCCAAAAAAGAAGAGTTACTCCCAGTGGCCTGACAAGATTCCCCCGGTTAAAATTGGTCATTCACTTAATGTAGGGTTGAGCAAAATACAGCCCGCGGGCCATATCCGAACGCCAAATGATTCTCTCCGGCCCGTCATTGTGTCCAGCAATAGAAACAATTATAGTTCATTCAATCCCAGAAAGTCACACAAGTTTCGCATTTGAATCAGATCAGGAACATCAGCCAATCACACGGCTTAGTTGTGCGCAGCTCCCTTAAGTGTTGAATCAGGCTGATGTCAGAAATGTATGGATTGGCAAATTTTCAAACACGCGTGGTAACCTCGGCAATACTTTTCACTGAAGAGGACGTTAATTCGAATTGAGTTTATCAAAGAAGCGAAAAGTGGACGCTGAAGGACGAATATTTAACAAAGAATGGACTTCTAAGTATTTGTTTACCAGTGTGGGTGAAAAATCAAACAACTAAAATAAATAAAATAAAAATAAATTAAAAAATTAAATAAAGAAAATAAAAACAGTGCAGTTATAAAAATAAAGTAAGCAATTTTGCATGTTTTTCACTGGCACTCGATGAGAGTTGTGATGTCAAAGGCACAGCCCAGTTGATAATTTTTATTCGAGGTATCACCAGACATTTTGAGCTCACAGAAGAATTGGCATCAATGCAGTCAATGAAAGATACGATAACTGGAGAAGACTTTTTGGAGGCAGTAAATAAATGTATCTTAAAATTAGGAGTGGAGTGGGAAAAATTGGTCAATGTGACCACTGATGGAAGCCCAAATCTGACAGTAGAAATGTTGGGTCACTGAAAAGAATTCCAGATCAAGTCAAAGAAACAAATCCAGAACAGAATATTGTTTTTCTACACTACATTATCCACCAAGAAGTCCTCTGTAAGAGTGTTCTAAAACTAAACAATGTCGTGGACAGTTACGAAAGTGATCAACTACATTCGAGCAAGGGGATTAAACCACAGGTAATCTGTAACTCTGCTTGAGGAATTGGAATCCGAGCAAACGAATGTTCTGTATCACACGAATGTAAGATTGCTTATTTTAGGAAAGGTCTTGAAAAGAGTGTGGAACTGAGAAGAGATTGATTTATTTTTGGACATAAAACAAAAAGATTCAGATTTCCCACAGCTGAATGATGCGAATTGGCTCTGATTTCGCATTTGCCGTTGATATCATGGGCCACATAAATGAACTGAATTCAAAACTGCAACGGTTTTTATTGTGCATAATTTGTATTGCAGTGTCAAGTCATTTATGACAAAATTATTTATTTTATCACATCAGATAGGAAACAGGCTGTTCGCCCACTTTCCAACTTTGCAGCAGATTACTGTTTGCGATCAAAGCCATAAAAAGTAGACTTCGTCACTACTTGACTTTCATACCGAATTTTCTCGCCGATTCCAGGATTCAATTTGATCGAAAATGACCTGTTTTTGGTCTTTTCACCTTTCTCATTTGATGTTGACAAAGCCCCATTTGACCTCCAACTTGAGTTTATTGACCTGCAATGTGATCCATTGCTTGCGGAGCAATTCAAATCAGTGCCGCTTCCCAGTTTTTATGCTTCTCTTAATGAATAGACCTTTCCAAAAATAAAGACTCATGCCCAGAGGAAGCTTGTGCTGTTTGGATCCACATACATATGTGAGAAGACATTTTCTGTGATGAAATTCAATAAATCAAAGCATAGATCTGTGATGACTGATGACCAACTTGCAGCAGTTCTCCGCATTGCAATAATGGAGACAATGCTTGACTTCAACTGTCTGGTTAAGGCACATCAACGCTTTAATTCTTTCATCCCTTTGAGTGAGCTTCTCACATTCTCATCAATATGTGAATAAATATCGAATAAATGTCTGCTCAATGAGTTGTTCTTATTTAATTTTAATGAATGTCCATTATATAGACTTTATTTTATGCATGTACAAGTGTAAGTGTACAAGACTTGATTTTGAGCTATTATTAAGCATTTGCATCTATATTAAGTGTGTGGACCGCAGAGTTTACCAAAACTTGTGAAGCGGCCCGCCAGCCAAAATATTTACCCGTCCCTGACTTAATGGTTGATTGCGGGAGATTGCTGCAAATTGGTTGTGTTTGCTACACAGTAGTCACTTTATAGTAAATTCTATGAAGCATTTTGAGACGTTCTTCTAACATGAAGGTGCTGTATCAGATGTAAGGATTATGTTTATTATATGCCTTGTTTGTGGACCTGGTGTGTGCAAATCAGCTGCAATTTATTATGTAGAGCAGTTTTGAACACTTGGATGTTATAAGCACTATATCAAGGAGTGTTATTTTAAACTGATAATAATAATCTTTGCATTTGATATAACGCCTTATCACGTCTTCAAGACGTCTCAAAGCGCTTCACAGATACACTGTATATTTTTTGGATGAAACGCGGCAGCCGATTGCATGCAACAGCATCCCACAAACAGCCGTGGATTCAAGTAACCAATTTCATTATTATTAGCATTTGTGATGAGCATTTGTGTTGTTCTTTAACTTGTTCTTTCTCAGGTGGATAATTAACGTTTTTTATTTTTACCTCTTGCAGGCTTTTTTCACTCTTGCCAGAGACATCAAAGCAAAAATGGACAAGAAATTGGTATGTGTCTATACAGTATCAAATATTAAATGTGCTGCCTTCCACTCCAATACTTAAATATATGTCAGAGCATTGTTTAAGGCAGAATGCACACCGGGTTCAGAAGGATTGACAAAGGCTGGTGCTGGATTATCTCCCCAGATGAGGGATACGACTTTGAGATTATAAAATACATGCTTTAAGGCAGATCTAGGGGGTGCATAAGATCCCAGCCCACCTTATAATGTACTTGAGCAGCCGCTGGTTAGTGCTTCCTGTGGTAACATTACCAGTTGATATTTGGTGACATGTATTGGTTACGTTGCACTGTGTGCTTCATTTACTGTCATCATGCTTCAAAGATGGGATTTAGAGCTAACAAAATGTTCGAGTTCATGGCCAATTGCATAATGGACCATTATTCTAACTGGGTTGCCCTGTATAACAACACAGAATTGGTCCTTCAGCTCATCAAGTCTGCGTTGTATGTTCACTACAGCAGCTATAGTCTAATCCCACTCTCTAGGTCAATCCCCACACCCTATAACATTCCTCATCTTCAAGCATCTGTATAGTTACTTTTTAAAATAATTTGTGGACTTTACGTCAACAATTTGTGACCGGATTTTTGTAGCTCCCTTCATGCCAGAGCGCTGTATAGTGGCAGAGTTGTATACCAAGTAAGGGAATTTGAAGAGGTAGCTGTTAAGGTGGGATTTAAAGATAGATAAAGATGGGGAGGCAGAAGAATTGAGGCAAGAGAGTTCCAGACATTAGGTCACAGATAAACACAAAAAGTAAAAGGATGGTCAAAGCAAGGGGGGGTGGCCCTATTAAGGACCAAAATGGAAAACTTCTTGTGGAGGCCGAGGGCATGGCTGAGGTACGGAATGAATACTTTGCTTCTGTCTTCACAAAAGAGGATGCCCCCAAGGTCACCGTAGAGGTGGAGGAGGCAGAGAAGTTGGATGCAAATGGATAGAGAGGAAATACAGAAAAGGTTAGCAGCGCTCAAAGTAGAAAAGTCACCAGGTCCAGATGGGATGCTTCCTAGATTGCTGAAGGAAGTTAGGGTGGAGTTATCGAAGGCTCTGGCCACAATTTTTCATTCCTCCTTAGATATGGGAATAGTGCCTGAGGACTGGAGGGTTGCTAATCTTACTCCCTGTTCAAAAAAGGGGAGAGGGATAAACCTGGCCAATTCGGGACAAAATTATTTTTTACTTTTAGAAAAACAAATTAATTAATGACAGTCTACATGGCAAATTTAAAGGCAAATCGTGTCTGACAAACTTCATTGAGTTCTTTGATGATATAACGGAGAGGATTGATGAAGATAGTTCAGTTGATTTAGTGTATATGGACTTTCAGAAGGCGTTTGATAAGGTACCTTATTAGGTACCTTATCAAGAGCGTACAGAAGCTGAGAACCTGGGAGTTCAAGTACACAGGTCTTTGAAGGTAGCAGGACAGGTTGATGGAGCTCTGAAAAAAGCATATGGGATCCTTGGCTTTCTAAATAGACGCATAGAGTACAAATGCAAGGAAATTCTGCTAAACCATCATAAGTCACTGGTTAAGCCTCAGCTGTACTATTGTGTCCAATTCTGGACAACACACTTTAGGTAGGAGATCAAAGTCTGGGAGAGGGTGCAGAGGAGATTTACCAGAAGAGATGAGGGACTTTACTTGTGTGGACAGACTGGAGAACCTGGGATTGTTCTCCTCAGAGCAGAGAAAGTTACGGGGAGATTTAATGGAGATGTTCAAAATTATTAGGGGTTTTGGTAGAGTAGATCAGGAGAAACTGTTTCCACTGGCGGGCGGGTCAGTAACCAGGGCACATAGATTTAAGATAATTGGCAAAAGAACCAGAGGGGAGATGAGGAGAATTTTTTTACACAGAGAGTTGTTAACGGTCTGGAATGCACAGCCTGAAAGGGTGATGGAAGCAGATTCAATGACAGTTTTCAAAAGGGAATTGGAAGGTACTTGAAAAGGAAAAAAATTGCAAGGATGTGGGGAAAGAGCAGGAGAGTGGGACTGATTGGGCAGCTCTTCCAAAGAGCCTCCACAGGCATGATGGACCAAATGGCCTCCTTCTGAGCTGTAATATTCTATGATTCTATGATAGTGTGGAGGGTTTGGGGTGGGGGGCGCGCAGAAGGCCTGTGTTTCCTCCAAGTTATAGAATCACAGAATCATACAACACAGAAAGAGGACATTCGGCCCATCGTGTCTGTCTCCGCAAAAGAGCAATCCAACTCAATCTCCATAGCCCTGCAATCCTGTCCTCCCCAAATACCCATCTACTTCTCTCTTAAAAATTGTTATTGAATCGGCTTCCACTACCCTTTCAGGTAATGCATTCCAGAACTGAACAACTCGCTGGGTGAAAAAAAAATTCCTAACCTCCCCTCTGTTTCTTTTAACAACTAACTTAAATCAGTGTCCTCGGGTTACTGAGTCACATGCCAGTTGGAAACAACCTATCAAATCCTCTCATGATCCTGAAAACCTCTATTAAATCCCCTCTTAATCTTCTCTGCTCCAGGGAGAATAAGCCTAGTTTCTCTAACCTCTCCTGATAACTAAGGTCCTTCATTCCTCTTACCATCTTGGTAAACCTCCTTTGCACCCTCTCCAATGCCCTAACATCTTTCCTAAAGTGCGGTGCCCAGAACTGGACGGATTGCAGTCTCCAACTGAGGCTTAACCAGCATTCAACATAACCTCCCTACGTTTGTATTCTATGCCCCTATTTATAAAGCCTAGTATCCCGTATGCTTTTTTAACAGCTTTATCTACCTGTCTTGCCACCTTCAGAGATTTGCTTATGTGGACCCCCAGGTCTCTCTGTTCATTTGCCCTCTTTAAGATTGTACCATCAGCTTATATTGCCTCTCCTCATTCTTCCTACCAAAATGCACCCTTTCGTATTTCTCCACATTAAGCCTCATCTGCCATGTTTCTGCCCATTTTACCAATCAGTCTCAGTCCTCTTGGAGTCTGATGCTGTCCTCCTCACCATTGCCTACTTTTCCCAGCTTAGCATCGTCTGCAAATTTGGAAATTGTGCTCCCTATATCCAGGTCCAGATCATTAATACAGAAAGACCAGTGGTCCCAATACCGACTCCTGGGGGACACCACTACACACCTCCCTCCAGTCAGAAAAGCAACTGTTTACTACCACTCTCTACTTTCTGTCTCCTAGCCACCTCTGGATCCATAGTGCCACAGTCCCTTTAATATTGTGGGCTTCTGTTTTGTTTATAAGTCTCGTATAATAATAATAATAATAATAATCCTTGCATTTGATATAGTGCTTTTCACGTCGGGAGGACGTCCCAAAGCGCTTCACAGAACACACTGTAAAGTGAATTGACTGTATATTTGTGGG
This sequence comes from Callorhinchus milii, assembly GCF_018977255.1. Classification (NCBI taxonomy): domain Eukaryota; kingdom Metazoa; phylum Chordata; class Chondrichthyes; order Chimaeriformes; family Callorhinchidae; genus Callorhinchus; species Callorhinchus milii. The sequence continues at coordinate 109,436 of NW_024704762.1, read as the reverse complement.
CGAACGCGGCAGCCAATTGCGCACAGCAATGTCCCACAAACAGTCGTAGATTGAAAATGACCCAATTTTTTTTTTATTATTGTTTTTTGGTTTTTTTGGAGGGATTATTATTATCTTGTTGATACTCGTCAACAAGGTGATGTCTCACCACTGTAATCATAGACAGACTGCAGACATGGTTGGGAAGAGAGACTATATGGCACTTTGTCAAATGCCTTTTGAAAATCTAGATAAACTATGTCTACTGCACTACCTTCATCCACCCTCTCAGTCACTTCATCAAAAAATTCTATTAGGTTTGTCAGACACGATCTGCCTTTAACAAATCTGTGTTGGCTGTCCTTTATTAAACCGTATTTTTCTAAGTGAGAATTTATATTGTCCCGGATTATAGTCTCCAGAAATTTCCCTACTATTGATATTAGGCTGATTGGCCTTCAGTTCTCAGGTTCATCCTTCTGCTCATGTTTGGACAGGGGAGTAACATTTGCAACCATCCAGTCCTCTGGCACCACTCCAGTGTCCAAAGAGGATTGAAACATTATGGCCAGAGCCTCCGCTATTTCCACCCTTGCTTCCCTCAGTAACCTAGGATGCATCCTGTCCGGACCGGGTGACTTATCTATGTTGACCACTGACAGCCTTTTTAGTACCTCCTCTCTTGATTTTTATCATATCCAATTTTTGTTCACACGCCTGCGATATTGTGGCATTGGTTGCATCGTCTTCTTTTGTGAAGACAGTTTCAAAGTACCTATTTAGAATATCAGCCATGCCCTCTGCCTCAACGAGAAGATTTCCGCTACCTTCGACTAACCTTTTACTCTTGATATGCTTATAAATTATCTTAGGGTTCCCTTTTATGTTTCCTCTAATCTCTTCGTCCCTCTTATTTCCCTTTTCACTTCTCCTTTGTACTATATTTTATTTGATTATCCTGTGTGTTTTGGACCTGACATTTGTCATAAGCCTCCTTTTTCTGTTTTATTTTAATCCCAATTTCCTTAGTCATCCAGGGAGGTTTGACTGTCCTACCTTTCCCCTTTGTGGGAATGTATTTGCTCTGTCCCCGAACTATCTCCTCCTTGAAGGCTTCCAATTGTTCATTTGCAATCCTACCTGCCAATCTTTCTTTCCAATCTATCTTGGCCAGGTCTCTTTTTAGCTCACTGAAATTAGCCCGCTTCCAGGTGAGGGTCTTTACCTTTGATTGATTGTTGTCCTTTTCCATAACTATTCTAAACCTAATGATATTGTGATCACTGTTATCCAGATGCTTTCCTACTCAAACCTGCTCCACTTGCCCCACTTCATTTCCCAGAACTAAATCCAAGACCGGCTTAATCCGCTCTACATTTCTCCCTTGTCTCTTTCCACTTTTTGTTGCACTATTCCTTGTTTCATTTCTATTTGTCTCTCCTCGTCCACTATGTAACTCGTTTCGCCTTCCTGATGCGCCTTGGGACATCCTCCTGACGTGAAAGGCGCTTTATAAATGGAATCTTGTTGTTGTTGTTGATGCTACATTCTGATCCCCATCCCCCCTCGAAATCAGTTTAAACGCTTCCCCACAGCATTTGTTATCCTTGTTGCAAAGACATTGGTCCCAGCCCTGCTCAGGTGTAAACCATCCCTCGTGTACAGGTCCCATCTGCCCCAGAAGTGGTCCCAGTGGTTTAGAAATCTGAAGCCCTCCTTCCTGCACCATTTCTCAGCCAGGCATTCATGTGTTTGATCCTCACGGTTTGTTATTCACTCGCATAAGGCATTGAGGGTATCTCCAAAATGATAGAAATGTGGCCTAATAAAGACTTGTACAAATTTATTATTTTCTTGGGGGTGATGAGGTGGAATTCCTAACTTCCCAAGTCTGTTATCATAACTAGAATCACTCATCCCTGGAACAGAAAGTCTCTGAGGTAACAAGCTGAGGTAAATTTCAGAGAAATTAGTGTCACGGTGACTGATGGTGACTGATGATGACTGCCGGTGACATTGAAGGCTTTAATGTATTCAGGAGGGATAGGGAAGGAAAAAAGGGAGGGGATGTGGCAATGTTAGTCAAAGATATGGTTATAGCCGTGGAAAGGGTCGAGGCGCTGGAGGACCCCAAAACGGAATCTATCTGTTTAAAGTTAAGGAACAAAAAAGGAGCTGATACGCTGGTCGGGGTATACTATAGACCACCAAAAAGTGGGAAGAAAATAGATGAGCAGATCTGCAAGTAGATCTCAGACAGATGCAAGGCCAATAGAGTCGTGATCATGGGGGACTTTAACTATCCCAACATTGACTGACAAAACAACAGCGCAAAGGGCAAGGAGGGGGAAAGATTCCTAAAATGCATACAGGACAACTTTCTTGATCAGTACATTTCCAGCCCAACGAGAAAGGAAGCAGTGCTGGATCTAGTTCTGGGGAATCAAGCAGGGCAAGTGGAGCAGGTTTCAGTGGGAGAGCATCTGGGCAATAGTGATCACAACATCATTAGATTCAGAGTTATATGGAAAGAGACAAGAATCCATCTAAGGTGGGGATACTCAACTGGAAGAGGGCAAATTTCAGTGAGTTAAAAAGGGACTGAGCCAAGGTGGACTGGAAAGAAAGATTGGCAGGTAAAACAACTAAAGAGCAGTGGGAAGTCTTCAAGAATGAGATAGCTCAGGGACAGAATAAATACAATACAAGGCATCTAAACCTCTCTGGATGACGAAGGTAATTGTATCTGAAATGAAGCAGAAAAAGGAGGTGTATGACAAATGTCAAACCCAAGATACAGAAGACAACCAAATAGAACATAGGAAGTGCAGAAGAGGTTTGAAAAAGGAAATAAGAGGGGCAAAAAGATTATGTGAAAAAAGGTTAGCGGGTAACATTAAAGGGAATTCTAAAATATTTCACAAACACATCAAGAAAAAAGGTTAGTCAAATGTAGGGTGGGGCCAATTAAAGTCCAAGGCAGAAATCTTATTGTGAAGGCAGAGGGCATGGCTGATGTACTAAATGAGTACTTTGCATCTGTCTTCACAAAAGAAGTGGATGCACCAAATGCCGCAGTATCGGAGGAGATGGCAGAGGAAATGGATATGATAAGTATAAACAGAGAGGAAGTACTGAAAAGGTTTTTTTGGGCTGAAGGTAGATAAGTCCCCCGGTCCGGATGGGATGCAGCTAAGGTTACTATGGGAGGTACAGGTACAAATAGCGGAGGCTTTGGCCACAATTTCTCAATCTTCGTTGGACACAGGAGTGGCGCCAGAGGACTGGAGAGGGGCCAATGTGACTCCCCTGTACAAAAAGGGACAACAGGACAAACCTGGGAACTACAGGCCAGTCAGCCTAACATCAGTAGGCGGGAAACTCCTGGAGACTATAAACCGGGACAGAATAACTCTTCACTTAGAAGAATATGGGTTAATTAGGGACAGCCAACATGGATTTGTTGAAGGCAGATCTTATCTGACAAATCTAATAGAATTTTTCGATGAGGTAACGGAGAGGGTGGATACAGGGAGTGCAGTTGATGTAGTTTATATCGGCTTTCAAAAGGCATTTGACAAAGTGCCACATGAAAGACTTGTAAGAAAGATAGAAGCCCATGGTATAAAAGGAACAGTGGCAACGGATCCAGAACTGGTCGGGAGACAGAAAGCAGAGAGTTGTGGTGAACGGCTGCTTTTATGACTCGAGGGAAGTATACAGTGGCATTCCCCAGGGATCGGTATTAGGACCACTGCTCTTCTTAATATACATAAATGAGCTGGACTTGGGTATAGCGAATACCATTTCCAAGTTTGCGGACGACACAAAGTTAGGTAGGCGAGTAAACAGTGAGAATGATACTGCAGGAAGACATAGACAGAATGGGCGACACATGGCAGATGAATTTCAATGTAAAGAAATGTGAGGTAATGCATTTTGGTAGAAAGAAAGTAATACAATCTTAAGAGGGTGGGGATTCCTTGAAGGTGGCAGGACAGATAGATAAAGCTGTAATAATAATAATAATCCTTGCATTTGATATAGCGCTTTTCACGTCGGGAGGACGTCCCCAAGCGCTTCACAGAACACACTGTAAAGTGAATTGACTATATATTTGTGGGCGAACGCGGCAGCCAATTGCGCACAACAATGTCCCACAAACAGTCATGGAATGAAAATGACCAATTTATTATTGTTTATTTTTTTTGGAGAGATTATTATTAGGCTCTGTGTGGAGTAAGGAAACTTGCCCAAGGTTTCGTCCTGCCTGGAATTGAACTCAGGTCTCTCACTTGCAAAGCGAGTGCTCTAACCACTGAGCTACAGGACTCCACAATTCACAGATTCAAAATAGTCTCTAAAAGAAGCAGCGAGGAGGTGAGAAGAAATTTTTTCACGTAGCGAGTTGTTCGAATCTAGAACGCATTGCCTGAAAGGGTGGTCGAGGCTGATTCGATAACTACTTTTAAAAACGCTGTGGATGGGTATTTGAGGAGGACAGGTTTGCAGGTTATGGGGAAAGGGCTGGGGAGTGGGATTGACATTACATTGCTCTTTTCAAAGAGCCGGCACAGACTCAATGGGCCGAATGGCCTCTTTTTGTGCTGTACGATTCTATGATTCTATGGTTCGGTCTGAGATTCGGTGGATTTGTTTAATAGTGGATTTCTAATCCCATGTCCTTATATTTCCAGGAAGGCAACAGTCCCCAGGGCAGTAACCAGGGCGTCCGCATCACCTCAGAGCAGCAGAAAAAGAGCAACTTCTTTCGTTGTATTCTCCTGTGACAGACTCTGCCTTAAAACAGCACTCACTCACTTGAACTTGAGCACACGCCTGAGTGCATTCTACTGATGACTATTCCTCTGAGGTTTGCTGCAGAATGCATACAGAGATAAAGCAGATGAGGTTTTAGCTTTTAGGACCTGTCCGATGATTACCTTGGGAGTGCAAATCAGGATCTTCTGATGGAATTCTTCCTTTTCACCAATTTCCGATCTCCTGAAGTTTAATTGTTGGGATCCTCCCGTTGCTTCTCCCCATCTTCATCTTTGGGTTTCCTTTTTTTGCTACGCAATGCTTATTTTAGAAATTCTCCCAAATGACTGGATTCTGATGTTCGGACATTTTTCTACTTCTGGAGCTGTCTGTGATATGCACTCATTCTACACCTACATGTTTTATACACCATTCACCAGCTTCAGTCACTGTCCTGGGAATAGCTGAGTCCTTTCAGGCCAGACTCCGATCATACCAAGCATGCTTTAAACTTTCTCTTCACCCAAGTTGCACCAGCGAAATGATCTGTAGTTTTAGCTTGTTTATCTCGTGTGGATCGATAATTGTCAGATGGATCAAGCAGCTGAAATGATTACTTACAAATCTATAGATTAAAAAATGGCAGCAGAAAGCTATACTAGGAGTTCTGTGCTGTGCCTTATGGTGGGGAGGCTGAGCAACAGTGTCATTTAGTATTTAAAAATTTCATGGCTACTGTTGGTTGTGTTTCTGTAAACATTCTTGGTTTCTCGCACCAGTACATTGGATGTTGAAACCGACCTTATAGTGCCACCCCTTGTACCAGGGAAATTTAATCAAGCATTTCGCAGTTAATGTGTCAGTTAATGTGTTGTGGCAAGGCCGTAAGATTTTCACAGTTTCTGAGTTGGTGTAAATTGAACAAAACCAAGAGTTCTGGATATTGACTAAAATCTATTCTGTGGTGTTAGACCAAGATGTCACAAACTTCCCCAATACAAGGTGTGAATCAGGAGGTCTGGACTAGCTGGTACAGTGTGGTGTACTAAGGTACGGCTTCTTGCTGATGTGTGAGCATAACATACATGGCACAGCAGAGGTGTTTTCCAGCTGATGTGCATGGAGCTGGTTACTGAAGCTGCCTTACAAACAGAGTTACTTATTTTTCCCAAATCCTTTTCAATAGCGGACCTATTTATATTTTCTGAATGTTAACCCTCAGATAGTTTTTGTTGTTTTTGCTGACCTCAAATACCAGGATAAAGATTAATGTGCATGACACAGATCTGGGTTAGTTTATTCCTGGTGAATTAGAAAAATAATCTGCTCTTGTTAATTCAGCAGGCTGACAATATACAGTTCTAAACTTAACTATTGAAATTCCAAGTAAATCCTCTCAGGGGTGAAATGCAATTAAGTAATTGGCAGCAGTCACCTCCATAATGCGGATCAGCTGAGATTTGATGAGACAGATATCCAGAAATTTTCCTCTTTGAGCTGCTCTACAAATTCCTAACTACAAATATGAAGATTGATCGTGCTAGTGCTGATATCAGTATTAATTCTTTAAGATTTGGTATTGGCAAGACTAGCAAGGATTTAGTTTGATATCCGCTTAAAACTCAGAATGTTGAACAAAGACCGAAAATGTGAATATTTTGCTTGTGGGCCTGTTATACATAGTTTTCTATTAGAACAAGAGGATCATATAATCCTCTGCTACTGGTTTACATCCAATATATGCTGTTGAACCAGTGCAAAGAAAAAAGTTGGATATTCACAGCTGTTAAAATATTTAGGATTAATGTTCCTATAGGATGATATGTGCTTCTTGCACAGGCTGCAGTGAAGGAGGATGGGAGAAGTGTCACCAGCCATTGATATCACTGCCTGCATGTTAACTGTACCGATTCCTTATCCACAGTTGTGTAGAGTGGTATGTATGCACTGACCAAATAGCTTTCTTTGTGGAGTTTACTTAGCACTTTGTGTAGATAAATAAATGAGGACATGCCCCACCCCCCCCCCCACACACACACACACACTTTCTGTACTTAAGCCATACTTAAAAACTCTCCCAAGAAAGTGTAAGTTATTGAATGTCTTCTGCAAATCATGTCATCTGTTTAAATATCCAGTTTGATTTAATTCACCAGAATGTCCTCATAGTATTGTGGGTAGATAGCCACCATGTCCACCATGCCTTTACCATAATAAGTCTGGAGATCTAGTTCCAGGTTGTGGAGACCACAATGACTACGATGCCACATGACAGTAGGAGTATAAGTGTAAACTGCAGACAAAGTGTAGGGGTGTAAACTGCAGTGTGAGTTTAGTGCTGTACGGAGTACTAAGTTCACTATACTGAGTGCTATAGATTTTCTAAGCTTTAGGTTGCACAATTCAGGCTGCTCTTGAAATTCAAATTATGTTTTCCTTTCTTTTCTAACTCTTCTACAAACCATCATGATTAAGTATAAGAGCTTTTACTCACATCATGCCCCTGACTTCGTGCGCACATAATGTGATGTATATATCTGTGTGCTGGGACTTTGGGTTGTGAGCTGTGCTGGAGATGCTACATTGAATGCTGAGTAAATATTGGGATTGTGTCCTGAAGGATTGCTGAAACCACTGCACAGAACAGGCTTTGGTCTCCAGCTTCTATTCTGTAATATCTTTTTCACGAATGTTGTTGAATTGCTATTCACTTACAAGAAAATAAGAGTTGAGTGCAGCTGGAATTTGGCTTTCTTGAGGCTATCCTAAAATGGATGTTAATTTAATGCCAGTGCAACACACAATGAAACATGGTCATTATTTTACTATAGATACTGTACAATTGATTGTTTCTGGATCAGTTTGTAGTCAGGTGACCTCCATTCACCCTTTTCCGCTGATCCTTCCCCATACAGACCTAATTGTCACACAATTGATATTCTTCATGTGATTATCAGCAAAATATTGGATGTGGGATTAAGCCAAAATCAATCTTGTAGCAGGCATTGGATAGTGACCAACAATTGAAAACACTGCTGTTCACAAGGATTTGGGCGACAAAACCTTCATTTCACATTCCTACTATATCTCTTTTAGTGTTTTATTTGTACCCCTTAAGAAGTTGCCATCCTGGTTACAAGGAAAGGTGTGGGTACATGGGGAATAGGAATGGTGCACAAGTGTCGGTAGATCCTAGGATGAACAGAATAAAGTGAATTTTGGTTGTTTGGGGTTGGAAGCCTAAAAATGGTAATTGCAGCAATACCTAATGATTTTTTTCACAATCTTGTTTCATTCAAGAAAAAAGCCCTTTAATACTTAAAATTTACCAACTGGATCCAGAACCAAGAATTTTGAGGCCTGTGAGAACTGCTAATATTCATGTTGTGATAATGTTGTACAAAGAGTAACCTGTTGATTAATTACATAGCCAGACTATACCACAGTCTTTTTGTTGCCCTTGATTACTGGGAACATTAGCAATCAACAACTGACATACTAGTAAAGACTAGTGTTTGCACACACGATTGGGAAGTGTAGAGTGACTGAAAGTTTATATATTTTATGGTTTGATGAAAAAAAAGACAAAGGTAGCTGCTCCATTCAGTTTAGCATCTCGCTCAGTGTGAGATGGTATTGAGTAACAGGAAGTGTGTTCAAAAGCAATTAGGTTGTTTTTACACTTTCATTGCATATTGAGAACAATCACTAAAACCAGAATTTCCAGCCAGCTTCTCACTAGGATGCTGTTGTGTAGTCCTGTAGCTCAGTGGTGAGAGCACTTCCTCTCAAGCCGAGGCCTGGGTTCGATTCCCAGCAAGGTGAAATGTTGGGCAAGTTACCTTACTCCACACGCCTCTGTTTACCTTGGCATTACCTGGTTGTTAATCGAATGGCGGGTCGCTTTTCCAGGGGTAAAGATTCCTTCAAAAAATAATAATAATAAGTTGGTCACTCAATCCATGACTGTTTATGGGACATTGCTTTGCGCAATTGGCTGCCGCGTTTGCCCACAAATATACAGTCAATTCACTTTACAGTGTGTTCTCTGAAGCGCTTTGGGACGTCCTCCCGACGTGAAAAGCGCTATATCAAATGCAAGGATTATTATTATTATTATATCAAATGCAAGGATCACTATTATATATAGCCCATTGCTCTGATTGGCATGTCAGCACCCTTCTTATGAAAACCATGTCTTATCGAGGGTAGCTCCAGGCTGGTCCAAACTACAAACTCCTTAGCAACTGCCTATTTAAAAGTCAAGGACTATAATTAAAATATATTTTTGATATATTAGAAAATAACTACTCTCCCTGTTTAAATGCATCTAGCATTTTTTGTCTGGTTCTAAACTGGGGTCAATGCATCTGGTGTTTATTTGTACAGGAAAATTGAACGCTTTGCTCCACATTACACTAATAGATCACATTTTATTAGACCGAGCTCCTAGTGTCTTCTACATTTGGAATACGTAAGGTTCCATTGGAGTAGAAAAGTAAACCACAATTCAGTTCAGATATATGCTTGCAGATTAACATTTTAATATTGGAGTAGTAATAATAATAATCCTTGCATTTGATATAGAGCTTTTCACGTCTTCTAGATGTCTCAAAGCGCTTCACAGAATAGACTAAAGTGAATTGACTATATTTGTGGGAGAAATGTGGCAGCCAATTGCGCACAGCATTGTCCCACAAACAGCCGTGGATTGAAGTGAACAATTTTATTATTGTTCTTTTTTCTTGAGGAATTATTATCAGGCGTGTGGAGTAAGCAAACTTGCCCAAGGTTTCACCCTGCCGGGAATTGAACCCAGGTCTCTCGCTTGCAAGGCGAGTTCTCTAACCACTGAGCTACAGGACTCCCTACAGGAGTCCAGGGCTCCCTACACTGAGCTACAGGAGTACAGAGTAAAGTACAGTTTGGAAGTGATAGATTACAATGCCGTAGTTAATTATTTAGCTAGTGCAGTAAAGTACCAGCAGCAACAAAAACAAATTAAGGTGCAACACCATAGAGATCCCCTCTCCCCTCCCCCCCCCCTCATCCAATAGGATAAATCTCATACCACATTCCATCAACCTTTAATTACAGCACATTTAAGTCTGGAGAGATTCCATTATCCAGTTGCCTGATTAACCCATTAGTTTGATGTGCACTGTACCATGGAGTACACACAGTAAAACTGTTGAACAGTTCGTATTCTCTCTGTACTTGGTACTAGCCAATGTGACCTGATGCATGCAGAAGTCCTAAACTGTTCACAAAGTGATATTCAAGAATTCTGAGATGGAATTCAAGTTTAACTAGATCCTGAAATTTACCAGTTCAAACACTTTGTTCTTCTACATCTTTCACACATTCATTGCGTTTGCCTCCAGGATTATTTTACTTAGAGAGGAAAGGGAATTAATATAATTAATTCTTTGTTTCAAATGACAATGTAAATAGCTTTCCTTAAAATAACACAAGTTAGCTACTTTATAATTGTTCTGTATCCTGAAGTTACTTAATTTATCTGTAGAAAAAGCAGAGCTTTAATGCGATTAAATGTGAGTCTTCAAAAACACAATTCTTGAAATTAATGTGTTTGACTTTCCAAAGCTTTGGCTTCAAGGGACCTGCTCTTTCAGGATTCATAGAACATAGAATTATGTAGCACAGAAGGAGGTCGTTCGGCCCATCGTGCCCATGCCAGCTCTTGAAAGAGCTATCCAAATTAACCTCACTCCCCCGCACTCTCCCCATAGCCTTGCAAATTTGTCCTCCCCAAATATCTATTCACTCCTCTCTTGAAAGTTGTTATCGAATCAGCTTCCATGAAAGCATTTCTCATCTCCCCTCTGGTTCTTTTGATAACTATTTTAAATCTGTGTCATCTGGTTACCGACAGACTCACCAATAATAATAATAATAATAATAATAATAATCCTTGCATTTGATATAGCGCTTTTCACGTCAGGAGGACGTCCCAAAGCGCTTCACAGAACACACTGTAAAGTGAATTGACTATATATTTGTGGGCGATCGCGGCAGCCAATTGCGCACAGCAATGTCCCACAAACAGTCGTAGATTGAAAATGACCAATTTAATTATTGTTTTTGGTTTTTTGGAGGGATTATTATTAGGCGTGTGGAGTAAGGAAACTTGCCCAAGGTTTCACCCTGCCTGGAATTGAACTCAGGTCTCTCACTTGCAAATGGAAACAGTTTCTCCCTGTTCACTCTATCACAATAATAAATTTGTCATTTTCAATCCACGACTGTTTGTGGGACGCTGCTGTACGCAATTGGCTGCCACGTTTCGCCCACAAATATACAGTTAATTCACTTTACAGTCATTTTGAGATGTTGAGAAGACATGAAAAGTACTATATCAAATGCAAGGATTATTATTTTTATCAAATAATTTTGAACACCTCTATTCAATCTCCCCTTAACCTTTTCTGCGCCCATTAGAACAATCCCAGCTTCTCTAGACTCTCCACAAAACTCAAGTACCTCATCCCTGGTACCATAGAGGATATTGAGAGAATGAGTTTATCTCAGCTGCATTATTGAAGCCAGCTATTAGCAATATTCATAAAGGAGATGTTGTTTGACATAAAAGAATTATTAGTTATAGTGTGAATTTGGACAAAAGTAGATTTTACTTGCTCTTGAGGGAGCGGCACATGTGCAAAACATGAAACACTGAAAGTCTCAAAGCACTTCACAAGTAATCCTTACCAGATTTTGTAAACTCTGTAGAGTTCTATCCTGCAGAGTTTTTTTAAGATGAAGTTTATGAAAGCTGGCAAGGAAAACTTTAGTGAGATCAAGCGTTTGGGACTTTGCTTGACCACCAAGTTTGCCTACAAATAGTTTTGAAGTAAATAACAATATCCACAATACAATACAAATTAACATTTATTAGCAGGAGGAATCCCAAGGTGCTGGCCACGAAATATTGGTAACATATCGGTTTTCGTCTCAGTGTCTAAAGTGCTTCAATATGTTAATAATATAAATTCTGGCAGTCAATTCACTTTACAGTATATTCTGTAAAACGCTTTGAGATGTCCAGAAGACATGAAAGTATATAAAAGTATATGTTTTTTTATATAAAACAGTATCAAATTGCATGGGTTGTCACCTTCCGCTTGGATTTTCAAATGCACCTCTCTGATACGCTACCCTGCGTAGAGGGCGCTATATAAGTGCAAGTTGTTTTGTACCAAATGCAAGGATTATTATGGATTATTAACATATTAAAGCACTTCAGATGCTGAGATGAAACCAAGCAAAGTATATGGAATTGGTAGTTGAACGAAAGGTGTTATGGAAGAAGTGGGTTTTAAAAAACACAAAGGAATGGAATTGGAGGGATTTTTGGAAATTGTTTCGAAGAGCAGGGCCAGTAAATGATGTTGGTGGAGGCCCAAATTTACAGAGCAATGAGCTCACAAGTGAAAGAGTGAGGCTGCAGGATCTGTGTCATCTGTGTCAAAATAACATGGATAAGGCTATTTAGGCCATTTGAAAGTCAACAAGGATCTTGAAATCGAAAGAGTGGAGTCTGGCATTGTTAAACCCAAATTGCGATGTGCGATTGCTCTTAAAGACCTGAAAACTCAACACGGAGTCAGTGCGGTATACATCCAAAAAAAGCTTTATTTCATATATATGAGGTGCAACAACTCTCTCGAGATACTGCTCCCCACACTGCACACCAGAGAAAAACATCTGACTTTTATACATGTTCCATTTTCCCATAATTGGATGTCTGTTTCTTTCATAAAAAGAGATATGGGTCCCGGGTTCCTTAGCACAATAACATATACATTGATAGTTGCAAACCAAAACAAAGCTGAGCTTACACCAAATGCGAAAACATGTTTTGTCTCATTGCCTTTGCTTATTCTGTAACTTTTGCGATTGCCCAAAGATGAACAACATTCCCTCACTTTCCACACTCCTCCCTTTTATCCCTGGGATAACTCACCATCCCTCAGTAACAGGGCACCAGGTAGGCTCCCTAGGATGAACTATCGATTTCCAAGAAGGAATCCGGGAAAGTAGCATGAAAACTTTCCATCTCATAACTTAGCTCATCACATGAGGAGCTGGTTGTGACGTGGTAGTTAACTGGGACTGAATGCACAGCCATCATTGATTTCGCAGTCTTTCAACAACACTGGGTGCAACATATGAGAACACATTTTACAATAACAAAGATTAACAAAATAACTAAACTTATTTCTAACAAAATTCTGACTATACTTCCTAACCAACCCACTCCCATATTCTGCAACCAATTACTCAGCCAATCCAATAGTCCTCCGCCCGAATGAATAATGATATTACCCGCATCCTGCCCCGTTTGGTTAATCTCTTTGGTGATATTTGAAATTTTCCCAGAAAAATCATCTATCGTTATACAACATTCAGGGCCAATAACCTTACACACTCCTCCCGTCGCAGCCAAGACATAGTCAAGGGCCATGCGGTTCTGTAGTGTGTAAAGGCGAATCTCGGACATTTCCTTTCCAATAAGGGCCAACGCCGCGGATGTTTCGGCAGCCAAGGAAGAGACAGCCTGAGACAGGATAGCAATCTGATCAAGGGTACACATCACCCCGTAAAAGGGAAGAAGGGCCCCAAGAAAGCGATTCCACTGGGTCTGGGCATGCGTATGAAAGGGATCAGCCCTGCGAGAGCGATGGATATGGCGGGGAACAGACGGATTGGAAACGTTCAACACCTGTGGGCCTGGGGCAGATGGCAGGGTTTCAGTCAAACGGATCATGGGAAAATAATGAGAAAGGGCACATCTTCCTTTAAAATTTGCCGGAAGGTAAGCATAAACAGTAGAATTGCAAACCCAATAAAAATTCTTATGAATCGGGGATAGGGCGCAACGCTGAGTAATTGAATAAGTCAGCATCCAGTGAACCCGTAAAGGTAGAGCGACCCGACAATCCCCGAAACTGGATGATGGAACATCCACCGCCGCGTAAGGGTAGGTGGTATTACAGAAATGAGAATCCAAAAACCCAAGTGACTCAGTCCCAGTAAGAGATTCAACGCAGAATGCGAATCCTGTATAGACTGTAGTGGCCACACCAATTTTAGGGGACTTTCCGCAGTCACGATTACACATTCGCGGTCTCCAGGGCTGGTGACCACACTGCAATTCTTGCAACTGAGGATGTAATGGAGGGCAAGGAATAGTTTGCGTTATTTGTAGGTAGAAAAGGGAACAAATTTCACATTCAGACAACGGGAACGCCATCATGGGATACCCCATGTGGACCGACGGAGGGGATAACCCACACACATGATGCTGGGTTGCAGTTTTGTGCTGGCTCACAGTCAGGAGCATCTGAATGTAAACATTGTGCAACTGAAAAGGAGGGGAAGTAATTTTAGGCAGAGAATTGCCAAAAATTCCTCTGCGCACGGGAACAACTGGATCTTCAGAAGAGCTAAGAGCTGGGCGCCAACTCGGTGGTAGTTCGGTATAAATCCTAGTTGCCGTCTCATTGAAATCTAGACTCATATACACAAATTGGGAAGCTTTGGGGAATCGCGAAAGCATATTCCAAAATGAACAAGAATTATTAAACTTACATGCATATAAACCAGTACAATAACACATTATCATGAGATGAGGTAAGGGTGCAGCGAATAGAACTCTGGGAACAATTAAGAGTGCGTATAGAGGCGGAAGATATATAGGCCAGAAAAGGATGCAATACAAAATGGGAGGAGAAAGTTCGCTCCTCTAGAGGTAAATTAGTGTAACATATGGCAGAAGAACAGCGCACAGGCTCACTCGCATTGTACATTATGACATGGTCTCGGTGAAAAGACAGCAAGAGCTGGTGATCACCTACTTTCGAAGCAAAACAACAAACATGGCTTAAAAATGAAAACAAAAACAAACACAGAATAAGCCACTTCATAGTCACACAAAGTCTGTTCAGAGAAGGGCGAGAAGTGTTAATTTCACGGTTCTTCACTTTGACCGGAGTCCACTTGGCTTGTTTGCAGTGACTGGCATGTATCCACGTAGATCTTTCGCGAACCTTTACAGCGGTATGAGTCACCAACAGGACTTGAAATGGTCCCTCCCAACGTGGGCTTAGTCCGTGTTTACGCTTGAAAGTCTTTACGTATACAAATTCACCCGGTTGAAACTTGTGGCATTGATCAGATGCCTGAGGTTGTTGGAGCGCTCGAACCTGTGAATGAAAACTAGACAGGGTTTTAGTCAATGCTATACAATATTGCATCATTCCTTCCTCGAGGCATGTACATCAGGCAATGGCTGTATGCATGCAGAAAAGATCATAGGCATACTTCTTCCAAAAATGACCTCGTGAGGAGTCAACTTATTTTTAACATTTGAATGATTCCTCATTTGCATTAGAGCTAGTGGCAACACGGCAACCCAATTTAATTTTTTCTGGTCAGACAACTTTGATAATTTCAATTTTAATGTTTCATTTGCCCTTTCTACGGCCCCCGCAGATTGGGGATGATACGCGCAATGTAAATGCTGCTTGATTTGCAACATTTTGCATATATCTTTTATTACCGCAGCAATAAAGTGAGGCCCATTGTCGGAGGAAAGGCGTGATGGAATACCAAATCGAGGAAGGATGTCTCTTAATAACACTTTGGCAGTAGTTGTGGCATCATTCTTCCTACAGGGAAAAGCCTCTATCCATCTGGAAAACATATCAATGATTACCAACACATACTGATATCCTTCAGCCTTTGGTAGCTGAATAAAATCCATTTGCAGGTGTTCGAAGGGACCTTGAGGGGGAGGATGAGACGCCGGAGTCACATCCTCAGCCTTACCTGGATTAAATATCTGACATGTAACACAATGCTTTACAACCTGCTGGAGGAAGGGGGTTAAACCTGGGGCAAACCATGACTTCGTTATCCAATTATACATGGATTGTGTTCCTTCATGAGTAAAGTTATGTAATACATGTGCCATCCATGGGAACATTTTTCGTGGCAGAACCACCTTTAACTCATTTGAGACCCAAATTCCCAGATCATTAATAAAACAATCTAGACGGGCCCATTTTTGTTTTTCCTCCAGAGGGGCCTCATACTGAATCCGAAAGATCTCATTCCGCATTGTATCAGTTACATAGGGGTACTCGACAGCTTGTTGTAATATCAACGTGTTCGCTGGTTTATTTAAAGCAGCAGCATGTCTAGCAGCTGCGTCTGCATAAGCGTTACCTTTAGAAATTGGGTCAGCTTGGTTTGTGTGGGCTGCACACTTTATCACTGCAACACACACTCCACTCACTCACACACTCACTCTCACTCACACACACTCTCACTCACTCGCACTCTCTCACACACACTCCACTCACTCACTCACACACACTCTCATACACACTCACATACTCCCTCATACACTCCATTCACTCACACACTCACACAAACACACTCTCTCACTCACACACAGACTCACTCACACACACTCCACTCACTCACTCACACACTCACTCACTCACTCATACACACTCACTCACTCACTCACTCACACAAACACACTCACATACTCCCTCATACACTCCACTCACTCCCTCATACACTCCACTCACTCACTCACTCACTCACTGACTCACACACTCACCAACACACTCTCTCACTCACACACAGACTCACTCACTCTCTCCCTCACACACACACTCCACTCACTCACACACTCCACTCACTCACACACTCCACTCACTCACACACTCCACTCACTCACACACACACACACACACTCACTCACTCAAACACACTCACACACTCCCTCATACACTCCACTCACTCACTCACACACTCACACTCACACACACACAAACACACTCATACACACTCACTCACAAACACACTCACACTCTCTCCCTCATACACTCCACTCACTCACTCACACACTCACACAAACACACTCTCTCACTCACACACACACTCACCCGCCCCCACACCCGCTCCCCCCCACCCGCTCACCCACCCCCCCCCACACGCTCACAACCCCCCTCACACGCTCACAACCCCCCACACACGCTCACAACCCCCACACGCTCACACCCCCCACACGCTCACACCCCCACACGCTCACACCCCCACACGCTCACACCCCCCACACGCTCACCCACCCCACCACGCTCACCCCCCCACCGCTCACCCCCACCACGCTCACCCCCCCACGCTCACCCCCCCCACGCTCACCCCCACCCACGCTCACCCCCCCCACGCTCACCCCCCCCACACGCTCACCCCCCCCACACACGCTCACCCCCCCCCACACGCTCACCCCCCCCACGCTCACACCCCCCCCCACGCTCACCCCCACCCCCCCCCCTACCCCCCCCCCCGCACCCCACCACCCCC